>NC_052477.1:23971489-24065182 GCF_009730915.1 Dioscorea cayenensis subsp. rotundata
TTTATTAATGCATGTAGAAAATATATGTCGAAAAACAAAAGTTTAACAAAAAGAAAAATGCTAACAAATAACAAATAAACTATAACTCATATAGATGGTTAATATCATGATCATCACTAGCTAGCTGTAAGTCCTAAGTGAACTGTGAGTGCTAAAGGCACTACAACAATTTGCACTTTTAGTGAGAACAAAGGTTATCATTAAAAGTAGTAATTTTAGTCATAGTTAGTAATAGTAGTAAATTTTAGAAGTCGCCACCTCCCGTCACAAATACCTTCTACGCTAATACAGGAGTGACCATTTTAGACAAATGGTCGCAATTACTCCATAATTTTGAGACAAATTTCACGACACAAACCAGTCTAGTATTTGTGACAAAACGATGTAGCTACAATAACCTTATTTATTTATGTCAAGTTTGCTAACATAAAAAATTTTTAATTGTGATGAATAAAGTCCTCACAATAATTTGTTATGTTGTGTCAATTTTGTTGGCACCAGAAAAATGCTAAATAATGATGAATAAGTTGTCACAATAATCCATTTTATTGTGACAATATTGTTCACACAAAAAAATACTATAATGACAAAATGTTTTTGTCAATAGTAATATTTTTATTAGTCACCAATACTTCATCACTAATGTTATTTTGAGATATTGTCACGTGTTTGTTATTGTCATAAATAAAATTATTAATTTAACAATAATGTTGTCACTAAATAAAAAATTATGTTACGCTAATTTTGTCACTAATATAATAAATTATTTGTGATAAATATAAAGTAATATTTTAGACTATCATATCCTGCTACTATCATTTGTTTGGTGTGCCAATAGGATATGATAGTGGTATCCTATTGGCCCACTTTAACATGTAGGCCACATGATAATAAATCGTATTGAGGGAGTCAAGATAGAAACAGATAGGATATGATAAAAATAAAGAAATTTACTTTTTTGCTTTATTATTTGGTTTCTCTCTTTTATCTAGAGTTTTATTATATCTCTTCTTTTGATCTTTTAAACATGATGCTTGGGACAAGAAGCTTGTCAACAACTAGATATGACACTAATTTTACTATTTTAAGTAGGATTTTATCCATTTAGAATGATTAAAGGGTTTCTCCGCTGATCTCGTGCTTGAACATATTATTTTTATCTAAATATTTTTTTTTAATTATGTCTTACTTTTAGTTTCTCTAGTCTGATGATTTTTTTTTAAATTGATTTTGATGTGATATATTTATTTTCCATTAATGAGTTTGTTACACTAGCTTTATGTCATATTGATGACTTTGTGCATCATTTTTTCTAAGGAAATATGTATTAATTATAATTTTTACAAGTTAGTGATATTACAATCTATATATTTGTGGACATTATTTATACATTGTTTATTTTTTAAAAATTTAAAATATACCGATACATAAATTATTAAGAGAAAAATCCAAAGAAAAAAAAAATCTATTTTTAAAAAGAATATTTAACTATATTAAAGGGTAATTTTGTCTATTTATATACCATTCATATCATATCTAGTCATTATCCGGTCCATTTCAAACATAAAATAGGATAACAAAATGCTATTTGATAGTTTATCGGTGTGCTTCAAACATATGATAGGATATGAGCTTACCATGTTCTATATCCTTTCCTACTCCTATCCATTGCTCATATCATAACCGTCGATATCATATCCTATCCACCAAACGGGCCCTTAGATACTTTTGTCAAGTAAAATTTTTAGTAGTAAAAATATTATCACACAAGCAAATAAAGTATTTAATATTATATGAAAATTAATAAATAAATATCACCAAAATATACAAAATTCAAATTTGAATATATAAAATTGGAAATTTTAATATCCAAAATAAAATTATAAAATTATCCTTTTAAAAAAAAGATAAAAGATCATAAAATTATCATTAATTTGGAGATGAAGTACTCCGCAATGCATTTTAATCTCTTTTTTTGTTTTTCAACCTCAACTTCTGCTGGAATTTGACTCATTTATTGAGACTTCAATTTTATTCCCTTTTCTTGATACTTATTCTACACATTTAGGGAAAAAAAGAATCTAATGAAATTTAAAATTTAAAAATTATAATTTAATTACAACTATCATACCATTTTTTATTTTCAATTGAGATAAGTTGCAATTGCATTTGGCTTTTGTTGTTTTCAATAGATAAAAAAATTATCTAAAAAAAAAATCACATAATCAAACTATAAACAACATATTCCTATGATGAACCTGAACCTAAGATTCAAAGTATCAAAAAGACAACACTAACAAAACAACCATCATTGAAAATAATTCAATCAACTTAACTTTGAAGATTAAAAAGATAAAGTACAATTATCTCTTTATCCATCACATAAACTAAGCAAAATGAATTTAAGAAAAAGCAAAATCTTGATGGCATCATCAATAACATGTATCTCTACATCAATCTCCATAGGTACATAATTACTCGAGCTTTCACCATCTTTGTTTATTCTTTTTATATGTTAGTTCCTTGAGGATATAAAACTTTTTAAATTTTAATTTTTTTTAAAATTTATATTATCTAGATTTTTTGTTTTGTGAGATTTGGTAATCTCTACTTAATTTTTATTTTAATTTTTAAAATTTTTCTCTAATACTATAAATCCTACATATGATCTAAATAAAAAGCTTGTTTTCTATGCCTTAAAATATAAAATTTGAGGATTAGGTAAACAATAGTAACTTGCAAAACAATTAATTTGGAGAACAATTTTTTTACATCGATTTTTATCTCATAAGTTTGCAAATATTTTTAAAATTTGAATAGTTTTCTTTAAAGAAAAATGTTTACACACACATATCGAATTTGGTCCTTAAAGTATGTTAAACATACTTTACTTATTGGTTTTTAGAGGGTTTTTGTGATAACATTTAGTAGACATTAAATAGTCGATTTTTTTGTGAAAAAAATTTGATCACAAAAAAATAAAATGACCAATGGCAAAGAACATTTCCGTTACAACAAATGAAAATATTATTGATGACAATATTTGTATCACAATAATATTTTATTCCCACTGACAATTACAAAATGATTATGACACTATTAGTATATTAATAGTGACAACGTAATTGTGAGAGATTCTAAATCGTCACAATTATAATAGTTTTAGTGACAAAAAAATTATCAGAATTAACTTAAACAATAGTATTAATCAATTTTTTAATCACAAAAAAACTTCATATTTGTGACAAAATGATTGATAATTACAGAAAAAAATCGTAATGTCGTAATTCGTGTAGTACAAGCATAATCTATTTAGTTTATTAAAACTAGATTTTAGAAAGCCAGACCTATCTTTTTTTATTGTTTTTTAATAATTTTTTTTGTAGTTTTTGGTATTTTTATGTAAAAAAATAGTTTATTTGGTAAATGATTGATGAATATAGATATATGGAATATTTTTCTTCACATTGTAGATATGGGGCTACACCAATGCAATAATGATGATTTAGTATTTGGGCACAGTTGCTTTTAAATGTTTTACTAGGTTAATATTTTGGCTTGATAAACTAAAATTTTTTAGTACCTAATATGTTATTTTAAAGTATTTATAAATAATAATTTTGTTTGATAAAATTATGTTAAATTTTAATTTAGAAAACCTTTTAAATTTTATGGATAATTACTTAAAACATCTAATAAATTTTTAAATAATCTATACATAACCTTTGAGATTGGGTAGGAAAAAGTAGTCTTTTAATATTTTATTAAGAATATAATTTAACAACTATATATACTAATTTATAAAAGACTATGTATGTTAATTTATATTTTTATGACTACATTCACTAGACAGTACGTGTTTGAATTTTTTTTTTTTATATCTAAAATTGTTGACACAAAAGATAAGAAAGATAAGATGTATAATATTGATGGATAGTAAATTGTCACAATTGAAATTGTAATAGAGAAAAAATAATTAGATGTCACAACTAATCCAAACTATTGTGTCAATTAACTTTTTAGTGTCACACCGGACCTACAGGCCCCGAGACGCGACAACCGACACGATAACCCAAGGAGGGACACCCCACCACTCAACCCTCGAGTCGCCGCAAGGCTAACAAAGACCTGGGATTACATAATACTGAATAGGATTTACAAGTTCAAGATATACAATATAGAACACAAATATACACAGTGGAAGCAAACACACTAGTGGATCCATAACACTGATACAATAAGTTCATGCTCAACAATAAACATACAAGGGATTTTAAAAAAATACAGGAAGACAAATAGGGTATGCCCAGCACTCCACGTCCTCGCTGCAACGCTACTAGAATCTAAAAACTAGAAGGGAGGGAGAGGGTGAGCAACTAATATCACTTAGTAAATTGGTTAGCGCAATTCTAAAAGAATATCAAAACAAATCTGCAAATTTCCAATAAACAATGTTTAAGAAAAAACACATACAGACATGAAACATTTCATCATTTAAAACACTATATACCTATGAGATAATAAACATCGGCACTCCCAAAGATTACACAAATGCACTCAAGGCCTCAAAGCTTTTTAACAAGTATAACAAATACAAGTATATAAATCTTGAAATGAACGTGAAGCACCAATTAATCAAATAGGGATTCTAACTTTCACAAATACCAAACTTGGTATAACATGAGTTTTAAAACATCTCTAATAACTGATCAATGGCCTAAAAACACTCTCCAGCTTAGACGCCATCACGACTAAGTTAAAAGCCATCAAGGTCTTCCTAACCTTAACATTGGCCTACTGAGAATCCGTGTGATGACTCCAGATTAATGATGTTTATCCAATTAGGGCTCTACACTCCCACCTGAACTGGACCAATAATTTAGCCGGTCTACATGCCACCTTAACAGGCTGGCTGTGAAGACCGCCCATTGCACCAGGGAATGGCTTTGCCTAGTCACCATCAAAACTTGTGAAAGCTCAAAAGTACAATACATGTATAAAAACCATAAAGTCCAAATCCAGGACACCATCCCTATACCTAGGATGAAAACCGATTCCACAAATCTCAATGATAAAAGTAGATCAATGCATAAACATGTTCATAAAAAACCACTTTAATCTCAACATACAAATATTGTCGAAACCTGGGCAATTAAAGCTCAATAGTTTCTCCGATAAACCAACACCATAGAAAACTTTGCAAACCAAATAAAACATCAGTTTAATATGATAATACAAACATGGTTGTTAGCCTAACTAGCACTCAACCCATAAACAATTGATTACCAAATACACAATTTACGTATATGACAATCATAAAGAATATATAAATATATAAGTCATTACCTCTGCCCTTGAATGCCAAGAAATTGGCCAAATTTTATCACAAATAACATTCCTTTTAGGATTATGATTGCTATCAATTTTTATCATCGAATAACCTAATTAACTTTCTATGCATCAATCTTTAATTATAATTAACAAATTTCCCAAATAAAATCCTCACAAGTTCAATGGATACATCATCAAGAATTAAAATGATCTCTCATCCAAGACAACAGGTACAAGATCAAGTATATGATCTCCACTGGACAATATTAACCAATTTTCCACTAATAGTGAATCAGTCAAGCTCATGAATTTCACTCAACTTTATCTATATTTTCTATATCATATGCTCCTTAGATTAATCATAACCTCGAACTACATTCTGTCTCCAAGCACTTTACTCATAACCCCATACCTTGAAACTTTATCAATTCTACACTATAACAGTAATTAAATATTTCCATGATTCACACATAGTACTTCACAAGTTCAACTATTAGCTACATAAAAGACTACCTAATAGCATACATATACCCATTAGTCCTCCTCATAAAATCATGAACCTTATCAAAGAATGGATCATGAATACACTCAAACAAGGAAGAGAAATCAATGCAAATCACTCTCTCAAGTTGCAACAACATTAAGCAAGAAGAAGAACAAGGATTGAACCTTCATTCATCACCTAAATTCATCAATCAAAAAATACAAGGTAGAGGAAGAAGAGAAGAACTCACCTCATGGACTCAAGTATCAAAAGGATGGATCTTGGTTCTAAGATTGGAAGGACAACCCCAACCAATCTCTCTTTAAGCTCCAGAGAACACCAAGGAATGAAGGAAAGGGAGGAGGAAGAAGGAAGCCAATGAGGAGAAGTGTAAAACACCAAGAAGGAGCTCAAAAAGGGCTTAAAAAGGGCCCAATAAGTGCAGGGCATCTCCCGTATGCATGGACGCACGGCCTTTTGGCTGTACCGTGCGAGTGCATGACACCCTACACTATTCATAAGTACTGTAGTAAGTTACTATTTATGCATATGGTTTCTCATACGAGCGCACAACAACTAGCCCACTCTTTTGTCAACCCCGTGCGGCCTCTTGTGAGGGTGCAAGGAAGCCCGCACGGCTTTCTGGTGACCTTGTGTGGGAGCACAACTGCCCACATGGCTCCCAAGAAGGGTTTTAAGGCCTCTTATGTGGGTGAAAGGCCTCCAAATAACTATACACTCAAATACATGCAAAAACAACCCCTCTTTTGTGCGTGCTAGCACAGCTTTGCAGGCGCGAGTTGGAGGCAACGCTAACTCGGCTCTCACGCACTCTAAACCGCTTGAAAACTCTACCGAGTCAAATACAAGAAGACTCGATCAAAGGTCGAAATACCACATTTAGCATAGGCACTAAATGGTTAATTTTTTTTGTGACAAAACTATTGTAACATAAATTATATGTTGAGTGATGGAAAACACTTCTATCACAATAAATGAAAAATTATAGTTGTGATAATATTTCTTGTCACAATTACCCATAATTCTCATCAAGAAATTTTTGACATCAAATTTTATATGCTTTTAGTAATGATTATTGGACAAAAAAGAAATTTTGTCACTGTCAATATATTAATAGTGACAATTTAATTAATTGTGACATATAATAAATTGTCACAATTATCACTATAATAGTGACAAAAACATGAGTTATCATAATTAATTTAAACAATAGTGTCTGTTATCTTTTTTGACACAAAAAACCTAATATTTGTGTCAAAATGACAATGCCACACAAAAAAATTGTCACTAAAAATCTTAACTCTTATAATGAGGATCCTGGCCTCGAACTGCATCATCATATCTTACACCTGACACATTATCTGATCACGATATTGATCTCTCTCCTCCCTCATCTCGTGCAGACTCTGCTGAAGCCCCTTGTTATTATCCTTCATCTCATGCAGACTTTCCTAAAGCTCTTTGTTTTTATCTTGTAGCTGATCAACAATCTCACACAACTGTATAATCTTAGCTTGTAGCTCCTTAGATGATGTACTTGTAGATGAAAAGTAAATCAACAATATCACATGCTTGTCTAATATTAACCTGTAGGTCCATAGATGATGTACCTTTAGATGAGTTCTGTGATAACCGTGGATAGAAAATAGATGCCTGGGAGCCCACTCCATAAACCTGATGTTTCTTTTCCCCTCCTATAGCTTGAAGGAATATATTTGCTTTGTCCACAATAGAAGGCTCATTACCCACTTCTTGTGCTTGTGATGCTTGATTCACAAGGTCCAAATAATGATCCTGCCACAATAAATTTCAAAAATCAAATACTGTGATTAATACAATTGAATAAAAACTCATGAAATGTAAACAAAGTCTACAACTTAAATATAAATAAATAAATTACTCATCTATAACTCAAATGCACATAAATATATTATTGATCAATTTATCTTAATGACCTGAGCTCTTGCATCAATAAGTTCAGAGGTACCCTTCTTTGTATGTGTCACTGAAAGATCATATAGAAGAGGGTCACGACCAAGCCTCGATCGCTTCAATGATTTAACAACTTGTATTAAGTTAAAATTTATGTTAGAAAAAATGTGGAGAATAAAGTTACATTTATATAAATAAAAATTGCATTGCCAATTTCTCTCGCATGACATATGTGGGAAATGGAGCCTCCGAGTGCCAAGGTAAACTAGATCCATGTCCTTTAGTCAGTAGTAAGACGGTTTCGTGAAAAATTTCGTGCTCGAGCTTTTAACTCTGGAGAATTCCATGCTTCATTCAATATTTGCCACACAATATCAGTCACATACAAGATTTTTTAAAATTGTGAATTATTTCATGAACTTTTCTTAATTATTCATGCCAAAAAGATTAATTAATTAATTAAAAAATTTAAATCACACAATTGTACTGTAATTTATGAAAATATTAATATAACTGTTGGAGGGAAATAAAGAGTGGAATTAAACTCTTAATAAAACATTAAATGCTAAACTTTGGCTTAAAATAACACATTGATCATTCACAAAAAAACCAACTTAATAGCCTATGGAAGAAGAAGACAACAATAGTAAGAAAGATGCACCTCAAAAACCTTGAGTTAAAAGCTTGAAAATATAGAAAGAAAAAGGTTATATAATACCTAAAAAAAAAATAAGGTTTCACTGCAATTTCTAGAAAATGTTCAATTGTTATAGCAACATATAACATAGATATAAGACATTTAGTGCCATATTTCAAAAACATCATTGGATGTAAATCAACTCTAACCTCCTTTATTACAGCATCTCAAAATAATCTAGCAAAAGCATAAAATAGAATAATGTTTTGCAAAAACAATCGGTTTCTAACCTCTAGTTTCCTACAAGGACAGTGGCTTCATGTGATCAATGATGTCAACATATGGATTTGTTTTTCTAGATCAGAACCAGAACTTGATCCTTGCCATTATATATGCAAATCGATTGCAAACTTACAAAGGTAAAGAGAAATCAATGTATGCTTGGACATTCAAGTTTGTTTAGCAATGCTTACTCTTATTTTTGTTCATGAATAAAATGAAGAGTTGGCAAAACCTTCGAACCTTAAAGGAGAAGCAACGGAGAAGCTATGGAGAGGCTCTCATCCCTAGCAGAACAAAATGAGATGGCGATGGAACAGATGGCAATGTAACGGGCAGAGTGCTCATCGAAGGGCTCGATTCCCTGTGGTGGCGATAGAAATTGCTATATATGGTTAGATCCGGATCGGCTTAATAAATGGATCCGGATCGGCATCGGCTTGAACACAAACGGGTCAAAGATTCATTTATATATTGTCTATACAAACGGATCTTGAATCTATTTAGAAATTATACAAACAGATCCATTTGTGAAATTGCAGACGGATCCAGGATCCAAGATCCGTTTGAAATTTAATATTTTATATATTATTTTAAATTCATTCAATCAAGAAATAGTTAATATATTTAATAATTTTATATATTAGAATTTTATTGGGAAACCATTATTACTACCGTTTATATATTTAAGTTATTATCATATCTATCTTATTTTTATACATATATTAACTTTTAAAGAAAATTATTATACATATTTATATATGTAAGTCATTTAAAAATTTACCAAATACTTTTAATATATAAATATATATTTTATAAAAGCATAACATGCACAACTAAGTCTAATTTTAAGTTCTTTAATAAATTTTATATGCACTTTTTAGAATAAATAAATAAATAATAAATGTGTTTAAAATAAAAGAAATGCGTTTAAAAGAAATTGGTAGTTATACATATTGTGTTTCCAAAATTCATTCCTTAAAAAAAGGATAATATATTGTGTGAATTTTATATATATTTAAATTATTATTAATAATTATATCGTTAATATTTAATGAGTGGATTTAATAAAAATTTATAATTACCAAAAATTTATTTCTAAAAAATAATTTCATCTGAAGAAAATATAATCAAAATTTCAAAATATTTATCCAATATGTTACACATGGATCTGGACAGCCGTTAGTAAATTTTACAAAAGGATATGAGGATCCGTTTGTAAAAAGTAGAAATGGACTGAAGGATCTGCTTTGTAATTTTACAAATAGACAATGATCCATTTGAAAATTATAAAAGGATCCTATTTGGATCATGGTATACGTTTGAAATTTTAATTTTTAATTATATGTATTTTATTTTGGAAAATTTCTAATTTAAATATTGTAAGTTTTTGAAAAACTTATTATGATTTTTTGTATATTTAAGTTATTATCATATATATATATATATTAATTCTTTTAAGAAAATTATTGGTCTTGTTTATATATCTAAGTCATTTAAAATATTCCCAGATAATTTTTATCCTAAAAAGATATACTTATAAAAGGAGTTAATAATCTATAAAAATTATATCTAAAAGGAATTAATAAATATTTATAAAAATTATATGTTTTAAATTTTTAATTAATAATTTAAATTAATATTTCATGAATACAATTAAGAAAATTTATAATCACTTAAATTGATTCCAAGCAATAATTTTTACCAAAAATATATATATATAATCAAATTTTTAAGAATATTGATCTAATACTCATTAAATACTAATCCTATAAATAAGTATTTCCATAATATATTTTTTTAAACAAATAGTATACATATACATATACATAAAAGCTATTTATCATTTTGTCCAAAGCATCTTAAAGAAAAATATTTTTTAATAAAATATAAATTTAGAAACGAAGTTCTATTTCTAATTTACAAACGGAATTATGTTCCATTTCTAGTATTACAAATTTGTTTCTAATATTAAAAATAGATTTGTAATCCGTTACTAATTTACAAACGGAACAAATTCATTTTTAATTTACAATGGTGTTACAGTCCGTTCTAGAATAGAAACGGATTAGCAAAGGATGAAATTTAAGTTTCAAATTTTGAAGCAGATGTAAATTCCATTTCTAAAACCGAAATGGATGGACTAATATGTTTTTAATCGGTTGCTAATTAGCAATAGAACAAGTTTGTTGCTAATTTAACAGTTTCTTGTAGTGTATATATATAAACACTACAAATGTCTATCTTAGATGAATGAACTCATTCTAAAGGATTTATGTCTCAGGGTCCAATGGGGTTATGATGATCCATTAACACCATTTTACTTCTTGTTATCAAAAAATTATCAAAAAATTATTGTTGGTTGGGAGAAAGGTTCATAGAAAAAGAAAAAAACCCATCTTCAGAAAATTCGAATTGGCAAAATTATATATTAAATTTTTAAATAAATTACTTTGGGACAAAGTTTTTATATATACTTATTTAAACTGTAAATATTTAGTAATTATATAAATCCATTGAAAATAATCTAGAAGAAGATTTAGACAAAAAAATAAAAAGATAATAAATAAATAAATAGTCTACATCATAACTAGCTATGATTTAAAAAAAAGGACATTAACTAGTTAATGAATGTGAAAAAAGTCGATAAAAAATAAATTATTGATTAATAATTAAACCCATTGGGCACCCTGCAAACTGGATTGGTTAAAACTCATCACAACTGTGTATACTTGTCTCTGCTCTTAGAACACCAAACTAATGTTCTTTAGAAAATAGTTGACTATGCTAAATTCTAAATTATCTATAATCCCTAACATATTAGATATCTTTGTTCATATTATTTAACCTGAAGTTATTTAAGCATCTGGATAGGACACAAAGGGACTTCCTCTAGAATGGGCCCAATCTCAATCATTCAAAGTGTTAACTTAGAAGCTTGGTATCGGGTTGTACAAATCCAAAAACCAAAGAGGGGTTGGGTATCCTGAATCTGTAGAACCTTAATAATACACTTTTAGAAAAATAGTGGTGGAAGATTGCTTTTGGTGCCATTTGGTCTTGGCCCCTAATCATTCAATTCAACTACTATAAGAATGTGGACCCACGTAAAGCTTGCATCTTTGCCATTCTCAAAAACATTTTTGGTTTTGGAATTTTCGACTGCTTTATCTTCTTTTCCCTATGTACACCCCTACCCACAATTAGAAACTAGGAATGTATCCTATTATGGTATGATAGTTAGTTTAACAACTATGAGCCAAAAGATATTTGGCCAATCGCTTTCTCCAATTGATATACATAATGATCTTAGTTAATGGTTTTCTCACTAACCCCTCCTCTCGTGGATGATCTCTCGCATCGTATCCCTAGCCTAATAACCCGATTTAAGAGATCCGAAAAATATAGGGTTAAAAAGGATTTCTCTATTATGTTCTTTTATAGTTTCCTCAATAATAGAGGACTAAGATGTCCCATGGGGAGGGTTGTGTGGCATGTGTTAGCGTCATCGTAAAATTAGCATTTTTCAATTGGTTGGCCTTGGATAACAAAATGTTGACTTTAGGCAATCTTAAAGAAGGGTTATAACAAACTTCCAACTACTACATGCGCTATATCACACAGCAAAGTAATCTATGAACTACCTTCTCCTCAATTGTCTATTCGTCTCCCTAATATGGAGCTACTTTGGACACATATTTGGTTTATCTTGGTTCCCTAATTCCTTGATAAAGGTTTGTTCCTCTTGGAGATCTAACTTGGATCAGAGGCAGACTTTAAAGACAATTGACCCCATATGTTATCTTTTGGATTTCTACAACCCTAGAGGCAAAAAGACTCAAGCTTAAGGAGTTTCCTTCCATAATCAAACAAAGCTTGAATTTTCTTGGTTCAACTACCTTGAATCAAGTGATGTAACAACACCCAACCTTAAAATCGGCTAGTTGACTACTATCTTTTGTTGGTGATGATCCCTTGATGGATGATTCACTCTTGGCAATCATTTCCCTAAATGCCAAATGTATTTTCCTATTTATGTTTTTCACTTCTTATCAAGACCCACTTACACCACCAGTGAACATAGGGTCCTCATTTACTTTATTTGTTCATTTGCATTTGTGCTTTATATGTTTTTGTGTGGGCCCCAATCCTTAGTCAAAAAAGTCAACCTTTCCTTTTTCTTTTCTTTTCCCTCGCCTTGCTTTACCACATCGTAAACTTGTACCACTCCTACGTCGTTACCTAACCTAACTCCCATCCTTCAGTCCAGCCACATGCCTTCCCTATCCGAGTTACACACCACTAGCAATGCCACAACAAGGAAATGCCAAGGATCCGAGCTTGAGAAAAGGGCCTAGCTTCTCCCTTTTCTTGAATCTTTAGGACATTCTAGAGAGGGTGATGTGCCTTATTAGAGATTGGAGAGAGAGCTCAAAGGTGGTGCTAGCTTAATCCATGGAGCTAAATTGATAAGCAAGTTCTTTCTTTGATTTGATCTTAGCCTTAATCTTTTGTGTCTTCTTGTTTTGACTTGCTATGAGACGATTTTTTTCTTTGAGTGACGGTCACATGTTGTTGATCTATAGAAAGTGGTTGTTGGTTAGGTTTTATTTGATAGCCTTGCCTTGTCCAAAATCCTATCCTACATTGTAGCATGGATTGCTTGTATCTTTCTTAGATTGGTTTAATTGCCAAGTGGTGAAACCATTTAAACTTTTGATCAAAGAAGTCAATTGTTCTTATAACTCTAATCTCTTACGACTCTTCCTTCACTCTTGGTTTTGAAGCCTCGCTTCCTCCACTCTTCCTCCCCTTGCCATGGAAAGTGAGGGACAAGATGTTCCTTCGTCACTCTTGAATCCTCCTTCGCAGTTCAAGGCGCAAGTCGCCTCTACAGCCGCTCGTAGTTCTGATTCTTCTCCCCTCTACAACCCACACATCTTGGATAAGCTTAAGAAATCCACTTCTTATTACATCAAGCAAGATGGCGATGTCACTTCTCGTGCGCATATGAAATTTTAGAACTCTTTATAAGGGAAGTTTTTCGGTAAACCTCCCTCATTCCATCAGGTGAAATCTTCTCTGGTGTCTAAGTGGGCGGAGTATAGAGAAATTTTGATTTTTGACCTCTCGAACGGGTTTCTTTTGATTAGATGTCCCTCTCATTCTGTGATGCAATGTCTCTTTACTGATGGTCAATGGTCCATTAATGGCATAATCCTTCAGCTCTCTCCATGGCAGCCATTCTTTGAACTTGCTTTTGCCAAACTCACCATAGCCGCCATCTGGGTTCAACTCCATAACCTTCCGATTGATTTTTGGGATGGTGAATCCCTGGAATCAATAACAACCCATCTCGGTCATCTGCTAAAAATCGACGATCTCACCCTCTCTTTAACTCAATCCAAATTTGCCCAAGTGTGCATTAAGATTGATCTTTCTAAGCCTTTAAGCAGAGGTTTCTGGATTGGAGATGATTCTCATCATATTTTTGTGGTTGTTCTCTATGATCATTTGCCTACCTTTTCTTATGCTTGTGGTGTCATAGGACACTATTCTAACTCCTGCCCTTGTGCGGCGATGGCTAGGGTGGACCGGACCTCTCCGTCCCTTCGGGTTTTCAGGGGATTAGAGGTAGGTTCGTGTCAGCCTGTGGATGTTGTTGCCAGAGACACAAAAATGAACAGTCCTCATGATGACCCTTAGAAGCTGGATTTCATAGGTAACCTCCATAATCCTTTGGATGACTCTAATTTTGGCCCCTAGATTTTAGTTTCTAGCCGGCACAGCAGTGCCCATGGTCACGAGTTCAGACTTCGTGATGGTTACGTGATTGGTGATGTGGCAGCTGCTGAGAACACTGGCCCCAATGGTTCTTAGGATGCGTCTTTTCATTGGACATGTGGAGCCTTCAGGGGTCACAGTCGTGGCGGTGCCCTTACTTCTCGTGCTTTTCATGTCAAATACATTAACACTAATATGACCCCAATGGATGATCCTCCTATCATTCCAAATCCCCCTATGGAAAAAATCTGAGAAAGCAAACTCATCTAATCTTTCTGACAAAGCCAATAGCCCTCAAGAAACAGCCCAAGTTCCAACCCTCTCCACTGTGCTTCTCCCTGTTGTTCCAAAGGGAAAAGCCCTTCTCCATCCTTGCTCTAGGCCACCACCTCCTATCCTTCGCTCTTCCATTCCTATTCTAGCTAATCAAGCCTTGCCTAACCCCTCTATCTCGCATGAGATAATGGTTAACCAAGTTTCTACGGCTTTAGGACAACATATTCATGAAGATTACAACAGTCAAAATGATGATGATTCAGATGACTCGAACGAGGATATGTCTGATGATGAAGGACTGGATGATTTGACAACCCTTGATCAACTTTAGGATGGGGTCCGCTGGGATGCTTTGATTTGAAAAGGTTCTCACGTGATGCTTGCTTCCCAGAAGAAGGGAAGAGTTGAGGTCGGCGAGCATAGCTCCTGATCTCCTCTTTCTCTTCTCTGGTATTTTTATCTTCCTTCTTCCCTATTTTATGGAAGTGTTCTTACTTTTTTGTCATTGTTCTTATCATTCTTGTTTTTATGAATAAAGCTAACATAATCTGTTGGAATTGTAGGGGCATCTGGTCTCAGGATACTTCTACTCATGTTTTGTTTCTCGTTTGGAAGCATAGACCCATGATCGTCTGTTTGGTTGAAACCAGAGCTAATTTTGAGCGTGTTGACAGGTTCTGCGTTAAGACACCTCGTAACTAGGGATGGGCTACCCTATTGGCCAATGGGTTCTCTGGGGGGATCATTGTCATATGGAATAAAGCTATTGGTCTGGTTCCCCTATCGCTGTGTCAGGAGAGCTTTATACTTGGTTATTTCTCTTGACTCTTCCCTTAACTGGATTATTTTTGTTGTTTATAATTCTAACCACATTAGTGCTCAGTGCTCTCTCAGGCATAAGCTTTCTAAAATGTCTTATCTTGATCTCCCATGGCTCATTGTGGGTGACTTCAATTCCATAGTCACCATAAATGAACATAGAGGGGGACCTTATCAGTATTATTCCTGTAAAGCCAATTTTTCTCTTGGATTTTATTGATTTTAACAATCTTTTTTATTTAAATTTCTCTAGTTTTAGATTCACTTGGTGCAATAATCAATCCAGATTTGTTCATCACTCGGCCCGATTAGATAGTTGTTTAGTGAATCTTGCTTGGATTTCTAGCTTTCAATCTTATTCCTTGACTTATCTTCCTTGTGTTTTCTCTAATCACGCTCTGTTGCTTTTCTCTGTCTCTACACTTGTTCTTCATCATCGGATCAATTTTTGTTTAGAAGATTTTTGTGTTGATTACCTCGGTTGTCATAATGTTGTTAGGGACGCATGGAATTTTTGCCCTACGGGAACCCCATGCATGCGTTTTCTCATTTTCTTTGTTGCTCCCGAGCCAAGATTAGCTCTTGCAAGGTTACTGGTTTGTTGCTCCCTGGATTTCCTCTTCCCGAGGAGTCCGGTAGGGAGACCCCATTTCTTCTTACATGTTCATCCTTTTTTCTCAAAACCTTTCCTCCCTTCTTAATTTTGCTCTTAATATTGGTATGATTCTTGGTTTCAACAGCAACTTCAATTATAACTTTAATCATTTGATGTATGCTGATGATTTGATTCTTATCACTCAAGTTTCTAGACTTGCTACTAGAAATATTAATCTTTGTTTCTCCATCTATAACATGATTTCTGGTCAATAGTCCAATGTTGCCAAGTCTATTGTTTATTTTTCGTCTTGGTTCAATAGCAAAGTTTCGAAGAGTATTTGTTCTATTCTCAACTTCAAAATTGCTTCCTTTCCCCCTTTCTTTTTTGGGAGTGCTTATTTCTCCTAAACAGTTGCCTGTTTCTTCATTCAAGCCCATTATGGACAGGATCCACCATTCTTGTTCCCAATGGAAGCATTTTAAGCTTTCTATGGCGGCCAAGGCTACTTTGATTAGCTCCTCCCTCCTCTCAGTTCCTACTTACATGCTTTCTATTTATCCAATTCCTAATTCTATTCTCAAGGAAATCCATAAGATTGGTAGGGCCTTCTTTTGGCACAAGGGTGGCAATGGATAGGGCTTCCATGTTGTTTCTTGGAGTTGTATTACTGATCCTAAAACTGTAAGAATCTCCTTATTGCCAAACATTGTCTTCAAGCTAAGCATGTGTTCAAGTTTTTAAATTTAATTACCATTTGGGATAATAGCCTTCATCTTAAGTATGGTTGGATTAATTTTTGGAAGGATGCTATTCCCCACAATTGCTCTTGGTTCTTTAGGGGCATTTTGTGGACGTTCTATTGTTCTTAAACCCACTGTTGGATTAATTTTGTTAATCCTCTTTGTATGATGGATCCTTGGTATTTTGAGATCCCCCTTGCCCTCAAGCCTACTTTCATTAACATGAATTTGGATTTAGATTTGCTCAATTTCTAAGACTTATTTTGGATGGCAGTTGGAATTATCATTCATTGTCTAATCTTTTTGGTAACATGATTAATGAGGTCTTTCCTAATCTTGGCCTTATTGATAACACTGAAGGCAATCATTGGGTTTGGGCTCCTAAGGCTTATGTCCCCAGGATTTCCTCTTCTGTTTACCATTTCTTGAATCAAGGTTTGGCTGGCTTTGATCCTTGGGTGGGTTGGAGGAAAATCTGGCATCTCAAAGTTACCCCCTCCCCCGATCAAGCATTTATTCTGGCTTTCTTTCAAAGGTCGAATCTCCACTAGTTATTTTTTGCACTCTATCAATCAGGTCCTATAAACATGTGTATTTTTGTACTCATTATGAAACAGCTGATCATCTGCTCTGTTATTGTGCCAAAGCCAAATGGGTTTAGAACATCATCTTTGATCGATCCACTTTTATTCATTTCCATAATGGCTTTCGATATCAGCAATTGGCTTGTTAGATTTGATGTGTCTAAAAAATGAAATCTTTGATTGTAGTGACCACCTATTTTTCTCCTGAAGGCTCGTTGTAGATGCAATTTTTCGTAACATATCTCGTAATTTTGAGATTATTGCTCACAGGGTCTTAAGTTATACTCAGAACATCAAATGTGCTAAGATAAAGCTGTCTGGAAGCAAATTAATTCTCAATAATTTCACAAATGATGATGGGTTCTTTCTCTTTTCCTCTTCCAATTGGAACGATTGTGACCAGGTAAGTAGTAGTGGCTTCTTTATATCATCTTCTAACTATTTTGTTTCCCTTGTAGATTGTGCATCCAACTCCGCTAATAATCAAATTGTTGCTGATATCCAAGCCTTGGTTATGGCCCTCAAATCTGCTGTGGACCAGAGATTGCCTATTCTAAATGTTTTTAATTCTGCTCCAAACGTTCTTTCCTTAATTAATTTGGCGGATCCAGTTTGCTCCTAGCGTATCACTCCTTGGATTAACTCTCTCAGACTTCCTCTTGAAGCTGCCTATCATCCCCACATTCATATCATTCCTCACAATTGGATGATCCTTGCATCGAAGCTTTCCATTATCGGTCGAAACCTGCACACTATGACTTTGTATGACGACGGTCGTGAACTCTCTAATTGGCTCATGCGAGCTTTTAATGAGTCAGGCTTTGTTTTTTAATTGTGTCTTTGTTACTTAGTTCTAGTCTTTCGCTTTTAGCTTTTTGTTTTTCATGTTATTTTTCTTTTTAATTAAAAGCCTTTGCTATCCCCCACACACACACACACACACACACAAAAAAACAATTAAACTTCAGTCATGTATATAAGGTGTTTATTGAAACATCCTTTGAGATTTTGTTACTAGCCATGCCTTAACACTTGTTGATATCCATGCAAATTCCTTTATATTGATCTTCTATACCTCTTGGCTTGGGTTGCATGAATTATTGCTTGGTTTAAGTGAAATTGTTTTGGCCATGGTTATGAACCTTGTTGATATGCTATATGTTTTTTCCCCTTGGCTTGTCAAGTCTAGTTGCTTTTAATTTTTTTGTTAAAACCTCAAACGCATATGCCTAGATGTATATACATATATATATACATATATATATATTGAAAGTTTTTATATATATATATATGCATATATGAAATTGATCATCACAGTAATCATGTGGGAGATGGTCCGCACTATGATTTTTATATATATAATCCGTACCGTTATAAAACAATAAAATTGGTATATTAAATAAAAATTTATATTAAGGGATAATAATAAATAAGATATCTACTCAAATATGGATTGATGTAATATTTTTATTTTTAACTTTTTTATTATAGTGGTTAAGTTGTTTTTAATTTTATATTTTAGATATATTTTTTTATTAGACTTATCATACATAATCTTGATGATCATCAAATTTTTAGCAAATTTTAAAAAAACAACAACAACAACAACAACAACAACAACAATAATAATAAATATAAATATAACCCTAAAAAGCAGATACTCTCTCTCTCTCTCTCTCTCTCTCTCTCTCTCTCTCTCAATCTTTTTAAATAAAAGTCTCAATTTTCCCTCTCCTTTCTCTCTTTTTTTGTAAGTCAAGTAATCGAAATTCAACTCCGGATTGTTTATGTTTATCTTTCATTATAGAGATTTTTTATTTAGTCAATCTTTTTCAAGTTTATGTTTATCTTTCATTATAGAGATTTTTCTTCTTTTTTTTCCTATTTGTTTTATCATAATCTAATTTAATTGTTTAATTATTTATTACAAAAAAATTGATATCTTTTGAATAATTGTTGGATATTTGTTAAATAATTGTTGAATATTTGTTTGATCGATTATTTGTTATGAAAATTTATTATGAATTTGTTTAAGAAAAATTGTTAGATATTTGTTTAAGTGATTGTTATGAAAAATTTAAATTATTCGATAAAATTATTTTTAAATTGTTTTATGTTTTTATCTTTCATTATAAGATTTTTCTTTCTCTTCTTGTTTTGTACCTAATCTAATTTAATTCTTTTAATTATTTGTTTAATTATTTATTGTAAAAATTTATAGTTGAATAATTGTTGGATATTTGTTAAATAATTGTTCAATATTTGTTTGATTGATTATTTGTTATATTTTAAGAAAATTTGTTAGATATTTATTCAATTGATTATTGTCAAATTTTTAGATTATTCATTAAATTATTTTTAAATAATTATTATATCAAATAATTGAATCAAATTGTGAATTTTGTAAAGTTTTTTTAAATTGTATTATTTGTTATTTTTAGTTATTAATAGTTAGTTGTGTTAATGGTTAATTATGTAGATATGGAGAGGTTTTTACACCCTAAAACCAAAAAAAGTAATGAATTGAAAACACATGTTTCTTCTTAAGCAAGGGTTATAACACAAAAAACGAATTCAGTGTTGAATTTTAGTCCAAATGATATCATCATGATCCTGGGCTTCGACAGCTAATTGAAGAGTATGATGTGGGGATTAGAGATTAAGTTCGAAGAGCGTATCTATTGAAAGATTTATGGCGTACCATTTGGATATAACTTTCCTAAAAAAATTGCATGGGAAAAGAAATGCGGCACTTTCAAGAAGCATGGTTTCAAAAGTTTGATTGGTTAGAATATAGTGTGGCAAAGAGCCAAGCCTATTGCTTTTTATTGTTATTTTTTAGGCAAGATAGAAGTAAAAAGGTGCAAAGTGATATTTTTTACGAAAAGATGATATAGTAATTGGAGAAAAGCACTTGAAGCTTTTAATCAACATGTAGGTCTAGTGAACAATGCACACAATGATGCTAGACAACATTTTGAGGATTTTAAAAATCAAAGGCAAAGTGTGCCTCATGTGTTATTTTTTCTCATGGGCGTCAAATGGAGATTGATTATACGCTCATGGTGACGGATGTATTTTGGATGTTGATTGAATTATTTTTGGCACAAGGTTTTGCTCTACGTGGTCGTGACAAGTCTTCTAGTTCCAAAACTAGGGGAAATTTCTAGAGATATTCAATTGGTATGCAAAAAAAGGTTGAGAAGATTAGGAGTGTTATTAATGAAAATGCCCCTGTGAATAATCAATTAACTTCTCCTTTGATTCAAAAACAATTAGCGGCTGCTGGTTACCTGTAAATAAAATTATATGTAAGTGGAATTACGATTGTAGTGAAAATACTACATTTCAATTTACATCATGTCTGTTTGGTTTGCTGTAATTGGAAATGCTGCATTTACTTTTTTTTTGTTTGGTATGATGTAAGTTAAAAGATATGGTTACCATGTAAATAAAAGGGTGAGATTACCCCTATTACTATTATTATTTAATATTTTTTTCATAAAAAAATAATTTAAACTAAATAATTAATTTCATTAAATTTATTTTTTTAAACTAATTAGTTGATTTAGGCTAATTTGTTTTTATTTTTCTATCTCAATGATTTAATCTAAAGATTAATTATTTTTAAAATAATAATAATAAATAATAAATTTGGGCACAATCTGCACAACATCGTCATCTTAGAAATGAGATACCCAATGAAAAGAAGATGAGAATATTAACCAAAGGAGGGCAGATCCCAAATTAGATAAATAAAAATCAATACTTTCCAAACAAACTAGAACTAAGATGAAAAAAATTAAAGCAAAGGTATGCAAGCAAAAGCCATCAACAATACAAATCTGAAGTCCCACAACAAAATTCCAGCATCCAAAAGACAACATCTGACTCACAAGAAATTATATAAAAAAAAATCTAAAGTGCATCATCATGGATTCAGCATACATGGATCATCAACAAAAGACTCGCAATTTACCAATCCAACAACACAAAACACAACAATATGGTGAATAAAAAAACATTGAAATTCTCAAAGTCTAAGATTTCTTTTAAGCAAAGGGTGAAACTCACTTGAGATCGGAGGGTGGAATTAGGATTTTGATAAAAAAGCAAGTAGAAGGAGGGAGGGAGATAGATAGCTCAACAGAGTTAGAACAAGGAAGCTAGTAAAAGTAAGAGGGAGAAGAAGAGAAGCGCGTGAGGGAGATGGAGATGGAGACGGAGATGGGGATTGCATGCAGACTTAGAGAAAGGAAGAAAGGAAGCCAGCGATAACGGTGAGGATGGAGGGGATGAGTAGCGGAAATGGAGCCTTGGCGGAGGAAGAGGTAGAGGAGGATGGCGATGGTGGTGAGGATGGAGAGGATGAGCAGCGGGTGTAGTATTCATAGAGTGTGTATGTGGTGATTATAACCTCTAGTTTTGCAGGATTTCCACTTGCAGCCAAATTAGATGTAAGTGGAAATCCGCAAAACAAGTCTCTCATGGAAAATATTTTACATGTAAAATCAATTTTGCTGGTAACCAAACATAGTTTTACATGTAAAACTTTTTGCATTGCACCTACTTACACCTACTTGCAGGTTACCAACATGTAAGTGATACTTCTGCATGTTCACTAAAAGTAACTTTAAATAAATTGTTTGCTCATCATGACTCATCAATTTCAAAATTGAGAGGGCAAGGGTATGATGGAGACTCAAATATGAGAGAGGAATTTAATGGTTTAAAGACATTGATTTTAAATGAAAATCAATTTGCGTTTTACATCCACTGTTTCGACAAACAACTACAATAGGTGGTTATAATCTCAGTTGCCAAGAGTATTTTAGTTGTTTTTGATTTTTTTTGTTATATAAGTATGATTATGAATATTGTCTGTGATTTATGTAAAAGAAAGATGCATTACTTCAAATACACCATTAAAAAGTTGCAAAAAGATTGGAGATTGGCGAGATTTTTATAGGATGAGGCAAGCATCAAGAGACAAATCTTGTAAAACCAGAAGATACTCATTGGAGTTTACATTTTACAACTTTAATCCGTTTGTTAACTATGTGGGAATCGGTTTTTAGAGGTATTGCAAAAATGTGTGCGAGGATGGAACTATTACAAATCAAAAAAAGGTATTTGAGTCGAGTTTGATTAGCAAAATGGGAAGTTTTTGAATTTGTATTTGTTTTGCATTTGATGATAAAAGTGTTGGGGATCACAAACGAATTATCAAATGCTTTACAACAAAAAGATCAAGACATTGTTAATACCATGACGTTAGTTGATATTGTGAAAGATCATATACAAGATTTGAGAGATAATAGATGTGATGAGTTATTAGAAGAGGTTTGAAGCTTTTGTGCTAAAATGTGTATTCTAATACCCAACATGAAGGATAAAAATACCGGTTACGGTCGTTCTAGTCACGAAGGACATTGGATTACTTGTTACCATCATTATCATCTGTGAAGGTTTTATTGCGGTTCTTGATTTAATTGCTATTGAGATGAATGTCGATTCAATGAGATCACTACAGAGTTGCTAACTTTCATATCACGCCTTCATCAAAGAGACTCATTTTCTAGATTCCATCATGGTAAGCTACTTCACCTTGCTGAGATTTATTCTAATGATTTTTTTTTGTACAAGATCTTCAAGTCTTAAAAACACACTCTACTTTGATTCTATATTTTTGTTAAATGCTTATGGATACCAAAATTGGATTTATGTTGTTTTGAGCTTGATATTTAGTTATGCTATACTTCTTGCACATATATGTACCCTTATACAAGAAGCCGCACAAAAAAAAGGTGATATTGTTTTAAAAATCTGTTGATCCGTATTTTGTTTTTAATGTATTGCTTACTGTGCTTTTTGAGGTTCATAAAATTGTTTGTTATCTCTTACAGATAAGGAGTAAGGTCTTGCGAGGGTCAGCGTATCTTGGTCATTAAGTAGCTTGTATCTTCCTTTTGGGTTGTGGGTTTCTCTAGCACTTCTTGTTGTTGCAGTTGTTTATGTACTAAATATAAGCTTTGTATCCAAACCTTAAACTCTTTTGTTTGATGAGACCTTATTGTTTTGCTATCGATATATTCTATATATTTCTACTCTGTATAGATTGTGAGGCCTCACCGGGTTCCAACCTTGTGGCCGGGCATATAGTCGTTTAATTTGTTCACATCTTGGGCTAGCATGAGCGACTTTAGTATCTATGTAGCTATGTATATACATATATATATATATATATATATATATATATACTAGTTCTTAATTTTCCTAACAATGTTGTGTTCCTCCCCTTTATAAAAAACACAATAATTAAAAAAAAATTGTGAGTAATGATCTATTTTGGAAAATTACATACTAATTCACCCTACAAAACAATCTCATATGATTTATCTGGACAAAAAAAAAATCTAATACATGCTATAATCATAATTTATAACTTTACCATTGGAGTAATAATGAAGCCGGCTTCATTTTTATTTCAACAAAATAAAATTTCATTTTTTTTAAATATGTCATCAGTTTTAATTGTGTAGAGAATGCGTTTAAGTCTGCTCCTCTTTAAAATAACTGATTTTGATGTAAAATATTATTTTTACAATTGAGATTAATTCCAATAAATATGTTTTTAATTATTCGAAATATATTTGATTAGATCTCAGTTAATTTGGAAATAAATCAACTAATTATGTTTGTAATAATAATTAATTACCATTGAAAATAAACTTAAAAATAAAAAAAATTAACGAAATAATTTTAAATTAGAAAAATTGTCAATATGTAACCAACGAGTTAATTACCATTGAAAATAAACTTAAAAATAATCTTCATTGTAACGCTTCAAATACTATATTTTTAAATACTTAAAATATTCAACGAGTTATACAAAACATATAAAAATCTTCATCCAATTAGTTAAAAAAAAAACGAATTTATTAAAAACCGGCTGAAATTTTTTTCAATAATACTCAATTCCTATCCAACAAATAATTAACTGCAATGATATTTTAACTTAAATAGAATTATGAAAATATTTTATATTTATCACAATCAAAATACAGAGATATTATTAGGTTTTTCAATGGTATAAATGTAATAAAATCCACAGTGAAATTATGGTGATCTCATCCAGGGGTGTAATCGATCGAGTTCGAGCCGAACAACAAGCTATTCTAGCTCGAGCTCGGTTGAAAACTTTGCTTGATACTCGGCTCGAACTCGATTGAGTTTTATTTTGTAGCTCGTGCTTGACTCGATACATAAATCTGCTACTCTAGCTCGCTCAATTAAGCTCAATAAAGACTAATAAATTAATTTGATCATAGATAATTTTATACTCGAACTCGAATTCAAGCTCGAACTCAATTATATATATAAAACAAACTAAAATATAATATATATATATATATACACAAATACTACTACTCGATTAAACTCGCGAGCACTCGAGTTAAGTACTAAGATGCTCAAATTCAGTTCGCTCAACTACTCGAGCTCAAGCTCGAGCTTAATCCTAAGCTAGTCGAGTTCGAGCTTTCTCCAAATCAAATTTTAGTCAAGTATTAAGATGCTTGAATCATTTACACCCCTAATCTCATTTTAAGAAGGCCCGGAAAATAGATGGCCAAGACCGTCCAGTGGGCCACGTAAGCTCTGGTCTCTCTCGGAATTTTTCTATTATGGACGGTATTTTGGTCATATCACTATAGAAATCACCTAAAACCAATAAAATCTCGTAACTCTGTGAGGGTTTTTAGGGTTTAAGGCATCGTCTCCATCTCCGCCACCAATTCTGTCGATCTTTGGGTTTAGGGTTTTTGGATCCTTCGATTCTCTAGCAACGAACAACTTTGGTAGTATGTGGGCGCTTCGCAGGGCTGCGAATCCTTTGAGGTGTTCCTTTCCTTCCCATTTCCTCTTCATTATCCTTTTTGTTTTTAAAAAACTAGCGAAAAATGCTTCTTTTTTTCTTCAAATGATTCAATTTGTCTCTATTCTTGTCCTTTTAATGCTCGTATCGCATTTGAATGATGTGTTTTGATGTACTTGTTCGATGGCTTCTTTGGATTTATGAGTTTAATTTTTTGTGAAATTTGCATTTTGTTTAGTGACTTGTCATTGTTGATTGCGGAGGGACTCTTTGCTATATGTGATCTTTTGTTCGTATGTTAAGCTTTGTTGCCAATTGTTGCTCGTGTTGTGCTTACTTGTTGTTTAGAATGTATCTCTTTGAATGATGTTCATGATGATATGCTTACATGAGCGCATTTTAAAATATATATATATAAAAACTTAAGATATGTATCTGTCAGAGGCGTTGGTGTTGCTTATTGAGAATACCCATTAGTTGTGTAAATGCTTTGATTAATTTTAAGTCTTGCCAGAACATTTTGTGTTTCCACTGCAGGAATCAAGGCCACCGAATTGTGGCAGCGAGTGCCTGTTCTGCTAAGTCAGATATTTCTGGTGGTAACCCTGTTTCAAATGAGTGGAATTGTGAAAAAGATGGATGTAGTTCTGCAGGAAATATGTTTTTGAATTCAGTTTCACATGGAGTTTCTTTCACTAAAATGTCTATTTTGGGGACTAGAAGCCTTTCTTCTCATGCTGGAGCAAAAGTCCAGTGACAGTGAGAATGACGTAGAGGGAGGGGTTTTCTGATCTAGAATTAGCTCCAGAAGCGGATAAAGTTGGTGACTCTTCGGATGACTTAGAGGATGGGCTTTCTGAAGATGAACTCTCTGTTGAAGGCAAAGATGAAGGTGCCGATCATGCACTTGGCTTACTGGATGCTGCAAAGGATACAAATGTTGAAAAGGCTTTGAACAAAAAGATTGGCACATCTCCACTCTTTAAGATTTTTAATGGAGGCCCTCGCCTATCTATAAATAGTGCTCTTGATAAGTGGGTAGAAGAAGGTAATGCATTAGGACGAAGTGAAATCTCAACAGTTATACTTAATCTCTGAAAATGGAAATTGTATGGGAAGGCCCTTCAGGTACTTATTCTTTGAACAGACAATACAGCATGAAGCATTTTCTTGATCTGACTGGTAATGTTGTTCAAATGGACCTTTGTTCATTCATGGCTTGTTTGTGATCATGGTTTTGATTTTCTCTATTTCCAGATTGCTTCTCCATGGTTATGCCTTCAATTCATCTCTGTTTGCAGCTGCATACTATGCAATTTACTTTATTGATTGCTGTTTTTGATCAGACAACTCTATGAATTGCTCGTTACCTAAAATAAGGTTTTGATTATATTTTGCTTCCCAACTTCATCAACAATTCTATGCCAAAGTTTTGTCAGAGTTTGTGTTCTGTGAAGCTAGGAAAGAAGCTCCTTATAATTAACCTTGTAGGTTGTTTATTCCAGTTACTATATTCATCCAATAATTTAGTTGTGCATAAAATAAGTGTGATTTCAACCCTTATTATTTGGCAATTAACTTGGCAATATCTGAATCCTCTAATGTTATTTGTGCTTCTTAATTGCAAACTTTGGTCTGTCGGACTTGAACTATAATTTGATGAAGTCTTAAAATATTAATTTATTTGAAAGTTTATCTCTATGAGATTCATAATTTTATGAAAAACTTATGCAGTGCATAACCTTTTGTTTCTATTCTTTTTCTTGGATATGTATAGCTGTGCCAACAATATAGAAATTATAATGTTCAAAACGTGTGTTTCATTGCCTTTGGCATTATAGAAATTATAATTTGAATTTACCATGTTGTGTGATGAAATCCTGATTTTTGTGCAAGTCTTACACATGCAACTATAAATATTTGATTAATCCTTCTTCAGGTGTTTAATTTAATGTAGGCTTATTTTGTTTTATGAGCATTTGGCCTCTTTGGTTGCTTGTACTCATGGACTTGAATTTTGTGTAAAAGATTTGTGTAAATATTGTTATAATATCTCAGTTTTTTTGCTGGCCAAAGTCTAGCCCAATCTTTGTGCCTATTGCTTAGATCTGGAATGCCCTTTTTACCTGCATGACACTTTAGTAAAGGAAACCCTCCTATTCATGATGGTACTATTCAACATGAAAAAATTACTTTACAGTTTCTTCCCGTAGTTTTATTGCCTTTATTTTTAATTTTACCATTTTAAACGTTAAATTTAAGGTACTGGTTTGTGTTTACCAAGTCCCACACACATGGTTTCTTTGCACTTAAAGAATGATTTTCATAATTATGCAGTTTACGGAGTGGTTGGAAACAAACAAACGTCTAGACTTCACAGAGCGTGATTACGCTTCTTATGTTGATTTAATTGCTAAAGTACATGGAATTCAGAGGGCTGAAAAGTACATTGAGAAAATTCCAAAATCCTTGAGTGGCGAAGTGATCTACAGAACTCTCCTAGCAAACTGTGTCGCTGCAGGCAATATCAAAAAATCAGAGGAAGTGTTCAACAAAATTCGGGATCTCGGCTTCCCCATCACAACCTTCGCTATCAACCAACTATTACTGCTTTATAAGAGGGTTGACCGAAAGAAAATAGCTGATGTCCTCGTGCTGATGGAAAAGGAAAATGTCAAGCCATCCCTTTTCACATATTGGCTCTTGATAGACACTAAAGGTCGTGCAAATGATATCTCAGGAATGGAGCAGGTTGTAGAGAAAATGAAGGCAGATGGCATGGAACCTGATCTGAACATCCAAGCTATGCTGGCAAAGCACTACATCTTTGGAGGTCTCAAAGAGAAAGCAGAATCCATGCTGAAGCAGATGGAAGGGGATGACATTAAGGAAAATCGATATGCTTGCAAGTCTCTTCTTCGTCTATATGCAGATCTAGGCAAGGCTGAAGATGTAGAGAGGGTCTGGAAGGTGTGTCAAACTCATCCTCGTTTAGACGAGTGCTTAGCTGCGATTGATGCATGGGGCAAACTAGACAATGTAGAGAATGCAGAGAAAGTCTTCGAGGACTTGATGAGGACTTGGAAGAGGAGGCCATCTTCAAAATACTACAATGCATTGCTAAAGGTTTACGCAAACCACAAGCTTCTATCAAAGGGAAAGGAATTAGCAAAGAGAATGTCTGATAACGGGTGTCGTATCGGCCCATTGACATGGGATGCACTTGTCAAGCTCTACGTGGAGTCTGGGGAGGTCGAGAAAGCAGACTCGATATTACAGAAGGCTGCTCAGCAGAACCAGATCAAGCCATTGTACAGCTCATACTTGACTGTTTTGGATCAGTATGCAAAGAGAGGTGACGTCCATAATGCGGAAAAGATCTTTCACAGGTTGAAGCAGATAGGGTATGCTGGGAGGATGAGACAGTATCAGGCATTGCTCCAGGCCTACATCAATGCCAAAACTCCGGCCTATGGCTTTAGGGACAGGATGAAAGCTGATAACATGTTTCCAAACAAGCCAGTGGCTGCACAACTAGCAGCTGTTGACGCGTTTAGGAAGACACAAATCTCAGAGTTGCTTGATTGAAGGTGAGTTGAATACACTCCTGGCTACAAGGGGCTTGATACCTAAAGTTATATTTCAAGGTATGCAGATAAGCTCAAAGGGGCTCAAGGAATTTGGTGATTTCTTAATGGAGTCATTATGCTAAGCTTGAGGCATAGTTTATCTAGTAGTTAATTTTTTTGTCTCACTTTTATTTCCCATTGAGACGCTGCTTATGAACCTTTTTTGTGTAACTTTTATTACCAATGTTTTAATAATCGGACTAGTTATCAACCCGGTTAGGCAACCGGTTGAACTGTAATTTTTTCAAATAAATAAATATTTAAAAATTGAAAAGCATTAAAAAAAAAAAAAATTACATATTGCAAAGTTATATTATTTTTATGAGATCACAAAGTGTCAACTTTACATAAAACAATCATATAATAAATATTCAAAAATAAATAATTAAATAAAATATAAGTATATAATAACAATAATAATAAAAAAAAGAAATAAAGTAAAATATAAGTATGTAATATCTTGATTTTTGTTTTTTGAAACGAGTTTAACTTTAAAATTTTTTTAAAAAAATAAAAAAATTGGGTGGTCTGGTCCAACCGGTTCACCGGTTGAATCGGTTGAACGATCGATCAGGTTATTTGGTGTTTTATATGACTAATCGGATCAGTTTACTAACTGGTTTCCGGTTGAACTGGTCAGTCTGATTCGTTTTTTACAACATTGCTTATTACTGATTAATTTTTACTGTGCTTTTGTTGGAAATGTTTATGTGAATATTTATGTGTCATTAGGCAGATTTTAACAACGGATTTGAGCTCTTTATTAAAAAATGGCTGAAATATTTTTCCATAATACTTAATTCGTATCCGACAAATAATTAACTGAAATGATATTTAAGTTAAACAGAATTATGAAAATATTTTGTATTTAACACAATTAAAAATACAGAGAGATTGTTGGGTTTTTTTCAAGGGTATAAACGTAATAAACATCCACAGTGAAATTATAGTGATCTCACCCCAGGAAGGCCCATGGATAATACATGGCCCAGGACTGTCCATTGGGCCACGTAAGTTCTGGACTCTTATGGAATTTTTCTATTAGGGAGGGTATTTTCGTCAAATCCCTTTACAAATTCCACACTCGTATCCTCTTCGGCTCTTCCCGGCATAAAATCAATAGTCTCTTTGTTTTGTGAGGGTTTTTAGGGTTTAAGCCATCGTCTCCATCTCCGCCCCCAATTCCGTTGATATTTGGGTTTAGGGTTTTTGGATCCTCTGATTCTCTAGCAACGAACAGCTTTGGTAGTATGTGGGCGCTTCGCAGGGCTGCGAATCCTTTGAGGTGTTGTCTTCCTTCCCATTTCCTCTTCATTACCCTTTTTATTTTCTCAAAAACTAGCGAAAAATGCTACTTTTTTTTCTTCAAATGATTAAATTTTTCTCTGTTATTGTCCTTTTAATCCTCGTATCGCATTTGATTGATGTGTTTTGATGTACTTGTTCGATGGCTTCTTTGGATTTATGAGTTTAATTTTTTGTGAAGTTTGTATTTTGTTTAGTGGCTTATCATTGTTGATTGCGGAGGGACTCTTTGCTATATGTGCTTTTTTTTTCTTATGCTCAGTCTTTGTGGCCAATTGTTGCTAGTGTTGTGCTTACCTATTGTTTAGAATGTATCTCTTTGAATGATGTTCATGATGATATGCTTACATGAGCGCATTTAGTAAGATATGCATCTGTCAGAGGTGTTGGTGTTGCTTATTGAGAATACCCATTAGTTGTGTAAATGCTTTGATTAATTTTAAGTCTTGCCAAAACATTTTGTGTTTCCACTGCAGGAATCAAAGCCACCGAATTGTGGCAGCGAGTGCCTGTTCTGCTAAGTCAGATATTTCTGGTGGTAACCCTGTTTCAAATGAGTGGAATTGTGAAAAAGATGGATGTAGTTCTGCAGGAAATATTTTTTTGAATTCAGTTTCACATGGAGTTTCTTTCACTAAAATGTTTATTTTGGGGACTAGAACCCTTTCTTCTCATGCTGGAGCAAAGTCCAGTGACAGTGAGAATGACGTAGAGGATGGGTTTTCTGATCTAGAAGTATCTCCAGAAACAAATAAAGTTGGTGACACTCGGACGACTTAGAAGATGGGCTTTCTGAAGATGATCTCTGTGGAAGGCAAAGATGAAGATGCTGATCATGCAGTTGGCTTACTGGATGCTGCAAAGGATACAAATGTGAACAAAAAGATTGCCACATCTCCACTCTTTAAGATTTTAATGGAGGCTCCTCGCCTATCTATAAATAGTGCTCTTGATAAGTGGGTAGAAGAAGGTAATGCATTAGGACGAAATGAAATCTCAACAGTCACACTTAATCTTCGAAAATGGAAATTTTATGGGAAGGCCCTTCAGGTACTTATTCTTTGAACAGACAATACAGCATCAAGCATTTTATTGATCTGACTAGTAATGTTGTTCTAATGGACCTCTGTTCATTCATGACTTGTTTGTGATCATGGTTTTTATTTTCTCTATTTCCATATTGCTTCTCCTTGGTTATGCCTTCAATTCATCTCTGTGTGCAGCTGCATACTGTGCAATTTACTTTATTGATTACTATTGTGATCAGACAACTCTATGAATTGCTCGTTACCTAGAATAAGGTTTTGATTATATCTTGCTTCCCAACTTCATCAACAATTCTATGTCAGAGTTTGTGTTCTGTGAAGCTAGGAAAGAAGCTCCTTATAATTAACCTTGTAGGTTGTTTATTCCAGTTACTATATTCATCCAATAGTTTAGTTGTGCATAAAATAAGTGTGATTTCAACCCTTATTATTTGGCAATTAACTTGTCAATATCTGAATACTCTAATGTTATTTGTGCTTCTTAATTGCAAACTGTGGTCTGTCGGACTTGAACTATAATTTTATGAAGTCTTAAAATATTAATTTATTTGAAAGTTTATCTCTATGAGATTCATAATTTTATAAAAAACTTATGCCGTGCATAACTTTTTTTGTTTCTATTCTTTACTTGGATATGTGTAGCTGCGCTGACAATATAGAAATTATAAGGTTCGAAAACATGTGGTTCATTGCCTTTGGAATGACGCATAATTTTGTTTTTAGGATTTTAATAAATTTGAATTTACCATGTTGTGCGATGAAATCCTGATTTTTTTATGTTTATTGCAAGTCTTACATATGCAACTATAAATATTTGATTAATCCTTCTTCAGGTGTTTAATTTAATGTAGGCTCATCTTGTTTTATGAGCATTTGGGCTCTTTGGTTGCTTGTACTCACGGACTTGGATTTTGTGTAAAAGATTTGTGTAAATATTGTTATAATATCTCAGTTTTTTTGCTGGCCAAAGTCTAGCCCAATCTTCGTGCCTATTGCTTAGATCTGGAATGCCCTTTTTACCTGCATGACACTTTGGTAAAGGAAACCCTACTATTCATGATGGTACTATTCAACATGAAAAAATTACTTTACAGTTTCTTCCTGTAGTTTTATTGCCTTTATTTTTAATTTTACCATTTTAAACGTTAAATTTAAGGTACTGGTTTGTGTTTACCAAGTCCCACACACATGGTTTCTTTGCACTTAAAGAATGATTTTCATAATTATGCAGTTTGCGGAGTGGTTGGAAACAAACAAACGTCTAGACTTTACAGAGCGTGATTACGCTTCTTATGTTGATTTAATTGCTAAAGTACATGGAATTCAGAGGGCTGAAAAGTACATTGAGAAAATTCCAAAATCCTTGAGGGGCGAAGTGATCTACAGAACTCTCCTAGCAAACTGTGTCGCTGCAGGCAATTTAAAAAAATCAGAGGAAGTGTTCCACAAAATTCGGGATCTCGGCTTCCCCATCACAACCTTTGCTATCAACCAACTATTACTGCTTTATAAGAGGGTTGACCGAAAGAAAATAGCTGATGTCCTCGTGCTGATGGAAAAGGAAAGTGTCAAGCCATCCCTTTTCACTTATTGGCTCTTGATAGACACTAAAGGACGTGCAAATGATATCCCAGGAATGGAGCAGGTTGTAGGGAAAATGAAGGCAGAGGGCATGGAACCTGATCTGAATATCCAAGCTATGCTGGCAAAGCACTACATCTTTGGAGGTCTCAAAGAGAAAGCAGAATCCGTGCTAAAGGAGATGGAAGGGGATGACATTATGGAAAATCGATACGCTTGCAAGTCTCTTCTTCCTCTATATGCCGCTCTAGGCAAGGCTGAAGATGTAGAGAGGGTCTGGAAGGTGTGTCAAACTCATCCTCGTTTAGACGAGTGCTTAGCTGCAATTGATGCATGGGGCAAATTAGACAATGTAGAGAATGCAGAGAAAGTTTTTGAGGACCTGATGAGGACTTGGAAGAGGCCATCTTCAAAATACTACAATGCATTGCTAAAGGTTTACGCAAACCACAAGCTTCTATCAAAGGGAAAGGAATTAGCAAAGAGAATGTCTGATAACGGGTGCCGTATCGGCCCATTGACATGGGATGCACTTGTCAAGCTCTACGTGGAGTCTGGGGAGGTCGAGAAAGCAGACTCGATATTACAGAAAGCTTCTCAGCAGAACCAGATCAAGCCATTGTACAGCTCATACTTGACTGTTTTGGATCAGTATGCAAAGAGAGGTGACGTCCATAATGCGGAAAAGATCTTTCACAGGTTGAAGCAGATAGGGTATGCTGGGAGGATGAGACAGTATCAGGCATTGCTCCAGGCCTACATCAATGCCAAAACTCCGGCCTATGGCTTTAGGGATAGGATGAAAGCTGATAACATGTTTCCAAACAAGCCGGTGGCTGCACAACTAGCAGCTGTCGACGCGTTTAGGAAGACACAAATCTCAGAGTTGCTTGATTGAAGGTGAGTTGCATACACTTCTGGCTACAAGGGGCTTGATACCTAATGTTATATTTCAAGGTATGCAGATAAGCTCAAAGGGGCTCAAGGAATTTGGTGATTTCTGAATGGAGTCATTATGCTAAGCTTAAGACATAGGTTTATCTAGTAGTTAATATATTGGTTTCACTTTTATTTCCCATTTAGACGCGGCTTAAGAACCTTGTTTGTGCAACTTATTACTGATTAATTTTAGCTGGTACCTGTGCTTTTGTCAGAAATATGTGTTGCTATTTATGATTCATCAGCCAGATATTAACAAGGTATTTTAGTTCTGTTGTTTTTTTTTTGTTGCAGATGTATCATTAGATACATTACAGGGTAATGCATGCATCATTTCGGTTTTATTAGTTCCGGTTAGAATTTTTTTTTTTAAATTACAGTCCAATATATATATATATATATATATCTGGTATTTAGGCTTAAATCTGTTGGTTATTTTTAATTTTTAGGAGGTTGCTGGATTTGTGCTAAGAAAGAAAAGCCAATTACAAAACTTTGATTTAGTAAATATTAATTAAAAGCGATATTTTAAGATTGAAAAGTAATTTTTACATGAATGATAGTTGTTTATTGATTTTAATATTTTAAAATTACTTATTAAATATATTTATTTAAATAATTAAATAATAAAAGAATAAAGGGGCAAATTTAGGTGTTCCATTTGAGAGTTTGGGTTACTCTCTATTGACCAACCCATAGTGCATGGGAAGATAAACTACAAATCCAAGCTTGAACAAGTTACAAGGCACACTGGTGATGCTTTTTTTTCCGAAGATGGCTTGTGTTTTAGACCAACTATTAAGACAACATTGAACATTCATGGTTACACACTTGATAAAATTTAATGCTCCTTAGATTGTTTTCAAGTTGTATAAAGCTTTTCTTTTCATCAAATCATTCTTTTATTTATTTATTTATTTATTTATTTTTGACAATGTGGGCACTCTATCAACATAATGTCAAAAATTTAAAACAACCTTAAACATAAAACATTATTAATACTGTAACAACAGTTACTCTTTAACTCATGCTAAGTGGGGTTTATAATAAATAGCTTCTTCCCATATGACTCTTACAAATCATAGCATGTGTGTTTTGATTTTTCTTTTGCAAATGGCCCTCAATGAACATGGTCACACTTACAACCAAATGCGTCCACCTAATTTTGAAAAAAATAGTGAGTACCAATTCCTACATATAAAATGCATCAACCCATGAACATGACCAAATTCATCTCAATATATATATATATATATATATATATAATTTCATTTTTCCAATGATACATGCAAAAACAAAAAAACTCATTCAATTCATAGCAACTCAAAAAAACTCATATCTGTTGACAAATGCATGTTGCCATTATCTTGTGCAACATACATCAACTTTGATAAATTATACTATTAATTAAACAAATGCAATTATACAGTAAGGATAACTCTCAATAAAAACATTTTTTGATTCTGTGGGCCATTTGTATTACTGTGAATCTCATTTCTATAAATAAGGACAGTTGGCCAAGTTCCCTTGAATCTCTAAGAAAAAGAAAGAAAGGAAAAAAATAATTTTTTTTTTTTAAAAAAACTCTTTCTTTTTTACTTGTGAAACATGCAACCTCTCAAGATCTTCAAGAAACATCACAAGCACATCAACAGCCCTTTTCCTTCTCAACCAAAAACTCTACCTTTCATCCATGGATCCCTGTCCTTCAATCCAGGCAAAGTCCCCCAACACTATACCTTCCAAGTTGGTGATGATTTCCTGGTGAATTGGAGCTCTGGCAATGGTGGTTGGCTCTATATATCTCACCTTTCTCAGCCTAAGAGAAGCTTGTGGTCTACCATCCCTGGTGAGGCCTTCATCTCAGCTGCAGCTGCTCAGACTGAAGTGGAGGAGAGCAGAGGTTCCTTTGCCATACATGATGGTGATGTTTCCTTTGTCTCAAATCATCAGTCTATTGATGAAATCAGAGTTTTATATCAATCTGATATTGAGAAGAAATCAAAGGATCCTGATTTTTTGCATGGTTACTTCAAAGTAAATGATTCTTTTGAGGGGATAAAGTTCCCTGTTTTGATTATAACTGGATGGGTTTTCAGTAAGAGAAAGAAGGAGAAGAGAATTTATAGTAGTTTTTATTCAGGGGCAAGTAAAAGTTTATGTTTTGGCAGTCAGAGCAGGAGGAAACCTTCATGTGCTGCAAGGTATTGGTTTTTTCTTGATCAAAAGAACAAGAGTCAGATTGGTTTCAAGGTGAAATTTGGGGATTTATGTCAGCAGTGGAGCCCAAAAGGTTTTCGCAAATCCTCAAAAAGTTTTCCCAAGTGGAAACTGGTGAGATACAGGAGGCAAAAGATGATTGTTAATTTCTCAAGGAGAAGAGGATTCCTTCCTCTTTCTTCAGAGGAAGAGGAAGAACAAAAGGTTGAGTTGTTTAGAGGATTCAATAGGGTTTTCATCACATATTCTAGTGAGAATGATGAGAGGTTTTATGGATTTGGAGAGCAGTTCTCACATATGGAGTTTAAAGGGAAAAGGGTGCCAATACTTGTGCAAGAACAAGGTATTGGAAGAGGAGACCAGCCTATCACATTTGCATCCAATTTAGTGAGTTACAGGTAATGTGATTGATAAACTGCCAATTCAGAATTGTTTGGAAGATTGTTTCAATTTGGTTGTGTTGTTTTGCAGGTCTGGTGGTGACTGGAGTACTACTTACGCTCCTTCTCCAATTTACATGACCTCGAAAATGCGGTCTCTTTATCTTGAAGGATACTGTTATTCTGTTTTTGATTTAACAAAACGTGATAGAGTTCAAATTCAGGTAAGAATGTTGTTGTTCAAATTCATTTTATGTAATCATTGTTAAGAACAATGTTTTGGTTGTAGATATATGAAGGTTCAGCAGAAGGAAGGATACTGAATGGAACTTCACCTGTTGCACTCATTGAAAGTTTTACGGAGATCATAGGGAGACCTCCTGTGCTTCCAGAATGGATTGTTTCTGGTGCCGTTGTAGGAATGCAGGGAGGTACTGAAGCTGTTCGCCGAGTTTGGGATCAGTTACAAGAGCATGATGTTCCTATTTCTGCATTTTGGTTGCAGGTGACTAATTACCGTGCATATTAGTGTCTGGTGTTCTGCTGTGAAAATTTCATGAAGCTTGGAAATTTAATTGCAGGATTGGGTTGGTCAAAGAGAAACGTTAATTGGTTCTACAGTTATGGTGGAATTGGGAAGTAGATAAGAATCGGTATCCGGGATGGAAACAATTAGTCCATGATCTTAGAGCTTGTAACATACAAGTTATGACATATTGCAATCCTTGCCTTGTCCCGGTACACGAATTCCTCCTAAAACATGTAAATTTATTAGCTTATACAAACTTGATTTTACTTGCAACTAATTATCACATTCACATTTACTTGCAGACTGATCAAAAGATGAATCGAGAAAGGGACTTGTTTGAAGAGGCAAAGAACTTGGGCATACTAGTGAAAGACAACAATGGGGATACGTACATGATCCCAAATACAACTTTTGATGTAGGAATGTTGGATTTTACACACCCTAGAACCGGTGATTGGTTTAAGAAGATATTGCATGAAATGGTGGATTCTGGTGTAAGAGGCTGGATGGCGGATTTTGGTGAAGGATTGCCCTTGGACGCTAATACCTACTCAGGTTCATATGCTAAACCCTTTACCCTTCCAATTCAATTAAGCATGGATATTAACGCTATTTTATAGGCGAGGACACAATTGCAGCACATAACCGATATCCAGAATTATGGGCCAAGATCAACAGGGAATTTGTAGATGAATGGAAATCTAATTGTAATGGAAATAAGAAAGATGATTCAAATGAAAGTTTGGTCTTCTTCATGAGGGCTGGTTTCCGAGGAAGCTTCAAATGGTCAATGTTGTTTTGGGAAGGTGATCAAATGGTAAGTTGGCAGAAAAAAATGACGGAATTAAGAGCAGTGTCATTGGCTTGCTCAGTAGTGGTCTCTCTGGCTTTGCCTTGAATCACAGTGATATTGGCGGTTATTGTTCGGTAAACATGCCTTTCATTAGATATTACCGGACTGAAGAGCTTCTCATGCGGTGGATGGAACTAAATGCATTCAGCAGTGTATTTCGGACACACGAAGTAAGCAAATGAGTGATATCATGCTACAACTGATGAATACAGAATGTCTCATATTTCAAATATAAACTTGATCTTTTTGTTTTTATGAATGTATCAGGGAAACATTCCATCATCCAACTGCCAATTCTACTCAAACAGAAACACATTAGCTCAATTTGCGCGGTTTGCAAAGGTATTCAAAGCCTGGAAATTCTACAGACTCAAACTTGTGAAGGTAAGTTATAAAAACAAACAATGGACTATAGTTTGGGGATACATAGCACTATATTATTCACCTTCTAGCTGGACTAATGAACGCCAAAAAACATCTCCTTGTTTTGTGTTCTGACAGGAAGCAGCCGAGAAAGGATTGCCTGTTGTGAGGCATTTATTCCTACATTACCCAAATGATGAACATGTTCATAGCTTGAGTTATCAGCAATTTTTGGTTGGAAGTGAGTTTTTGGTGGTGCCTGTGCTTGATAGAGGCAAGAAGGAAGTTAAGGCTTATTTTCCAATTTCAGGAGGAGATCTTTGGCAACATGTTTGGACAGGGAGAGTTTATAGAAAACCATTGGATTATTCAGAGAAAAATCAACAAGGATTTGAAGCTTGGGTTGATGCTCCAATTGGCTACCCTGCTGTGTTTGTGAAATTTGGTTCCTCAATTGGTGAAACATTCCTGAGGAATTTGAGAGATCTTAATATTTATTAGATTAAGAGGTTGACATCATTGTATTTGTAATCTGTTCATTAAAAAAAAATTTCCATTCTTTGTATTGATTGATGATTGTTGCAAATCAAATCAACAAAAGAAATATGTTTTCTTTCTAGAATGCCACGTGAGTTTTGTATGAACTAAGTTAATCATCAGAGTTTGAAAATAGTTTGCAACATGCGATTATTTTAGAAGCAGGGTGCCTTTATTTTCATGCCCTTGTGATTCACATTATTTCTTTTTTCCCCCTTATGGTGGTTTTATTTTTCACTCATAAATTCATAATTGGGCAATTTAATTGCTTTTCTTAAAGATGTTGACAAGCAACACGGTCAATCTCAATTTATGAATGAGGAAGGAAATAAAATACTCCTATTTTTTTGCTTGTTTTAGTTTCTATTTTGGACTTGTTTTTTCTATCTCGATATTTTTTTAATTTTATGTCTTATATTTTATAATAACCAATATTTTTAAAACTAGATTAGAGAGTAAATCAGTATCATATTTAAGTCACGGGTCAGTTGGTAAAAAAAGATGATATCATATATATATATATATATATATATAATAACATATATTAACAAAAAATGCTGTCTAGAATTTTTGCAACACAAACTAACAAAAGCATAACATATTTATTTAACCGAACTTTGATTTTAAAAAGTGTTTCATAACAACATAACAAAAGCATAACACAATATAACAACAGCTACATAACAATAACATAACCAAATATAACAAAAATAAATCTTCTAAAAAATTTATATGAAGAAACCATCATTAATGTTAAATATAAGATGCACATATAATCTATACATATATAAACTAAAGTCATTGTCAGTGCATATATGGTTTAATGGTTTATTAATTAGTGGATAATCATGAATCAACTACCGACCAGCTATGTCACTATCCATTTTGGCATGAAACAGAGAAACATTTTCTCTCTCTAAATATTTGAGAAAAGGAGAATGTATGAACAAAAAATAAAAAACAAGCTAATAGAGAAACATCTCTATACATATATATACTAAAGTCATTGTCATAATGAATATGCATATATGGTTTAATGGTTTATTAATTAGTGGATACTAATGAATCAATTTCCAATCAGATGGTCAATTATTGGATAGCCCAACGGTGTGACATAAGGAGGAGGACAGGGGTTTGAATTTTTCCCCGATAGTACTATCTATGTACTATTCATTTATTATACACTTGGGTCTAGTATTGTTTATATACTGTTTACGTCCTAAGTGTAGGTTCGATATGTGAGAAACAGTGGCTTCACTCCTCCAGGTTATAGAGCAAGGGACCGGATTTTTTTAAGGAGGTCGGTTGATGAGTGCATTTCATATCATATTTATTTACCCTCAATTCATTATTTTACTCATCCTTTAGCATAATTTTGTGTATATTCGGTGCTATTATGAGTATAGTTGTTCCTTGCATAGGACTTAGGGATTTGAAGCAATTTGGAGTGAATCGGGGATGAAATGAGCGAAAAACGAAGATATTTGCTAAGTGCTCAAGCTGAACACGAGCAGAGCACGATCGTGCTCTGTCCCACTGATTATTTTAGCCTGTGGAATGACCCGGCGATAATTCAAGTAGGGGGTGCTCTCATGCCAAGCATGGTCTCAGCACGACCATGCTCTTTCTCCTGATTATTTCAGTTTGAAAATAGTTTCCGTCAAACGGGGGAAGCACGATGAGGATGTTCCTAGCACGGTCGTGCACTGGAGTAGCACGGGCGAAGCATGACTGCGCTCTTCCCCCTAATTCTCCCAGTTGAGCACTTAGTCGATTCACTCAGAATCTCAACAAGATAGCACGGTCCAAGCACGACCATGCTTTGACCGTGCCGAGCCCGAAATCAGCCTTATAACTTCAGTTTCTAAGGGTTCACTATCATTTTTGTTCGGAGATTTTTCTTCTCCACCGGGAGGACTTTGATGAGGGCGAATATCAAGCTTCACCACACCGTCCAAGGGGATCAAGGAATAGTCGGAGGCACAAGGGAAGTTGGGGCTAGCATACGGAGCTCAACTAGGAGGAGTATCTTCAGAAGAAGGGAGTCATGTCTTCTTTCGTTAGATCTTTAATTGCTTCTTCCATACTGTACCCATCCATGAGGGGCTAATCGTCCACGGTGCCCCGCGATGTTGAACTATGATGCTTATATGCTTTGCATACTCTCTTCTAATGTTCTACGGAGTTCTTTTGGTTTCTTGTGTTTAATCTCGTGTGTGCATAACTTGATGTGTTTGATTTGCACAGTTGCTTGGGCAAAACTCGGTGTGTGGATTGCCATAGAGGTAGTTGCCTTGTGTGATTGCAAAACTCGTTGCGTATAAAACCACAATTATCCTAGCAAAACTTGGTGTATTGAGAACCATAGATACAACATTGCTTCTGAGCACACACAAGAACCATAGAATGTACCTAGTAGGCATTAGAAGCCAGTCAACAGGATATAGCTCATAGGAATCGTCCCGGGGTATTGCACTCTTGCTATTGAAACTCTCGATCTTAATATACCTATTATCTCCACCTATTCTTTCTTACTTATTTTACTTTCCCTTTTAAATCAAACCCTATTCTTGCTTGACTAGAGATTAGAAGAAGAATTAGTACTTTAAGTCCAGTCCCTGAGTGTCACGCCCCGACCCGCGGGCCACCATGTGATAACCACCGCGACAACCCGAGAAGGGACACCCACCACTCAACCCTTGAGTCCTCGCAAGGCTCACAAATTCCTGCTCAACAACAAAACCACAACGAAGATACAAGGAAGGAAGACTTTTACTAAAAAAAAAGTCAATCTAGTTGCAAAATACATACAAGTCACAAACACAGGGTTAAGGACACTAGTGGATCCCCTGTAATTACACCATGCAATAAACAAAAACTTGACTCGAGGTGCATATTGCCAAGAACTTCGCCTCGCTATGACGCCCCCAAACCATTAAAACTTGGAAGGGAGGGGAGGGGGCGAGTAACCAAAGGCACTCAATGAATGGGTTAGCACAAATCTAGAAGAATATCAAACCAAATCGATGCATTCCAATAAGCACATTTTACAACAACATAAATGAACTGGAACCGTTTCACATTTGCAATACACTATAAGTGCAAGATATGAAACCTTGGTATTTAAAAACTGAAACATAGGTTTCTCTAGAGTACAGACAAAGCATCAACATGTATAAATAAATGCATGGACATAAGTTCTCAAAATGAGTAGAAACACCAACTTAAACAAATAAAATCCTCAACATTCACAAATCCTCAACTCTACATGATACATGTTTGAAAAGCACTAAAATATAAAACATGTTATGCAAGCGATCACAGTTTGAATATACCAATTGCACGAAATATAGTTTCTCAAATACTAAAATTCTGTCTCGATCAAATAAGCAATGGCCTAAAAACACTCTCCAATATTAGCCGCCGTCGCGACTAAGTTGAGAGCCATCAAGGTCTTCGCACCCTTGACGTTGGCCCACCGGTCCCGTGTGGTAACCCCGGAATCCCAATGAACATCCAGTCAGGGCTCTACACTCCCACCTGAACAGGACCAATCAACACTCAGGTCCACCATGCCACCTCTAAAGGTTGGCCTGTGGGGACCCACTACTGTAGTAGTTGGGCCTTAGCCCGCCGTCACACTCCAAACCATCATGTAGATGTAGCAATAATACAATCTGTAAAAAATCATAACACAGGGTCCTTATCTAGGACAAGCATTCACATATCGTAAATAAACATTAGTTCCACCAAGCCAATGCCAAAGGCATAACAATGCATATAAACTTTCATAAAATATTCGGATCCCAATATGCCAATATGTTCAAAAATATTTTCTAACCAAATGCCAAGAATAACTCAATAACACGTGAAGCTTTTCAAGTTGATTGAAACATTGCTTTAGACAATAAAACCAACTAATATTAAATACACTTTAATATCCACAATTCAGATGAACATGGCATTCAGGAATGAAACCCCTTTTTCTTTCATAACCATAAATAACAAAAGTATACTTATAAAAATGAAAGGTTTTACAAATCATTTTTAGAAGCGGAAATCAACGATGTAAAAAGTCATCGGAACAAACATGACTTTTTGGTTTAGATTAAACCTCAAGTTACTTAGGATCATTCTAGCTTTCTCCTTTTACGTAGCTCACTAAGTTTTTCCTCCAAGTACAAGATTAATCCCCAAAGTCTAGTCAACCCACAACATCCAAGTCCTTTAAAAGTCATGAAAATGTGTTCATCTCATCACATATATTTACACATGCCAATATATATTGATCAAATCCTACTTTACACATCATCAGGCATTTACTTCCACAAGTCTTTACTATTCAACCCTTTCTTATACTCAATCATATCTTAGTTCTTTATCATGGTGTCATTACCTCAACATCAATATTTACTTCATCAATAGTAATCCCATTGTCAAAATACTCAAAAGTTGACTATCTCCTCTTAGGAGCATTAAATCAAACTTTAATTAGAAATTCCCAAGAATATTCAGTTTTGCAATCCAACACTTGTCACATATAACTCAAGATATTCATCATCAACCTTCTAAAGAAATTCCATTTACAATAATACTCATAATCATTGGCATCCACCCAATAGATACCACAATATTATCGAAATACAATTAAGCACCCTACACTATGCTCACAAGAACAAACCTCATCAACTTTGGTAACCCTACAGCATAAGTGAAATTATGTCATCTATGGTTCTCAAATATTGCAAAGAAAATATTAGCGTCAACCTCACTGACTACCCAAAATCATGCATAAGGTTACACAAGTTATTCCAATTCCAATGCACTAGTATAGTTATATACCTTAGCATTCAAAGCTCCATCAAGTTCCATGTACCATATTTATCACATCATGCTTCAAAACTTTAGAAATTATACATCACTAGGGAGATTAAATCATCCATCGAACATACATAATCAATTTCACTTATAACACTTAAGTTCAATGAACTCGTTGTAATAATCAACAATTTCCATTCATCCACCAAGCATGTATGTCCTCAAGTTTAATTTCAACTAACACAACTACATCCTCAGTAAGCTTTCTCACGATTTTTCAAGAAATAACCACAAGTCATTCAAATAACCCATAGTCTCTAGTGGTCATCTTCACTTTATTTTAACCCATGAAACAGTAATTTAAAATATGATAAAGCCATGGAAATAATTTCAGAAAGAAAATAAAATATTTTCGATACTCAATTAGAATTGTGCACTCGACATAACCCACTCACAGAACATGTCGTCTAGCATGGAGACGTGCACATTGGTCGGCGATTTCTTTCCTCTTCGAAGATGTTTCGCCACCTAGACACAAGCAGGGAACCCAAAAAGCAATCAAAACCAAAACTCAGAATCAATATGCATGCATATGCGATGTTACATGTTAGACATGTAACACTAGGGTTTCATGGCAAAATGACGTCATTTTGGATCCAAATGAAGTCTAACTAGAGGAAACCTAGTTCTAATAAGTTCAATGAATGAAGGGCTTCAATTGGGATCAAAGAAATATAAGAAAATGCCAAAGGTTTTTGTACTACAGTAACTTCGGATTTGCTACAGTGAGGCCAGCCCTAAAACGATGGTTTCTTGCCGATTTACAACACCAAAACATGAAATTTCTTGACGAACATACACAAACGAATCACAAGATCGAGGGCTTCGATTTAACCCTAAAAACAACTCAAACAATGGTTTATTTCTAGGGTTTCAAAGATTTGAAAAATGATGGAAATACGAGGAAAATACGGAGAAAAAACCTTGGATCAAGGCCTTACCGCACTCAAGAGCTTGAGAAAGAGTTTGAGGCTTTGATTCGAAGATAAAGCTCGTCGGAAAAATTTTCTAAGGTTTGGATGCTCGACCGGCATGAAGAAGCAAAGAAGAAGAAGGAAAAAAGAAGGGAAAGAATGGATTTAAATGATAACTCTCGGCCTGCTACAGTATTGGGCTGCTACAGTAACAGACTACTACAGTGTTTCCTCTTTATTTTTCCCAAAATACTCTTTTGCCCATCTAACAAAAGAATGGAAACAAGGATCCAAATGACCGAATCACCGCCGGTTTTTGGCAGGATTTCGCACATAACCCACTATGCAATCACGTAAAAATGCTACTAATGCAAAATATCCATTTTACCCTAATGTATGCACAGAAATCGGAAAAGGCTCGAGGTTAAAAATCAGGATATGGTATCACATTGAGGTTCGACAACCCTACCCCTCACGGGGTACCACTGTATTACTTGTGTGCGACCTGTACACTTGTGGATAACTTATCAAGTGTAAGCTACCATAACTGGTGCATCTTCGTACCTGTATGTTTCTTTGACAATCCCTTAAATGATTTGTCGGCTATTAGTCAAAGAAAAAAAGAAAAGAAAAAGAAAACAGCTACCAACCAGCTACGTCACTATCCATTTTGCCATGAAAGAGAGAGAAACATTCTCTCTCTAAATATGTGAGAAAGAGAGAATGTATGAACAAAAAATAAAAACAAGCTACTAGAGAAACATCAAACAAGTCTCCTTAATTGTTCTCAGGTCTCACCAGTAAAATATAAGCATAGAACAAAACAATTCCCATATCTATACCTCTTAAACAAGCTAACAACTAGTTTCTTCTTACTTCTCAAACCTTCAAACAACACCTTCATCTCACACCAATTGTAACCCAACTCATTCTCCATGTGAAAATTAGAAAAACAAGGTTGGCATGAGATGGAAATAGTACCTTACCTTCTGAGCTAGCACAACGAGTATTTCCAGTAGATCTGGTAGTGGAGTCTTCGGCCAAGTGAGCAAGACCTCCTTTGTGATGCAACTAACGCTTCAAGAACCAAACCAACAAGAATGGAAGGACTTGATGCATGCCCTAATTCATTCCTTTCTTTACTTTCTAATTTTAGATTTAAAAAATCATTTGAAAACCAGGGTCTATCCGGTTTTGGTCCGACCACTCGGTTTAGCGGGTTTGTCAGGATTTAACCGGTTCACATCTTGGTCAACAAATAAACTAAAACCGGACTGGACTGTAGGCCGGTTCCCTATTCTGCCAGTCCAGTCTGGTTATAAAAACCTTGATAATAACCCTCTTTAAATTGTTATTTCAGTTTCTATTTTTAGTAGACTCCTTTTTTTTATCTCAATATTTCATAGCTTTATGTCTTATACCTCATGCGTGTTGTATCTTTTTAATCTTCAATAAATTATGTTGTTTATCCCATTTTTTAAAATAAAATTAAAAATAAAAAATACAATAAAACTATATTTAATTACTGTTTAATTATCAAGTAATATGTTGTCTTTTTAGTGTCAATCTTTTTTTTCAAGAGCCCAAAAAAAGAAGAATTGATTGATTGAATGAATGTTCATTGAAGCAGAATTTCTAACAATCACATAAACGATTGTAGAATTCTGCTAGTTTTGATTATTACTTAGGAAGTTTGGCAATTCACCCTCCACTTGTGATTTATTGTAATAACATGAACTTTACTTCTTTGTAAATCTAAATTTTCACTCTACTATGAAGCATATATCATAGGTGGCAAGATGGTTGATTGGAAATGTGATTATTTCTTTACAATTAGATGTTTTAGAATATAGCCTTGCAAACAAGTCCTAAATATCCTTGATCATGGGGGAGAGGAAGGGCAGGAGGGCTAGAAGATGCAGTCTCAAGATGACCAAACATCATCCATGGAGTTTGAGAGCCAAGCAAGCTAGAAGATTTGTCTAAAAATGTTGCCATATCGCGGGCACTAAAGGGGTACCGAAGAAAGAGTTGGTCATGGACTCTACTACTCGATAGCGAAGGACACATGTAGTTGTAGGCAACACATTGCATCCACTTTTAGCAAAGTTTTAAAGAGCAAGAATTTTGTTATCTTAAACTAGTTGTTTAAAAGGGATGATTTTTCACGAGCAAGGGCACATCCAAAGCACAAAGGCAATAAAGCATTTGATCCTTCTATCATTTAGGAAGTTATAAAAAAAAAGATTTAACAAAGAAGACCTATTACTCTCAAGAAATGAAATTTTAGAGTTATCCTAGTTGCTTGAGAGAATTGGTAGGTTGCAATAAGCTTCACTAGGTCGGAAGGAGATGTAATACCTAGCCTCCAGATTAGACCTAGTCATAGGGTTATTTTGATAATTTTTTAGTATTAAAGGGCAAAACGGTAACTTTTCAAGTCCTTTTGACTGAGAGTTTCTTGATTAGTGACATAGCGGTAGTTCTTGTGAGGGTGTGGGGCATTTTGGTAAACTTAACCCTAAAAAAAAAAATCTAATATCCCTTATCTTAATATCCCTCAAAGCCCTAGCTTTCTCCTTCAACAAATTCTTCTCTTCACCTTGGCTAGATCAAATTAGAGCTCTGTCTCTTTTCCATATTTCTTCGCAAATTCAAGGTAAGGTTTTCACCTTGCCTCCTTCATTATTCTTTTCTTGTTCTTTGCATCAAATTTGAATTCCACTCTCCTAATCTCTATAATTTTCACCCCTTTAGGAGAGATCAACAAATTATAGAGTTTTAATGTTTTGATTCACCAGATAGTCGGGCTTAATGATTTGGAGTTGGGTATTGGAAGTGTATTGTGGTTGAATCTTGTATCTTAAATTTTAGGTGTTGCAATTCGAATGTTTCTTTCTATTAATGTCCAATGTGATGCTCCTTTATGTAAATTTGAATTTTTCTTTGTTAACATTGTAGAAATTGGTATTGATTCTTAGGATGTTACCTTTATAGCTTAATTGTTTCCTTGTTGGATTCCAAGATCGGGTTAATTATGTTGTTTTTTATAATCAACACAAGTGTGTTAATTTATGTGTATATCTTGATAAGTTTCCTGCAGGGAACAAGCCATTAACATTAGTGTATTGATAGTTGTGTAACTCTTTGTCAATATATGGTGCTGAGTACAATCGTCATTATCTGGTACTACTTCCCACGTAACTCTCTGAAAATTTACTTTTTAGAGAAGGTATGAGAGTTAATATAGCTTAGGCTATTATTGTAGCACTGAGGAAAATTCTTCAAATTTCTTCAAGCTTCTAATTTGGGGTCTATTCAACTTCACGTGAAGCTAGTTTAAATCAATTAGAATCATTTTCAAGCGACCTTGATCTTTCATGTATTGTATATACAGCTAAGATTTTGCACATTACTCTTACATATATTTTTTTAGATTAAAATTCATGTTGAGTTGCTTCTTATAGGTGGTGAAACCTCAACAATAGTAAAAAGCTTGCGGAGGAGTAATATTGTTTATGTAAAAAAATTGCATGTCCTGATTTAAATCGAATAAAAATTTTAAAAATTACACACAGTCAAATCATAATCGAATTGGGACAACATTTGGTTAAAATAAATAAATTTCATTATATTTGGATATATTCAAGATGAGTCCAGAAGACATTTTTGAGATAATTTAAAATATTCAAATCACAAGATCAGTCGAGAGCACAGATCTCGAGGTGATCTAAAATATTTAAATCACAAGATCAGCCGAGAGCACAGATCTCGAGGCGATCTAATACATTTAAATCGCAAACTTACCCTTAAGAACATATCTCAAGGCAAAAATACCAAATTACAAAATTGCCCTTGAGAACATATCTCGAGGCATAAATGCAAAAATACAAAAAAATATCCTTGAGAACATATCTTGAGGTAAAATGAAAATTAAAAAAATTGCCCTTGAGAACATATCTCGAGGCATAAATGCAAAATTACAAAATTGCCATTGAGAGCATATCTCGAGGCAATTGCAAATCTTAGGGTAATCCGAACACACATCCCTGGCGATCTTAAACCCTAAGAACAAATCCCAAGGCAACTTGAGAAATGCAGATCCCAAGGCACACAAACACATCCTGAGGGTTTTAATTTTTTTTAAAAAAAAATTAAAATTAAAATATAAAAATATAAAATAATAATTAATTAATTAATTAATTAATATATAATAAATAATAAAATAATAATAATAATAATAATAACAATAAAATTAAATTAAATAAAAATAATAATAATAATAAAATAATAAATAAAAAAATTCGAAATTTAAATTTTCAAATTTGAAATTATTTAAAAAAATTAATTAAAAATATCTTTAAGAACATATCTCGAGGTAAAATGAAAATTAAAAAAAAATTGCCCTTGAGAACATATCTGGAGGCATAAATGCAAAATTACAGAATTGCCCTTGAGAGCATATCTCGAGGCAATCGCAAATCTTAGGGTAATCCGAACACACATTCCTGGCGATCTTAAACCCTAAGAACAAATCCCAAGGCAACTTGAGAAATGCAGAACCCAAGGCACACAAACACATCCTGAGGGTTTTAATTTTTTTTAAAAAAATAAAAATAAAAATAAAATAATATAAAAAAATAAATAAATAAATAAATAAATAAATAAATAATGAAGAGGTTGCATCATCTACGAACATTCGTGGATTTGAAATCTATGAATGTTGGTATCAAACGTTCGATTTTAATCGAACGGTTCAGCACTATTATTTGATCCAAAATTATTGAAAGTAAAAACTTGTTTTTGGTTTTTTGATTTTTATGGGTTTTTGAAAAATTAAACTTCTTTTCACCATGGACATTCTCTGTTGGCTCGTTCAACCTTACTGTCTTAGAGTGTACTAACCTTTCCCTGTCTGCGGTACTAGGCCACCCTTGTAGAGTCTCCAGTTTCCAAAGCCTGAGTGTTCCACTTTGCATAATTACTTAGAAGAGTAATTTTTAGCAATTCAAATGATTATCTTTTAATATGTGAGAGTTCATCCTGTCCAACTTTCAGAGTTCAGACTTACCTCCACTTTTTCTCCTAAATGAACCTCCTGTCCTTCAGACGGGTACTTTTTGGTGTTCTCCAGTTTGTCTTACTCCTCATATTAATTAGATTAACTCTTTTCACATAAAAGATTCATTTTTAAGCTCAAAATATTTTTTCGAAAGGTCTGTACAAAACTCATTTGTAAGATGAGGGACACACACTTCCCCAGACCATAAGGGAAATACCCCCTCATCCTTTGTATCCCCATCAATGCAATAAAGAAATCCTTCTTTTGTCTATACATCTCTCTCTTCATCCTTCTCTCTTATCCATGCTTCTTTAGACTCTTTCAAACAAAGCTTCCGCCCTAACCGTTACTTCACCCCGGATGACCCCGGCATCCAGAGTAAGTTGAACGACATCCCCAACATCCACGTCCTCGTCCTCGAGACGCCGGCGCTGGTGGATCTAGTGGTATCAGAGCTATATTGACTTTCCTCAACAAAAACCTCAAGGTAATATTTACCATGCAGGGGTAAAACCCTTAACGGGGTCCCCAACATGTAGATAGTAATTTTATCTTGGTAGTATGACTTTTATTTGATCCATGAACCATTATCTAGAAATCTAAAAAATGAGTTTTGTACAGACCTTTTGAAAAATATTTTGAGCTTAAAAATGAATCTTTTATGTGAAAAGAGTTAATCTAACTAATATGAGGAGTAAGACAAACTGGAGAACACCAAAAAGTACCCGTCTGAAGGACAGGAGGTCCGTTTAGGAGAAAAAGAGTGTGGAGGTAAGTCTGAACTCTGAAAGTTGGACAGGATGAACTCTCACATATTAAAAGATAATCATTTGAATTGCTAAAATTTACTCTTCTAAGTAATTATGCAAAGTGGAACACTCAGGCTATGGATGGAGAAAGAAGAGAAGAAGGTTGAAAAAAAAATTCGAGGAAAAAAAAAGGGAAAAAGACGAAAAAAAGAAAAGGTGCAAGTCTCTCTCACAAATTCACCACATATAATTCTCGTCGCCGTTGCCGTTGCCATTGTTCATCGCCGCGGCATGCTTGATGGCTGAGATAATGCCGCCAAGCATGCCGCTATCGCCGCTCGTCGCCATTGCCATTGTTCATCGTCGCGGCATGCTTGATGGCTGAGATAATGCCCTGCTCGCCCGCTCGCCGCCTGCGCCGCCGCCACTACTGTCGAGGAAGCCGCCAAGCATCACGTCCCGCTCGTTACCATTGCTGCTGCCGTCGTTTGCCATAGTTTGTTCGATGGTGTTGCTGCTCACTATGGATGCAGTTATCTTTGCATGTTGTTGCTGTCGACATCACTGACACCATCGCCGCGCCTCCCGTCTTTCTCCCATGCTGCTTCGTCCTCCTCTGCATCATCTACAAAGCCCTCCAAGATTGTTGGCGGGGTCACTGGATACTCGGATGTACGCTGGCATTGTGGCCAAGCTCGAGGCCCGAAAGAAGCTACACTATCGGAGCCCTGAAAGATGAAACTGGCTTGCATTTAATATCATCAGTTCTGTGATGCAAACGACAGCCAGTGGGTGATGAAGTGCTGCGAATTTGATAAAAAATGAATGCTGAATCTAGAGAGGATAATTCAAGCTGCTCTTTTAATTATCTCAGACTTAAGTTTACTATAAGTATCAAGAGGAGGGGTGGTGCTATCATGCAGAAGCTCGCCAAAGAAAGATATCTTAAATGGAAGGAGAAGTTTGGAAAGGGCCTTGGCATGAAGCTGCTGGAAAGAGGACAAATTATTATTAGCATTCCCGAGAAGTGGGACGTCCTCCCACGAAGACGGAAACAACGAAAGCATGTTTAATAGGATTGAGGCGTACCGCAAGTCAAATTGGAAACAATATTCGGATAAGATCTAGGAGAATGGATTGGTGCCACTTTTCATGGTTTGTTCAATTTTTCTCCCGATGTACGACCTGTTCCTCTTGAGATATACATTCAAGGTGCTGATATAGCAAATTTTGAGGCAAGAATGCAAGCAATGACTAAGCCAACATACACAGCAATTCTCTAGTATGCAAAGAATAGCAAGCCTGCATTAATACAGTGGAGAAAAGCCTGTGTTTTCTTCTTGGCTCAATAGAAGATATGGAAACTTTTATTGCAGGATGTCTCAAAGAAAAAGTAAAAAAATAATACACTTTCTCATAGCATTGGGGTCTTACTGATCTTGATCATTCAAGTATGCGTCGCAAGCAGTTTGATGTGTTGTGGAATTTCAATGCCAACTCACTTAGTTGTTATCATGGGAATACAGTACTATTATGGGCGAGAGGATGTTCATGCAGACTTGCTATCGAGAGTCAACTTCATTACTTTGATGCTGAGGTGGTTGTTGGTGTTGTCAAGAACAAGCAAGATACTGTGGATTATTTTACTTGGACTCTTATGTACTAAAAACATAAAAAATCCTAACCATTACAACTTACAGGTGTTAGGCATCACCATCATTCAGATCACCTTCCAAGCTGAAGAAGCAAAGCACATGAATTTTGTAGCTTTTATATCGCCATCTAGAATTAAATCTCTTCAATCAAGGACTTGTAACATTTATATAAAAAAAAAGAGATAAAATTGTTGGTGGGGATGGTTCTTTGAGTAATAAAGAGGAAGAGATTAGAAAGAAAGTAGTGCACAAGTCTTCAAGGCGTGGGAAACACTTTCCTTTTGAAGCTTAATTCGCCTCCACCTAATTTCAAACCTTGGATGCAAAAATGGATTGAATGGCGAATTTCCTTTTAGGATACTGATGAAGAACCTTGAGTATGGTTTTGCACTTCCAAACTCAAGTAAAAGACAACAAATGGCTTTTTATAAAGTGAAGGTTTGCTTTCATCTTTTGTGCACTCAAAGACAAAAGCAAATGAACTTCGTGAGGAGTTTGTTTTTCATTCCATTAACTTGAATGATGATAGGAGATTATTTTTTAAAAGGAATGAAGTGGTGTTTAGTAAAGAGACACACCACTTTCGATAATGAAAGTGTCGTTTAAAAAGACACATCACTTCATTATACTCACTTTTAATAAAAAGACACGTTATTTCATTAATGAGACACCACTTCAATAAATAGACACTTTAAACTTTTACTTAATGATAAAGCTATTTCATTAATTAGACATCTTTTCAAATAAAATAAAATAATCATTCATTAATTAATGAAATTACAAATTATAAGCTCTCATTAGTTGTATTACAAGTTGTGTTTATTACATTAATGTTTTTTCATTTTTAAAATCCTCACACAATAAAATTACATGAGGAGGACGTGCGTATAAAATAAAAGGCATGGTGGCCATTTGAGATAGTAAAAAGTATTAGAAAAAAAAACATAGCAAGTGGGTTGTACATGAATTCCTAGAGATATTTTCAACATGGAGCCATTCATACGTTGCAGTGAGTTGCTTCCGGTTGGCCTAAATATATATATATATATAATAAATAAATAATAAATAAAAATATATCTTACCATGCACGTGGAATCCCAAAAAAATAAGAAGTATGCATTATTATGCACAAAATAAAAAAAGAGAAATAAAAATATAAAATAATAATAAAGAAGATAAAGGGTCGGACCCACCATGAGCATGTGGTTAAAAAATGAAATGAGAAAACATTAAAAAGCCTGCTATGGCCTCATGATACGCAGGAAAAAAATATCTATGAGATAATGGGCCCACCGCGCATGCATATATGCATAAAATATAATAAAAAAATAATAAATATATATTATAATAATAATAAAATGCATACGTGCATGGGAATAAAAAAATATATAGAAAAATAAAAAAAATTGATTGAAAAAAAATGATGGAAAGCAGGTAGTCTTAAGACATGCATAAAAAAATAATAAAAATAAATAATAAAAGGGAAAATTACTGTTCACCCCTCGTAATTTTCAAAACTTCCCAAAAACCCCTCCTACTTTTTACACACCCGGACAACCCTTGCAGTTAGTGTTTAACTTCCCTTTTACCCTCCCTGACTTCAGAATGGGTCAGTGTTGTGAAATCGCATTTTTAGCACGAAAATGGTGGGAAAGGAAAGCGCAAATCACATCATGTTCAACCTGAAGGGCTTTACTGCTAGTTTCGATAGACAATGCGAGGAGTTGCATTACATCTTGTTGTTCTCCTCATTATCATACACGAAATATATAAATCGGTTTCTCGAGCAGAAAATGAAAATTGATTTCCATCGGATTGGTCGAGTCGCCTTCATCTCAAATGAGTCGTAGTCGATTTTATTATCGAGGCGGGCAGCATGTGCCATTGTCGATCTTCTAGTTTATGGTTGTAAAGTTGTATTACTGACGAGAAGAAGCAGAGTAATTCTGACGAGTTCATTTCGTTGTAATGTTCTTCTCGATTTATGGTTATCTATTTGTATATTTTTAAATAATGTTTAACTATTTTGCTATTATCCGGTTTAAATATTTTTACTAATATGTTTTAATAATTGTCATATCCGTTTAATACTTCCCATCTCGGTTTAACATTATCTTTACATGTATAACTATTCATATTAACGTGTAAATTCTCAAAGTCTCTGCGTAAATCGGTGATCTTTTTCGTTTGATCCGAATTGTTGGCATGTGTACGTGGCGGTGGCAGGTTATGGTATCCCGTGCGTAAGAATTAATGACGATTAATTCTTATGCCGCGGTAACTATAAATTTCGAACACTGTTCGTTCTCATCGAGTCGATGTCGACCATCTGTGCGTTTAACTTTTTCTCGGATATGAAGAGTCGACCTGCTTATGGACTTCACACCATAAATAACCCGGGAAGAACCCTCCCCATGGACAACCACTCCTCGTCGTCCTCATCATCCTCCTCCTCCTCCTCTTCCCATGGACAACCACTCTATCTGAAAGGATGTTTCGTGAGCCTTCTTTCTTATCTTGAGAATCAATTAGCCCGTAATCACTCGAACTAGTTAAACTATCTTTTTTCTTGCCCAAGGCGAAATCGTCATCATAATTGCTCGAATGCGGAGGATTCTCCAGTGGATGATGGGAAAGCAATTAAGAGAGCATTTCGACTTAGGGTGAAAAGAAAGCTCACGTATCAACGTGATTGCGGAGGATTCTAGAGGAGGAGATCATGAAACATCCTTTAAAGACAGGGGATTGACATTTACCATCGAGACTTTACTCTTACCGTTTAAGAAAATGACATCAGTGTACAACTATTACGTTCTGTGTTTAACTATTAGGATCTTCGTTTAAGTCTGACCATGACACATTGATTAATAGTCGTTTTTCATGAATGTGTGTTGTTTAACCCTTTTTAATGTTAGTACGTTGTGCGAGGGTTCAAGTTGATGCGCATGTTATGCAGCCAGCTGTGAGCATTCGAATGTACTGAACACTTGTTTTAGATTATCACGGGTCCGAGTCGTGAGTGTCCAAAGTCCGAGCAGACGTTGTAAATGTTGTAAATGTTGTAAACAATAGAAAAAGTTAAACACTACTCAAGTTACTCTTTAAACAATGACAACGGTGTTTAAGAAAATACGTAAAGATGTTTTAAAGCGAGTGACCCGAGGAGGTACCCATCTTCAACGCGATGTCGAGTGAAAAGCATTCGATTTAAATAATAACATATTATTTACATGATATAGACTTTTAGTTAAACAGTTAACCGTTTTTAAACACTATATGTATCTGCTTAAACATAAAAAGCTAGCGTTTACACAAAGACTCATGTCGAGTTGAGAACTTTCATTCGAACGATGATAATATGTCTTCCTCGCTGACGAGTGACATATATTTCCCTTTTTGCCCTTGGGATGGAGAGAAAAATACCGCCCCAATCACATCACGTCTAGTCTAACCTCTATCGTACAACTCGTGCACTTTTTTGTTTGCCTTTCATTACTTTGTTTTGTTCTTTACATCTTCTACTTCTTCTTCTTCGTCTTCTTTTTGTTCTTCATTTCATTTTGGTTTTCATACGATTTGGTTTTCGATCGATATATTATGGAGAGTTTTTGTGGTATTGCTAGATTCAACGGGGAGGGAAGAGTGCTAATGTTCACGGCTTAGACTTCTTGGGAGTTGGTGTTAGCTGAGATATGTGAGCGATGGGGTCTCGAAGTTTCTCTTGTCAGGGTTAAGTTCATCACACCGGATGGATATAAAAGCGGTTTGCCCAATCGAAAATGATGTTGACTTCAGTGGATGTGTCACGTCCCACTCCATCTTCAAATGTGTCTGTGAGTTGATCTTGTCGTCGAGACGGAAAAATGTGCCATCTGCGAATCCTAATGAAAATGAGGTTTTACTCGATTTGTAAGTTCCTTTTACTTTTTAATTATTCCGATTATGCGGGGTCATTATTGTTTAAATATGACCGTCACTGGTTAACATATTTTACTAGTCCTTTACGTTATTAGTTAATTGCTTAGGTATTTAATTTAACGTTTAACTATTGTCATTATCGCTTAAACATTATATTCTCCGCTTAACATATTGATCTTTTCATTTGAGTGAAGTGTTGGCGAGAATTCGATTCTGCGAGTGCTCCCATTCATCCCCATGGTGACCACGACGGTGTGGGATGTCTTCCTTCCTCGTCGCGATCATTACTGAAGTGTTGTCGTTGGATATTGGACAACGTTTTGACTGTGTCCGAACATTTTCGAGGGATGTACTTTGAAATCATGCAATCAAAAGGAATTTTGACTTCAAATTCATAAAGAACGAAAAACATCGGGTGACTGTGGAATGCGTTGCCGATGGTTGTCGTTGGCGCCTTCATGCATCAAAAGAGTATAACAAAAATACTTTCAGAATCAAGACAATCAACCCGTGGCACACACTTGCGGTGGTGGCATAGGTTCGGCGTCACATCCGAAAGCGTCCCAAAAAAATGGGTTAGCGCATGCGAGTGATTCGAAGCTCGAGGACCGTCCCTTGTACAAGGCCATCGACATTCGAGAAGGACATGTTGCGGGAACATGGTGTCCCGCATACCATACAAGCGAGCTTGGTTGGGAAAAGAGCATGCCCGGGTGGTCCTCGGCGGCGGTGACATCTCCGAGTATGATTTGCTTTGCTTTGGTATGTGGATAAGGTGAGTGAGACAAATCCCAGTCAGCGTTGCGATCGTGGAGAGAGGCGGTGATCGTTTTAAACGTGCATTCTTTTTCTTTCGGTAGCGTGTATTGTGGGATTCAAGAGGGCTTGCGGGTCAGCTCTTTGTTTCTCGATAGTATCCACTCCTTGGAAAATATCGGGGTACACTCATGGGTGCCACAGGGAAAGATGGAAACAATGGTTTTTTCCACGTCGCCTTCGGTATAGTTGACAACGAGACCGATGCCAATTGGACTTGGTTCATATCTAAGTTAGGCGATGCCTTATACGAGGGTGGAGATTATCATGAGATAATTACCTTCGTGTCGAGGCAGGTCGAGGGCCTTGTGAGCGCAATGCGAGAGTCTTCCCTTCTTCGCCACATGCGTCTTGTCTTCGACATTTGGAGGCCAATTTTATGAAAGCCAATGTCGGACTTGGGAAGGCATTGAGGGAGAGTCTCTGGTCTATATGCTTCCGCATTGCGTGGGCATCCACGGCTAAAAGATTTCGATGATCTAGTGAATGAGCTGCAGGGCCATATCACCCGAAGCTCATCACGGTTGATTAATAAATCGGATATGACACATTAGTCGAGATTATCGCATTCGGAGGTGATCGTTGGGGTGAGATGTATTCGAACGTCATGGAGTCGTTCAATGCTTGGATCAAGGAAGCTCGTCATTTACCGGTGATGAAAATGGTCGACTCCATAAGGTCTGCGAATGTTGGTTTACACTTAACATTTAGTATTACCCTTTAAACATTCTCAATCTTTGTTTAATTACACTTGTCTCACTTTAAATATTAATCATTTCGTTTAAATAATTACAATAATGTTTAAACATGTTGACGAATTATTTAACCATCACTTGTCTTTGTTTAACCTTATTTGCCGAGGTTCAAGTTGATCGCATGTTATGTAACCGGCGTGAGCAGCGACCAAATGGGAGACCTACTTATGCCAGGACATACATTCGAAGTTAGAGATCATTGTTGAGGATAGCGAAATCTTCATGTTGAGTTGTTGTGTCGATGATCGTTACGAAGTGATCGACCCGATCACGACAACTTCGTGGATCTCGCCATCGGAACTTGTTCGTGTCGAAGGTGGCAAGTTTATGGTATCCCTTACAAACATGCTTGCGCGACGAGCAATAATGCGCAGACACCAGCGTACATCGATTTATTAGCGGGTACTTCACCGTCGACAATTACAAAGCGCGTACAAGGGCTATATTCCCCGTACCCGCGATGGCGAGGCCTTCGAGACGGAAAATCGTGAGCTTCGTTTGCGACCGCTGTGACTAGAAGGCAGCACAGGGCGGCCTGAGGCGAAAAAGAGGATCGAGTGCATGAGCGTTTGATGTCCATGAGTTACATTGCAGCCTGCGCCAGGGATCGGTCGCGATCGACGATCTTGCTAATGGATATCGCCGACTAGGCATAGTTAATAAACCGGCGATGACGGGGAAACATTGTGTATTGATGGGAACCTTTCCACATTTAAACTCTTACTCTTTACACGAATTGAATGTATTTAAACGAGAGACATTGTTATTTTTAAAGCGGATACACTGTAATTTGAAATATTTCAACGATGTTTAAAACATATATGGTATATTTAAACAATGAAGCGGAAATGTACACAACTACAACGTAAATTAAACAATGAAATGAAATGAATGAAATTTAACACCTTTACAATTGAAAACAAACAAAATTTACATTGAGATATACAAGTCATGTTCTTGCAAAACAAAAACAATGAATTGAATTTGTGCAGTCTGCCCTCCCTCCTTACGTATCCGGGTAACATACCTTTAATCTGAAAATATTCCTAAAGAGAAACATTGTTTCTAAAGAGAAAACATTGTGTATTGATGAGCAACTTTCCATATTTAGTTAAACAATGAGTGCATTTATTTAAAAGCAGGCAGATGTTATTTTTAAGCGGGTACACGTAATTTGAAATATTTAAAACGATGTTTAAAGCGATATATAGTATATTTAAACAATGAAAGTGAAATGTACACAATGACAACGTAAATTAAACATTGAAATAAAACCGAATGGAATTTAACCTGCTTTACAATTCAAAACAAACAAAATTTACATCAAGTCATGTTCTTCGAACACGAAAACAATGAATTGAATTTGTCCAGATTTACATTTGAAAACAAAATTGACGATCGGATATACGGGACATGTTATTCAAAAACAAAAATTTAACCCGCTATGTGACTGACCCCGCTTTGTCATGGACATGGCACGCCCTCCCCTCCTTAAGTATCGCGGGTAACATACCGTATCTCGAGGTAAGGAACGTGCATGCTGCAGTGGCCGTAACTCTCACCCCACGTAATTGCTCGATAAACCGCATGGCGTAGCGGGCGCAATCGGCGCTTCCTTGTTTTTTGGCGTGGGGGTTTTACGTAGCGTACGAGCGGGTACTTTGTCGTCGCCGACTCGCCTAACTCCATATCGACACAAAGGTCGAATAGATTCCAGCTGTCGAGATATGCAAGTCGAGATTAGAATACCGATTTAAATACCAAGCAGATATGATCGGACATAATTAAAGAACTTACCATGTCCAACGCGTCCTTATCGTACCCGGACATGAAGAATAATGCACTGTATTCTTGTTTATCATTGTCCGGGGACGACGACATGGAAGTGGCCATTCATGATTATTGGGAGGATGACAATTTTGAACTTCATGCGAGGTTGCGCACTGCATCCCCGATCATAGCCATAATTGTGTCATGTGCATCGTCACGCTTTGACATAAACAGATAAGCGAGTCTGGTGATGGGCGCGCTTCTTGTAAGGATATGGCTCTTTGCTCAGCGACTTTTTGTATTATGCATACGAGCGTCCCATCACATCATCAGTGACCATCTCCTTCCCCTCAGCGGCGTGTATAATCAGTCGGCGTGTGGTGCTGGCGACGTCGTTCTTCCACACGCAGCGGTCTTTGAGGTTAAAGCGATAACTGAGATATAATAAGACCATATTGTAAATATTTAAATGATATTATCAATTGTTACATGATATTATATATAATTAAACGATAAGTAGAAAAACTTAAATGATAACATAAAAGGTATTAAACACTATTAGGAAATAGTTAAACACTATAAGAAACCCTTTTAAACAATATCATAAAAATGTTACACTTACACGATCCATAGAGCGAGTTGAGGAAGATCCTCATCAACTCCTGCTCAGTATTTGTTAAAACGACTCGAGCCAACCCATTTCTTCTTCTTCGAATAAAAAGCTTTCCGAGCAATGTCGGTCCAATTTTTGATTGGCCTTGATCATCTCTCTGTTGCTCGGTCGGGGTCTTCATCGAGCATCTTCCTTCGATGCGGGGGCGATGGCGGCAGCATCAGCTGCAGACACATCCTTACATGGTTGTTATTGTTGTGGGATTGTGTCGCTTCGATCTGCGGGGACGACGGCGACATCAACCGTGACACTTCCTTACATGGTTCTTGTTGTGGTGGGATTGTGTCCGCTTGGGCTGCGTGATCTTGTCGGCCACGACACGGCCACGACAACGGTTCGACGATCTTCTCAACCAGTGGCCATGACAACTGACATCATTGGGAGACACACCCTTAACTTGTTCTTGATCTTGAGGATTGTGTCCATCTTTGATGCCGCAATCTCGGCCCGGTTCCACCGAGTCGGCGATTTCATCGAGAAGAGAGTCAGCGACCTTCTCAACGCGTGGCAACGGCCACATCATCTACGATGTCCTCCACCGTCATAGCCATGTCATCAGCGGCGGCAGACTCGATACTGACATCGGCCGCCCGATGGTGTTGTTATTGTTTCATTGTCGGCGGCGGTGAGACAGAGGCGATATTATTCTCCTCTTTTTTTCGCAAGTCTCTTGAATGTGGCGCCTTTGGAATGACCTTCCGATGATGTTGTCGTCGTCAAATTCCGACGCCTCGTTCGTCCCGGGTGCTTCGAGTTCTTTCGAGGATGGCGTGGCCGTTGTGAAACGTTCTTCAGCGCCTCCACCACGAGCGACAAGCCGAGAAACTTCGGTTATCAATATCGGCATGCTGCGATAAGAGTTGCGGTGACATCTTCGCCTAATGTCACCGGTGGGGCTACCACGGTCGGAGGGGCTGCCATGGTCGGGGGGGCTGTCGTTGTCGTGGTAGGGGGTTGTTGCAATCTGCCGGGGGTAGGGGAGGGCTTCTCCGCGTCGAGGAATGCGATGCGGCGTGGTGGAGGCTGGAAGTAGGAGAGCGGCGTCCCAGTAGCGCAGCGATAGAGGCTGCCCTCTCATCCTCGCCTTGAGCAAGTGGTTCCGGAGCAATGGCATCCATCCAGTCGGTTGGCCCCAACAAATATTTCTTCTTGACATTCAGCGAAACCAACTCAGGAAACTAACATATGTAAAACCAAACAATTTCAGTGAGATCATTCATTTTTAAACTATAAAAAACTATATTTAAACGAAAGTGTTTATATATTTAAAGCGTTATAGAATATAATTAAAGCGGAGAACAAAAATATTTAAACCGGTATGAATAAGAGTTAAACGGTAAATACTAAAGTTAAGCGCTAAATAAAAATGTTTAAACATTAAAGACTTATATTAAACATTGTCCATGATTTATTACCTCTTTTTCCATCGAGCGATGACAAGCTCGTTTCTACCGTCGCTTGCTTCGGTAAGTACTTTCACCGTAGTACGACATCCTTGGGATCTTGTCGAAGCGGACTTTCTTCCCGTTCGGTCGGCTCAGTAAACGGGGCGTTAAGCGCGACCGAGCAACCCTTAATGTACCCTGTGTTGGTCTTCTTCCCGGCGCATCTATCTTGCACTCGGGCGGCCGCTTGTGGAATATCCTCCATAAGCCACTTGTAAAGTCGCTCGCGCCCATGCGTATCGCCCCATGGTACGGTAGATCATCGGCGTAATCAGCGATCGAGTTCGGAACCGAGCATGATGTATTTGGGAAGAGGACCCGTCCCCATGAGGTACACCATCGAGTTTGACAAAATTATCTTCTTCTCCCTCATCGAACAAGTTGCACGAGTGCTCTTGATGGAGTCTCTGTGTCTCTCGTGGGTCTTTGATAGATACCGCCCTTGAGCGGCGACTGGTTTTCTTCTTACGAAAGACCACTGCGTCGCCATCGCATACGCAGACCAAGAGCGAGGGCCACATCTTGAGGTCTGAAACTCAGCGAGGCTTTCCCGATCCACGAATTTATTGAGTGCGACCATCGTACCTTTGCAAAAGAGAATCAAGAAGGGCCCTCTCTTGGTATATGGCTTCCAGCTCGATGAGCAGCTGCAAAGCGGTGTCCTTCGAATAATCTCCCGATGTCGAGGGGTCATGTTAACTTTCAATTCAGCTAAGGTCTCCTGACAACGGTGTCAAATAGCAACGCCCATTAACTAGGGTTGACCGCCATAATCACAAGCCTGCGACAATAACAACACATTCAACATGCAGTATTGACAAAAGTTTAAGCGGAAATATAAGGTTTTAAACGGTAAACTCTCAGTTATTAAACAGAGATATAAAATGTTAAACAGAGACCCATTTTGTTAAACAGAGACGAGAATACTTAAACAGAGACAACAAATGTTAAACTGTAACATCTCATTTCTTAAACGTCAACCTCATTTGTAAAACTGCAACCATATCAAACGAAACGGGAAATGTACATTATAAATATTACACAAATCATAACAATCGAAAAAACTATTTCGATAGTGTATACATACGAAAATGCAAAACAAAACAAAACCCTAGCCGAGAAATCTCCCTGCAGACTAACAAAACCCCAGCCGAGAAATCCCCCTGCAGACTTCAATATCTTCCAACAAAAACAGGAGCACAAAACAAAACCGAAAAATCTTTCTTTGTAACAGAACAGTTAACATAAAACCATACTCAATACCTTAGATTGCAAACTGATGAAATGCCAACTAGTTGCGCGGGGGACTTCTCCTTCGAGATACCGGTGGAAAGGGAAAAGCTGATGAAATGCCAATTACAGAGGCTTCGCCGGTAGAGACAACTTCGGAGACAGCTTCGGAAATGGAAAAGCTGAAGACGTGAGTTGAGAAAAAGCAATTAAACGGCTCCAATAAATTCGTCTCTCGGGGTTACCCTACGGAAAACCGCCCACTTCCTCTCAAATCGCCGAGATGGCTGCAGCCACGACTCCCCATGCAAAGGGCATTTTCGTCCAAAAAAATTTGAAACTCACTCCGTTCACATCCGTTACTGAGGGTTTTGGGGGTTTGAAAAACATAGACTTTAAAAGGAGGGGGTTTTTGGGGATTGCAAAACTAACGGGGTGTTTTTGGCAATTTTACAAACTTAAAGGGTTTTTTTGGCAATTTCCACATAATAAAAATAAAAAATAAAAAAAGGGGCCCCCACCTTTGCACATGAGATGATAATGATAAACTTGGAGTTTCACCCTGAATGAGAGGTATGCACATTTAAGTGTATACATATTTATTTATTTATTAGAAACCTATACATGATGCTAAGGTGTTAGAAGGAACCCAAGACCACTCTCTTGTATTGTTCAAGGGATCCTGAGATAAAAATATCCGAATCATTCCGTAAAACATTCCAAATACGGAAGTTGTTACATAGATGTCCAATCTGTGAGACAAGTCTTTGACACCCACAAAGTTGATGGAATAATAGATGGCGAAATATGTATCAGGTATAATAAATGCATATATACTCACTTGCATTTAGAGCTTCAGCGTATCAACTAGCATAAGGTTTAGCAACGACAAAGAGGCTGGTGATGCTGGCTACAATGAAACGAATTATGAAGAGCACTAAGGGGTATGCAACAAATAAAAAAAGATAGCAATGACAAAATTACTTGAAGCAATAACAAGAATGATCAAGGAAATGGCAGATTTTAGAAAATATATGGAAGATGGAAACGAGATATATTTTAAAATGACATACTGATGCTGGTGATAAAAAGCACATCCAGTGGAGAATTTTAAGGCGATAATGAGATATACATCTCAAAATGGCAACAAGGCACAGGCAGCGGCGATGATAAAAATATATATATATGTACATATAAGTGATGTAATAAATATGTAACAAGATTTATAATTCGCAAATCTTCTTGCTCTTACTTGTACTTTTTGCCCTTAATCGGAGGTTCCTAAAATTTTAATCTGGGGTAATTAATAGTAGAGGCTTGCCTCTATTAGGAATGAAAGAACCCACACAAAAAAAACAAATATGATATTTGTGCTTCGATATATCGTCTGGTGTCTTCTACATGATGTCAGACATGTATTTTCGATCCCACAAATATCACCCAAGCTCTTAAGCCTATATGTCTAGCACAATGAGTGGATGGTATGTAACATGTTTTAAAAAGATTTTAGTTTCAGACTTTATTATGGTTTTAACTCTAACTTTACAATATTTTTAATTGATTTTGGTATGCCTTTATATTGGTCACATGATCGAGCTCACAACTTGACATAAATATATATATATATATATATATATTATCCGCACTTGTCTAGAATAATTCTACTATTTATATACATTCGCCTAAAGCTACACTTGGCCTTCAAACATGATTTTGTGACTTGATATGAAATGATTGATGAATACCATATGTTCTATACATTGGTGAGAAATGATTGATGAATACCATATGTTCTATACATTGGTGAGAAATGATTGATGAATACCATATGTTCTATACATTGGTGAGAAGTCATGGGGGAAATGAAATGTGAAACTATATATATTTATCTATTGCTATTGTACATAAGGTATTTTTGATATTTGGTAACCATGACTCTATGACTTGGCTATTGCACACGTGGTTTCCACTGTTTGTCTTATTAAGAGATGTCATGATTGATTGGATTATGAATTCTCCAATCAGGAAGCGAGAAGTGACCATGATTGGGAGTAAATGGGTATCACTATTGATATTGAGACACCATGGTTCACCATGTAAGTGAACTCAGAGGAGGCCAATGCTAAGGTGAGCTAGATTTCATTTTATTTCAAAATGTGTAACATATCCTTAGCGGTTCCAAACTTAACTGCAGCCATGGCTAGAGTTGGAAATAACTTCCGGGCAAGTCTTTCTTATTAGGTTTTAATATGTAGGCCTTGCATTTTCTTCTTGATGAATTCTATATTTGAGTTTATTTGTTGTTTTAATACCTCATTTTATAAATGTTTCCTTGTTATGAGTTACAAACTAAAAGTGGGAACTATAAATTTTAATTGAGATTAAACACCATCAAAAATATCACTTATTGGGTAACTGTGTTATTCATCCTCTCTTTCTTATAGTTTTTTGTGACTCATAACTTATGTCATGCCCTGAACCTAGCACGCGGATAAATGGCCGTAGTCCCACAAGGCATGAGCCCAGCAAGGTTGTAAGGCCTCAGAACCTGACTTATGCTGGAGGAAAGTAATAAACTAACAGGAATAACATAAATACAAGTATAACTTAAGGATACAATAGAGGTTCAAATACAAAAATGACTAGAACATAGAAATGTCCCAAAGTGCAGGATTTGGTGTTCAAATAACAAATGCGTACAACAACTCAAAATACAACTCCAAAGGAAAAAAAAAATACAGCTACGGTGGTTTGCTAAGTAGTCCCATAATCTAATGTTCCTGATCTGAAAAAGATATGAAACAACTTCATGAGGTCACTAGCCCAATAAGTACTCCAAAATTTGAAAACAAAAAACATTGAATTTGAAATATAGAGAATACTATAGACCAAAATAAGAGTTTGCCAATATATAAAAAAGGCAAGCAAGTAGCATAAACAAGTCAAGTGAAATCATTAACCCACAAATAATGCAATCCGGAGATATTTGGGCTAAAAATACAAAACAAAAAGGTAACAGATTCTCAAGTAACTGAACATGTCTCCAAATTTAGTACATATATCATAGGTCATTTATTTACCTTCGGTGACCCCAACCAAAATAATAGAGGTCATTTATTTATCCTCGGTGATCAGAGACTAAATATCAGTGGTTGTTATTATTTCACCAACAGATCAGTGGGAAACTATAGTCTTATTTTCCAAAAATTCTTAAATACAAGGTTAGTGTTCAACGCCCACAGATAAGGTTGATCATAGCTCATTCGGAGGCAAAATGATTATCAAAAATTTCCCATTGTCAAGATTTTAGAAATATTCACAGCTTCCTTAAATATTCAACAAGCCAAATATAGAAATTCAAGTTCCCACTTTTAGGAAAAATAAATAATGATTGAATAGATTAAAGATAAACAAATAGTAAAATGATAGGTAAATTAATTATCACAAAAATTGGAAATTAATGCTGATAAATCCAAGATAACCGGATACGCAACCCATAATTAGAAATTAATTAAATAAAAGAATAATAAAATAAATAAATATTCTGAGATAATAATTGCAAATAAATTATTCCATAATCAAAGAAAACAACAAAAGTAATTCATAATGAACAATTAATCAAGAGGATAATTATTTTTTAAAAATTTAAGTAAATAAATAAATAGACAGATAATAGTTGAAAAACTAAGTATAGTTTACCATAAATTCTAAAATTTCAAAATAAAATATAGGAATTTAAAAGGTTGTTTGGTTGCTTGTAAGTAGGTGTAAGTGGGTGTAATATAACTGATTTTACATGTAAAACTGTGTTTGGTTTGCTATGAAATTAATTTTACATGTAAAATATTTTATTTGAGAAGCTTCTTTTGTAGGATTTCAACTTACAACTAAATTAGCTACAAGTGGAAGTACCGCAAAATCAAACCTTACAATCACCACTCCCACACTTCTTTATTTTTCATCTCTTTCACACAACTTCATTCTCCAGATCTAGCCCCATCTCTTTTAGAGCCAGCGACATTGTCACTGGCCTCTTGGAGCAAAACAGTCGGCGAGGAGATTAATTAAATCTATTGGATGCTTAAGTGGCGTCCGTGGCCACGCTGCTCTTCTTCTCGTTGACCTTAGAGAACGTGAACCTAGACTGATGGGGGACTCACGGCGAGCACTGCGACCTCACTGCTTACCCCACAGCTAAAGGTGTTCAAGTTAATAGTTGCCTTGTTTTCGAGCCTAAAAAAACTTAATTATTTGCAAGATTTGTTTTTGAATTTCAAATGTACAGTCTTATTACACGAATAAACACGAGAATAAACATCATTCCAAGTTCTTATTGCTGAATAACATTGCTAGAGAAAAAGATGATTTGATGATGGTGATCATCATCATCATTTAAAGGAAATAGACTTTTTTTAAGGATGGAGAAGCAGTGTTGGGCGGCATCGATGAGGTAGGCGATGTTAAGGAGAGAGCGTTCCTCGTATCTGAACAGGAACATGGTTCAAACTTCGGTTTTCTTGGCGAGACATACAATGAGAGAGAGTAGGAGCTGAGGCGAGTTCAGGCTTCTTAGTATTTGGTGATACAGTGATAGCACCACTAACCCCGATGCCGGGTTACTAACCCACTATCACTATAAAAAAAGATTTATATATATTTTTATTTTTATTTTATTTTTTTTTGTGAAATTGAAGATATTTGTTATTTAAATTTAATGGTAAAAAATAATTTTTAAAAAAATATTAAATATTTTTTATATTTAATAAATAGTTTATTAAATTAAATTAATTAAATTATTTTAGATTAAATTAATTTTTATGTAGAATATTAAATAGTTACTAGTAATAATAGATGATGGAGGTAATCTCACCATCCTACTTACATGGTGACTACACTTTTTTTTTAAGGAGCCCAAAAGCTAAATTATTGATAGAAAAGAAAACTAAAGACACTCAAAAATAACAACACACAAAACTAGAACAGAGAAGAGGAAAGTTGCTAACAAAGAAAAAAAGATCCAACTAGAACTTGAAACCATAAAGTTCAAGGCTTTTCATAACCCATTTGGGAAGCTCCTTGCCATGATGAAATGGGGTAATAACATGAAGACTCTTGCCATGAATAGCTAGCTTAGAAGCTGGCCCAATCCAATCCTTGGGAATGTGATGAATGCGAGGATTGCCAGCCATGTTGATCAATTTATGATGATTTGAATCCACTGATTAAGCCTCAAGTCAGGATTTTCTTGGGTGTTATTAAGGAGTTAATGAACTTCAACATTGGCTATGAAAATGTGATAAAGAAGCAATTGGTTGTTTGTTGCAGCTTGAATGGTAACATTAAGTGCTTGCAAATCAGCCAAAAGACCAGAATAGGCAGTGAGGGAGCCACACCTTGCAATAGAAACCTGATTGTTACAATCAGAAACAAAGTAACCAATCCCACATACCTCTGTTTTAGGATTCCACATTGTTGAGTAGAAGAAAAAAGGCCCATCCATATTAGAAATATTGTTAAGAAGTAGTCTTCTACCAAACTAGTCTGTATTAGATTTTGAAAATTCTGCCACATGAGCCAAAGCTTTACATGCAATAATTGAATAATTTGGAGTAGTTTGCCTAAAAATGACATTACATCTATTTTTTCATATAAACCTAGCTGTAGCAGTAATAATGGATTTGATAAACAAATTAGTGTTGCAACCAGAGAGCCAAAAACCCTTAGTAAAGCCATTTGGAAACGTCAAAACTGTACCCAATCTTAGAGCCAACAGTATTTAAACAAGTTGAGCTTTGGGACAAAAAGCCAATAAATGATCAGCACTCTCATATTCTAGACCACAAAGGCTACAAAGATTGCATGGGCCCAGATTAATGCTATGAAGAAATTCATAAGTGGCAATTTTGCCTTTCAATGTAAGCCAAATGAAATGCTGAGCACGAGAAACCACCCAAAGATGCCAGATATGCTTCCAAACATCCCAAGAACTGTTTCCATGGGGATTATGATAAAGAAAATGATAAGTCGTGGAAGAAATTATGTTAATGTGAGACTTGGGGGTCCATATCCAATGACAAGGAGCATTGGCATCAATGTGACCAAGTCTACTAGAGAAGCAATTAAGCTATCAAAAAAAAGTTCAAGAAGCTTTTGAGAATCCTAGTTATTAGGCAAGATGAAATTAGTAATCCGGAGGATCTCAAAGTTCAAATTGGAGTTGAAAAAGTGGGATTAAAAGCAAGATGAGTGTTAGAGCACCAGGGATCAAAAATAAAAGAGGCTTGATTAGGATTCACATAATTCAGACCACAAAAAGGTTTCAACTTGGCAGCTACATGACATAACACTTTGAAGAACCAAGAACAACAAGGAGGAATAGGATCTTTCCAAGAATTGATTTTACCATATTTGTGAAAGAGAATATTGACCCAAAAGGCAACATCACCATTTAAAAGTTTAAAAACATTTTTAGCCATCAAGGAGGTTTTCGCAATTGAGAGATTTTTAATGCCAAGACCCCCTCAAGCTTGGGATCAATTAAATTGGTCCCTGCAATGGCATGGATGCCCTTTCCATTGCCATCCTTATACCAGAGAAAACCCCTAACAATCTTGTTAATCTCGGTAAGAATTGTATCAGGGATGGGATAAACAGATTAAGAATAGGTTGGGATAGAAAAAATTGAGAAATTAATGAGAATACTGTTAGTAGTCTGAGAAAGTTTAGAATACTTTCATTTAGTACAAATACGACGAATCCTGTTAATCATAGGATTAAAGGAAGCCATCGCAAGTCTTTTAGGAGTAACCAGCACCCCAAGATAGGAAATAGGAAATGAGGCAGGAGTGAAATTGAGGATAGAATAAATGCTCTTCGAAACTCTTTTATTAAACCAAGAGAGTAAATAAAAAATAGATTTTCTCTGATTTGAGCGTTGCCGAGTGAGTTGACCATAGATAGAAAGGCAAAACTTGATGTTTCTAGCACTTCTTCTAGATGCTTGAGAAATGAGGATTAAATCATCCGCATACATAAGATGATTAAAGAAATTCACAAGCTAGAATCAAAACCTGGGATTAAATTTCTTTGAAGAGCAAAGTTAAGTATTAAAGTTAGATTTTGAGAAACCAAGATGAAGAGGTAAGAGGAGATGGGGTTTCCTTGGCGAACCCCTCTAGAGGAGTTAATTCAAGTGCTAGGTTGCCCATTGATAAGAAAAGAGAAAGAACTAGAGGAAATACAAGTTCTAATCTAAGAAATCCAGACATTAGGGAAATTTATCTTGGCAAGGTAGCAATAATTGCAATCCATCTAAGAGAATCATAGGCTTTCTCAATGTCTATTTTAACCAACACCCTAGGGGTGATTAAAATCTCTCTCAAGAGAATGAACAATCTCCTAAAGGGCAATAATGTTATCAAAGGAACAGCGGTTAACAACGAACCCAGCCTGCTCTCTACCAATAAGTTTTGGGAGAACAATCTTGAGTATGTTAGCCAAAATTTTAGAGATGATTTTAAAACACACATTACAAAGAGAAATAGGTCTAAAATCAAAGACCAAAATAGGGTTTTCTTTTTTTTTGGGATCAAAGCAATAAAAGTCCTTCCCCAGGAAGAAGAGAGGGAGGAGTTGGGAAAAAACATTTGGATAACAAAAAATAAATGATCACCAATTTCGGGCTAGAAAACTGATAGAATTCAACATTAAAACCATCAGGTCCCAGGCTCTTACCTGTGGGGACATCCATCACAGTGCGGTAAACTTCTTCCTTGGAAACCTCCCCAGTAAGCATCTCACCATCCAACTCCGAGCGTGTTGGAAGATCATCCGGCAAGGCAGTAAAAATATTTTGCAATGTGTCAGTACTAGAATCAGACCACATATCAGAGTAGTAATTCAAAAAAGCATGCTGAATACTTTCCAGATCAGTACAAATATTTCCATTTAAATCATAAATTTGGGTGATTTGAGATTGATGCTTACTGATACGAGCCGAATTATAGAAGAAACTGGTGTTTTGATCTCCATTACAAACCCAAATAAAATGAGAGCGCTGAGCCCATTTAATAGAATTCTGATGTTAAAGTGCACCAAACTTGGCATATAGCTATATAAGAAGAGAGTAGTTATTGGGAAGAGTAATGTCTGAGTTTTTGATAGAAATATTGGCGTTTTTGGTAGCAATCAAAGCTGAATCAATTGTATTTAAACCAGAAGTTCTCCAAGCTTTAATATTTGAATGAGATCTAGAGAGGAGATGAAAAAAAGCATGTAAGGCATTACCATGAGCTGTAAAGTTAAGAGCATTCCTCATTGTATCATTACAACCAATGTAATCGAGCCAATAATTATCGAAATAGGAAAAAAAACCACCGCCATTACGAGGACTATTACAATGAATGTTCAGGAGAAACAGAGCATGATCCAAAAACAATCTTCGGCAAATGTTTAAGAATATGGAGATTAAACAAGGAAAACCAAGCAAGATTAACTAAATAATGATCAAGGCGAGCCTAACTTCGGGACACCCCAATTTGATTATTGCACCAAGTAAAAATAGGGCCAGTGAAATACAGATCTAAAAGATTGTTTTCATTGATGAAATTGAGAAAATATCTGGCTTTACGAGAATAATATCTGAAAGTGCCTCCTTTGTGCTCATTAGGGAAGGCTATGGAATTGAAGTCTCCCACAATATGCCAGGGGAAGCTAAAAAAGGAGAGTTTGGAGATCTCTAGCCAGAGGGAAATTTGAGATGGAAGATGAGTACTATTATAAACAACTGAAACAAGCCAATTATGGGAGGAATATAGGGAAACAATCAAATGGGGAGCATGACAGGAAACAACAACCGGAGTGATGTGACCAAGGCTAGTGTTCCAGGCAACATTGATACCACCCGAATAACCATTGGCCAAAATCACTGCCCCATTTCCAGTTGCGAGGGAGTTTACTTGAGAAGCGATCATCCCTAGAAGATTTAGCGCGCATCTCAACAAGGCACAGCAAGGAAGGCTTCTCATTGCAAATGAATCTCAGAATGCGGTTAGAGGTGTCCCTACTGAAGATTTCCCTGCAGTTCCAACAACTAATCTTAAGAGCAATCATAAACACCATAAGAAAAGAAAGAGCTAAACAAATGGGAAGAAAGACTTCCAAAGTGAACAGATAAATCGTCGGACAGGGACAACGGAGTCAAGCTGGCAAGAGCTGGACCCTATAGTATTAATCCGTCCCTTCTCATGGGAGTCATTAAGAACTTGCGGACTCTTCCTGACTAGAGCCTCTCATCTCTGTTAGACTTGATATTGATCAAGTGTCATCAGGTCATCAATATTGTCTTCCCCATTCGACATCTCATCATCTTCCTCATCTGACATCTCATCATCTTCGTCCGCCGAAGAGTCAGAGGCATCCTTTTCATGTCGTGGCGAGACTAGAGCTTCAAAGACTTTATCCACTACCATCATGTGTGAGTTACTCATAGTTCCAGAGGAATGGGAAGGTTCTTCTCCAAGAGCCAGATGTAGGATAGGAGGTGGGGAATCTTGTTAAAAATTTCCAACAATTTGCGTCTTGGGCACATCTAGGAAAGAGCAGTTGGATGGTTCTACTTCTAGAGAAATCATAGGGATTGCAGAATCAATGGTTTGATTCACGACAAAGGGAAAGTCGCTCAATGGAGTCATATCAGATTTAGAATTTTCGGTGCATAGGGTATGGGAAGAAACATGGCCACCCCTACGACGACCTCGAAAAACTCCACATGTTCCTCGAGTCGCTATAGAGTCATCTTGGTTCCTGTTAGCTGCACTCCCCATCTTGGCTACTACATCGATAGTCACATGGCCAGCATGTGTGCTACCACCATGGCCTCGAACACAGCCTCATCGGCGAGAAGCCAACAAACATGAACTAAAGTCATTCTCAGATGGAGGATTTGAGGTTTCCGGCGAAGGATTCATAGACATCACTCTGGGATCTATAGTCATAGACTCCGACCTCATATCTACTAGTTTCGTACTCTGTTTTGATTCGACCACAGGCCTCCATAACTCACGGGTGGTGAAGGAGATCGTTCCTTTCTGAAAGTTAAGGATCTGGAGTAAGAGTTAGATCCATGTCCAACAAGCCGACAAGTATAGCAGATTGTCAGGAGCTTTTCATAAAGAACCACCACAAAGATTCAATGAAGATCATTCCTAAGCTAGAAACCACTGCTCAAAGGTTTGGAAAGGTCTATTTCTAAACAAACCCAAGTAAATCTAGAGCGGGAAAAGGAAGAAGTAAGATCATCAACCTTAAAAGGCTACCGATATGAGAAGTAACAGATTCTAGGGTTTCAGTATCCCAAAAATCAACAGGTAAATTGTGAAGTTGCACCCAAATAGCAGTCGTATTGAGTTTGGCAAAAGCTTTCTCAAAGAAAGGTTACCATGGCAAAAGTTGAAGGACAATCCCATTGATGGACCAGGGCCCCTCCACAAGGATCTTTTGCATAACTTCATGAGACGGACAACGGATTAAAAGAAAACTGTTAGGAAGATCAGAGATAGATACTTCACCAATTTCCATCCATTCAGCCACCAGACTCATCTTCACTTGATCAAATGGAGATAGTTTATCAAATAATTTGCCATACAGAGAGTGTTAGAAGCACATACGGGCTCTGACAAGAGAATCTTCATCTAACCGAACAAACTGGGAAGTAGAGCTTTTTAATTTGTTCAAGAGCTGAGGGTTGTGAAGGGGAGAGTTTTCAGTGAATAATCAGCATTATAAGCTATCTGCACCGGCGTCTGAGAAGCAGGAAGTTTGGGAGTGTGAAGAGGAGCGTTTCTCCTGCTTGCCATAGTAAGGGGGGAGAAGGGAGGTAGAAAAGGAAAAAAACTCAGAGGGAGAAGGATCTCAGAGGGAACTAGAAAGAGGACTTGTGACTACACTTTTTAACTTATATCAAACCAAACAACATTGATGTAAGTTAAAATACAACATTTTCACTTGCACTATAACTTTACTTACATGTAATTTCACTTACAGGCAACCAAACAGAAGTGGATTACTTATTTAGAAAATTTCCAAACTCAACTAATCCAAGCACAAAAGTCAACCCTCTTGGAGAGGTCCTATAACATGCAATGAAATTATCATCACTTCCAAATATACACCTAAAGCTGACAATTGGTTCAAGGTTCTCATTAAAAGGGTGGAAATTGAGAACATTAACTTTGCAGGTCAACTAAACCTTACATATATATATATATATATAACCACACATATCTGTGCATGAGTCCCAAGGCATGATAGCTAATGAGTTGAAAGATATTAAATCTTAAACAATAAATTAAAGATAAAAATTATGTTTTACTAACCCCACACATCTATTAAAAGCAAGGTCTAATCATTCAAAGCTTTACCTTGAACATCACCAAATAATGGTCTCAAAGGTGCTACAAAACAAATCATCCTTCTACTAATCAACCAAGCACCAAAATTTAGTAGGTAAGCTAAATAATCCACATGTAAATGTGGAGTCTAAGGGAAAACTACATCTAAATTTCAAATTAAAAGTAAGGCATGCATGCTAAACAACAAAGTGAACTGAAAGGTAATTAACAAGTTCTAAGGCTTGAGATAGGCACATGCATGACAGCTAAAGCAAGGACTTAAAAACTCAAGCATTAACAATAACATTACTGATACTAAGTTTTAAGAGGATTCAAACTATAGTACAAAGATGAAGGTGTTAGAAACCAGGTATTTAAACAAGCATAAATATGGAGATCATGCATGCTGGTATCCAAAAGCTTAACCTTTAAAACATGGTATAACTACATATAATCCTACACCGGGGAAGCGAAATCACCTACCTCTTAACTCGACGATCAGTTGATGATGAAGAGCTTCTCTCAACCTTGGTCACCATCGCCACAAAACTCCTACAATATCCTACGTTCCCCAACTTCTCCAAGAGGTCAAGGTGGAAAAGAAAGAAGGAAAATTTTTAGAACTTAAGCCTTAGTCTCATGGTGAGGTCCACAACTTTGTTGAGAGTTAGGACTTGGCGCCAAGCTTCCTTAGTCTTCTTGAAATCATCTGCATTGTTATTGAAGTCTAATGTTTGTTATAACTTTTGGGCAAATTTATTAGTGTGCTATAACTTTTTATTTTTTATTTTTTAACCTTTATGACTCTCTAAGTTATTATGACTATTTGCTCAATTGTGTTAAATGTTTGTAATGGCTCGGAGTTAGATAAGTATACACATCGCCTATTTCTAGATATCATGTGGTTGTCTTGTGCTCGACTATAGGTTAGGGTGTGGCATGAGAAGTGTTAAGGAGCAGATAAAAGATGGGGTTAAAGTTGTTCAGAAAGTCATTGAGGCCCAAGGGTAGAGAGTTGCTCGCACAAAAGATAAATAAATAAACCTGGGAGCTCCGCCATCAAGCCACTCATTATGTCAAAATAATGTGGTTGCACCATTCCTGATGATGAGGGGGCAAGGGTTTAATAACCTGACCGGTCGGCAAACCGGTTGGTCAACCAGTTTGCGGTTCAACCAGTCCAACAGGTTCGATCGGCCGGCTCAACAATTTCTATTTTTTAATTTTTTAAAATAAATAAAATTGTAAAAATAATCCAGAAAAAGGGAAAAAATCAATCACTTTAATATATAAACCATAGTTTTAAAATTTTAAAAATAATTACACAAATAAAAGATAAAAATGAAACAAAATTTAGTTATTCGTCAGAAAATTAGGATGAAAAAAATCAAAATAACACTCGTACTAAATAATAGATTTTAAATTTATTTTATAAATTTGAGATATAGATATGAATGAGGGAAATAAAGAAAAAGAAAGAAGGGTAAAATATCACTGAAGATCTACTTTTCTAAAAATTCAAAAATAATGATAATGATAAAAAGATTTAAAAAATTTAAGTTAAAATCAATTTAAGAACCGTATAATACTTTAAAAAAAATAGTACTAGCGACACGGATTTCAACGGCGAACTCTGTATAACAAAACACCGAAAGCATCGCCGAGATCCCAGAAATAAAGAGAGAACCATGGCGGGCCGGCCTCGGTCTTTGCTACCTGGTTGGTGAGCACAAAGATCCCAACACTGATCACGACTTTGATCCCAAACTAGATGAGATCCCACCATGAGAGGTTCCTCTTCATCTTATGTCAACTTCGAGCCCACACCTCCATGAGAAATTAGAGAATTTTACTTTAAAATCTGGTCAATCCGGTCGGTCCCGGTCCAAAATCGGTTTATGACCGGTTCGATCAAGACCCGGCTCAAGTCATATGAATGAACCTGACTGGCCTCCAGTTCCTGGTTGAATCGGCTGAACCTGTCGGTCCAGTCCGGTTTTTAAAACCTTGATGAGGAGCAAACAAACAGGAAAAGTGGAGAGAGTGGTAGATCTCAATCCAAAAGTAGGAATTTTTTTTCTCAAAGGGCTCTAATTGAGTTTCCAAGCATGTTTTCCCTGCAAATAATTAAATTGGACCATCTTTGACCAACACCAGGTTTGCTGGAGCATATTTTCCACCATCACTTTCCCACTACATTGTTAAAGTCTTGGAGATTAAGAATTACACAACCATCTTATTCATGAGATTTGGGGATGCACGCAATCCGCCGATTGAATGCCTCTTGGCCCTAGCTCATGTCCACATTGAAGGAAGTCCTATTGATGCAATGAATCTCTCCCAACCTATCTCCTGTCTTGCTTCTTTCTTCCTGACTCTATCCTAAATTCCATTGAGAAGTTAGCCCACAATTTTCTATGGGGTAGGAATGGCAGTGGGGGTGGTTTCCACTCAATTGGTTGGCATGTTGTCACTTCAAATAAATCTGAGGGGGGCCTTGGTCTTCGCAACCTCAAAAATTCCAGACTCGCTCTTATGGCCAAACACTTACTCTCTCTTGTGAATCGCGAAGATAAAATTTGGGTCAACATTTTTCTCAACAAATATCATCATTGGAGTCCTTGGACCCCGGGTTTACACTCAAATACTTCAAACCTCTTCAAAACTATTTGTAAAATATCAAATGTATTAAAACCAAATCTTTGCATTCTTATTTGCAACCCTGCGCATACAAACTTCTGGGATGATCCTTGGCTCCTGGACCTTCTATTGCATTATAAGCCAACCTTTTTAAACATGGATCTCTTAGACAACCTTTCCTTCAATCTTATTGCCCCAGAGGGCATTCTGGATCCGGCTATGTGCTTGGACGCCTTTGGTAATAATTTTGACAAAAACAATACAAATCATACCGCCTTTGACTTCTCAGCTAACAACAATTGGACTTGGTGGCCTTGCACACCTAAATCTTCTCTTGTTGCTGCTGTTTATGATCAGTTAAATTTCTCCAATGATGATACCACAGCTTGGATTGGTTGGAGCCACATTTGGAAATTAAAGGTTACTCCTCGTGTCAAAATCTTTTTGTGGAAAGTGGCTCATGGCAAGCTTCCTATTGGCGCCTATCTTTACAGGTTGAATATCGGTCTTGCTACCAGTTGCCACTTTTGTGGTCTCCATTCTGAAACTGTTGATCATATTATCTGGAGCTGTCAATACTCCCTTTCTTGCTAGCATACAATTTTCAGTTGGTTACGGTTAAATCCTCTTGCTCTCAACCAACTTGCGCTTGGAAATTGGCTTACTTATAACCTCACCTCTTGGGCTACTAGTGATTTTGCCAAGTCAGTCATTGCCTTCACCACCTGGCACATCTGGTCTGCTAGATGCCTTTCCATTTTTCAGCACATCAATCCAAATTTCAGCAAAATTCCGCATCTTGCATGGACAAATACTTCTGACTTTTTCACTGCCAACAATCATGCCAACAGGGAGCACTCTTTACTTACGCTCTCAAATCATTTAAATATTAACATTGTGATAAGTGTCTAAATGTACATATTTTAGTATATGTATTTGTTAGCTCTAGCATGTATTTTCATTAGAATTGATGCCCCATTTTGTGCTTAATCGTGTGTTATTTGCTTTTTAGGGCACGGGAACACCATGGATGACACGAGGATATGATTCGGGTGAAAAAGAGAAGAAAATCAGGGCGCTCTGTAGGTATTCACTGTAGCAAAGTACTGCAGCATCACACTGTAGCGAGATTACTGTAGCTGTCACTGTAGCACCTGGAGATTTTCAAGTCAGGATTTGGATCATGGCATACGGCCTCAATGCTGCCCGGTATAGAGCCCGGGATGATCACTGTAGCTATAATAGAAGATATTTACTTGATGGAGTTTGCCTACCCCAAATAGTGTCAATGTTGAGCTCCATAGCGAGTGGTATGGCACTCAGGATGGAGGCCATAGCGAGTGGTATAACACTCAGGATGGAGGCCATAGGGAGTGGTATAGCACTTGGTATAGCACTCAGGATTGGGGCCATAGGGAGTGGTATAACATTCGGGATGGAGGCCATCAAGGGGGTATGATGAGTGGTATATAGAGGGATTTTTGGAGAAAGATTGGAGACTTCTTCTTGGCCTCTTGGGCCGCTGCCACCCCACAATCTTGAGGCCTTCCGGCCATCTTCCGGCTACGAGCCTTGTGGGAAACGAGCGCACATCATCACCAAGAGGGAGAGGAGCATAGGAGAAGGAGTTGGAGTGAAGTTTTTAAGCCACCATTGCATCACCATTCAAGGCTTCATCGATCCAAGGAGATCAAGGCGGTAGAGGGAGTTTTTCTTGCTTCTTTATTGTCTTTCTTTTTCCTTGTATGTTGTATAAGTATCCCTTGTCATGAGGGATTAACTTATTGTTGTGTTTGGATTTGGATGAACCCTAGGGCTAATCTTGTGTATGAACTTGGAATGTTATTCTTAATTGAGTTTGATGGTTGTTTGAGATTTAATCTTTCATGCTTTCATGTCTAGAATTACATGTATGGAGAGATCCGTAATTCTACTATGAGTTGTATGCGTAGATGTGACCTACTCACGTATACTAGATGTAGGAGAGATTGAAAGGGGATACTTGTACCTACACGCCGAGAAATTGGGTGTTGGTAGCCCTCCATTGCTAGGTTTAAGCCGAAGGATAGTAGGTTTACTCCTATTAGAGATTTCCTAGAACTTAATGCGATCATAGGTTTGTTACCGAGAGATTGGGGCTAATCTACTCACGAGATCTCTAGCTCTCAATTATCATCAATGCATCTTTAACTCATCCTAGTTCAGGACTTAATGACAACCCTAGGTGGATTCCTTGTCCAAACACTACCTTCTCATGCTTGATACTCCCTTGTTTATTTACATCTGTGTGCTAGTTACCCGGCCATAGATTAGTTAGTTTATTTTATTTTATTTCATTTGTTCTTCATACCAAGAATTGTAGGCTAGATAATAGATGAAGAGTGAGTAATAATACTTCCTTGGCCCCGTGGAATACTACGACCCCTGTGTCATTCACAGGGTATTACTTGGCGATCCCGTACACTTGCGGGCGATCAATCACATTGCTACTGATGCCTCCTGGGATCCTTTATCTAATCAATTTGGCTTTGGTTTCTTGATTTACACTAATGCATAGAAAATACATTTTGCAGGTGCATCCAGTGGCCTTTGCACCTCCTCCGTGGAAGCCGAGCTTAATGACATTCTTCTCTCCCTTGATTGCTGCAACTCCAACCACTTGACCCGGACTTGCTCCTCTCGGACTGCCTCACTGCCATCAACTTAATCAAGGACTTCAATCATCATATTGGCTGGCGGTATTCTGATACTATTCGATGCATCCATCAGTTATTACTGCTTTGGCCAGATCTTATCATTGACCATATCAACCGAGATAGCAATGCTATTGCTAACCGTCTTGCACATCTCGGATGCCTGAATCCACAGCTTTCCCTATTTTTCCAGGGAAGAGACCGACCCAGATGGCTTGAAGACGCTTGTTCCAATTCCAACTTCTTCTTCTAATTAGGCTGAGTGATCTTGCTCTGGTGCTATGTTTTTCCTTTTAATGCTTTCTTCTTCTTCTTCAGTTCTTGTAACTCCTACTTGCTAAAAAAAGGGACAACAATAAAAAGGGTGGATTTCCAAGAAATCAGTCTATGTCAGATGTAATCTTGTCTTGCTGTCAAGTGTGACAAATTGAGATTAACGCACCAAGGTAAGTAAAAAGGAAATGGTTTTAGAAACAATTGAGGGTTGATGCCAATTTAAGAACAATAAGGTAGCATGTCATAATGAAAAGAAATAACTTTTACTATAATTGACTATACGATCAGAGATGCTTTCGAAGAAATATAGGATAAGTTCTATCATCTTGAAATCCTCGGCACCTCTTGTAGTGAGGATTTAAGGCCATCTTACCAAAGAGACACAAATGTATGTGCCACAATATTAAAAATATTTAATATTTACTTTTCAAATGGTAACGGTATACATGGCTTAGAGATATGACCCGTAGCGTTAGTGTTTTTTATTTATTTTTATTTTTTTAAGATATATTTGCTTCTCAAAATGCATGTTAAGTATGATGGCCATCCTCTATCATTTATGTTAATTAGCTCTTTAAGTTGTTGAGATGGCAACATATACCACACTTCAGAAAAAGATGGCACTCAGCCCATCATCCTTAACATGTAGGTTAAAAAAAAAAAACAGTTTAGTATGGCAGTGGGCTATATCTCTTAACCAAGTAATTTAAACAAAACAAAATAAAAAATATTGTATATGCATAAATGATATTGTAGGGAGAGTATATCATTCTATATGTTTTCAAATATATATTTTTAAAAACATATATTAATTCATATGGTAAGTTGTTGATATATTCTTCACAAGTTTGTATTATAAAATTAGATAAAAGAAGTAAAAATGGTAAGTTGTTGATATATTCTTCACAAGTTCACAACTAAATATATTACACTACAAAAAAATTGTCATATACTGACGCTTTTCAATATAACAGTTAAATTTCGTAGCTATAGACTTGTTTTCTATCGACGATACTTTTGAAACCGCCACTATATATAAGATATTCTATGACTGGATTTTTAACTGCTGGTATAGGTAGACTTTTATCTATAGTAACAGGCAAATTTGTAGCTATAGATTATCTATACCAACGGAACATTCAATTTGTCAGAATAAATATGTCATTTACTTCTGAGATATTGTTCCATTGGTATAACTACTACTCTATACTTATACTTATCTATAGCAATGGTTAAATGTAGTACCTATATATTATTTATACCAATGAATCTTTAAAAGTGTTAGAATAGATCAGACATTTAGTGACGGAAATCATTCTGTTGGTAGAGCTATATGTTTTGAATTTTATTTAATTTTTATATTTATGTTTAGTAGAGCATTGCTTAATAATAATATTATTATCGGAATTAAATTTGAGATTTATATTGAGAATAATAATTAAATTAAAAAAATAATCATTATAAAACAAATATAAAAAATAATGTCATGATAATTTACTCTATAAATTATAAGCACATTCGTAAAAATAACAATCTAATGAATATCGATTGGATATATAAATTAATAAATTAATTTACAAATTGATGAAAATTAATTAACTTATTATTTTATATAAATTAATTTGTTATATATTTTTTATTTGACTAATATAAATAATTATTGAAATAAATATTTAAAAGATTAGCATTCATTACTGCAACTACTAAAAAAATATTTTATTTTTTGGTAAACAAATATTTGATTTTATTTATTTTTAAAATTACTTTTAACATTGGATTATGATATTATATATATATATATATTGAAAAAACGCATGTTATTAAAAGATAATATTTATTATATAAATTAATGAAATTATAATTATTTCATATAAAAATATAAAATTAATTTTTATGTTAAATTTAATTGGCTTATTGGTAGTTGTTTAATATTTAAACTTAAATAATAAATATTTAATGAATAATTGTTTTACTTGCTCTTGTATAATAACAAATAATGTTCATTATATAAATTAATGAAATTGTAAGTATTTCATGCAAAAATAAAAATAATCTTTATGTTAAATTGAATTGGTTTTATTGTTAATTTTTATAATATTTAAATTTAAATAATTAATACTTAATGAATAAGAGAGCTTTATAAAAACTTAAAACTTTATAAAATATAAATAATAAATATTTTTCATAAATTTTATTATATAACAAAAACAAAAGTTATTAAAACATCAACAAACCCATCTTCATCCCTTCTCATTGTTGCCCATCTTTATCCCTTCTCATTGTTGCTCATTGCCCATCTTCATCCCTTCTCATTGTTGCCCATCTTTATCCCTTCTCATTGTTGCCGGAGGATCGAGGTTTTTTTCATCGGGATGCTCCTCGAAACCCCTAAACCTTCTCATGTGTACTCATCCACTTCTTTTTCCCTTTTGAAGAATTGGTTTCAAATCCTCTCCTTTCCTTGATTCAATTGTCTCCTCATTGTGCCCTAGACCTTGGTGGGAGAAGCACACTCGAATTAGATGGCTGGGATCTCCATGAAACCCCGCTAATTAATCCCTTGATTCCTACTCGGAGGTATGCTTGTTCACTTCTCAGTTGTGTTCTAAACTCCATATGATTACTTATGCAGAAGGTTCAACTGCTTTAGAGTATTGCCATGGCTTCAACGTCGGCATCATCAGGGTTCAGGGGCTTCGCTATGGTAGCAGTGAGTTTGATTTTGAGCTCTTTTTGTTTTGATTTTTGGTTATTTTTCAAATTTGGATGTGATCTTTGCTGCTAGATCCTTGAGATGAATTTCTTGGAATAGAGCTACTTTCATAGTGAATGATTTTGTTATTTTTCATATCGGTTGATAGATTTCTCATTTTGTTCCATCCATGGTTGATTAGATGCCTTGTTATCCAGAATTTTATGTTTATTTCTTGAAATTTTGGAGAGAAGGAGCTCATTGATATTTGAGGAGGATGATTGCTATTGATGATCTGATTATAAATCCAAATGAATATTTCATTAGATTTGTTATTGGTGATGATGAGATTTTTGACATTAGAAATGGTTTATAGATGGAAATCTTTGATAGTTTCTTGACTTTTTTTTTATTGATAGTGTGGTTTTAGATCGGTTGCTCAATTACTCATTTGATTCCATCGATGCTGGTCGGGATGTCTTGTTATCCAGATTTTATGTGGATACTTGAAAAAAAATTGGAGAAAAGAAACTCATGGATTGGATATTGTGGAGGATTATTGCTATTGGTGGTTTGGTTTTTGAGAACAAATGAACATTTCACTAGATTTGGTGTTGGTGATGATAAAATCTTTGATAGTAGAATTGATTTATAGATGGAAATTTTCAGAGTGACCAAAATTTATAGTTTTTAGTCCTGAATTAGATAACGTTTATACACTAGAAGATTCACGCTTGTGTTTGGATCTGATTAAAATGAAGAGCATACGCTTTTATACTCATCTCAGTGTTCATCTTAGGGGATCAGAGTAGTCATCTTACTTTGAATTTGAAAACTATGATAACTTGTTGCTGGGAAAATCTGTAGAATTTTCTTTTCTTTTTTCTTCTCTTTTTTTTCCTTAAAGTAGCATTGAATTGAACTTTTGAAATAGCGTGTGAGTGAGTATAACTCTGTGCTGAGGTAGAGGCTGTGTACACTCGTTCCTACTGGTATTAATACTATACGGATTTTGTGCATCAGACTGCACTTTGCAGTCTTCCTTGAGAAATTTTCTTGATTGAAGATAAGACCTACTTGCAAATTTTGGATAATTGAGGACTGAACTTACTTTTAGAAAATGTGCTTGGTCTAAAAATATGCAAAAATACGATCACTTCTTTATTTGGATTGCAGTCTTCCTTGAGACATTTTCTTGAAGCTTCAAATTTTAATACAATACTTGATGAAGTCTAGCCTCGATATTTTTCTTTTTCTCATGAATTGCATATGAACATAAAGCAAGTGAAACATGAACATGCCCTCGACCTCTTTGGTTCATATCATTCTTCTTAAAGAGTGCATGCCTTTCAATGTGAGAAGATCATAACATGAGTAAATCAGCCATTGATCCCCTAATTTCAAGGAATTGATTAATCAAAATTCTAGAAACCAAACTAATAGTCACGAGATAAACTTAACGATAAAGGAAACGATAGTAAGTGAAGATAAGGTTGTCCTTTAGAATAGAACAGTGAAAAGAATAGTTATGCTGAGTCAATGTCATTGAAATTGAGGGTTTTGATTGTAACATCAAGAATAGTTATTCAAATGGGGGGTACAGACCAATATCAGTGACTTTTCAAAAATAAAATAAAAATAAAAATAAAATAAATCAGACAAACCAGACAACCTAAAGAAAGACAAGTCTCTGGACTCTTCCTATGCCTTATCATCCATGTAGGAAGGAATAGGAACACCTAAGCTCTCCAGTGGACAAGGACACCTAGCAGTGCATCCCTCGAATGAAATGCTTAGAGTCACAAAACTAGTAAATCTTGAAAGCTAAGTAAATTGTCTCAAAAGCTGTCGCAATTATTTTTACCAAGAACCCACTACATAATATAATACCACCGCTGAAAATTTTACTATTATGCAGGATCCTTTTAAAGGTTGAGCTCTTAGTTAAAGAACATTTAAAACCTGAGTGACTCGACATATACGACCTAGTATGTCAAGAACATATCAAGTCACCTGCCATCTGGATGGTTATGCGCCGAACTAGAGATAAAAAGAAATACTTCCAACCTTTCTTCTACCACTCCTGTGGAGCAACTTCCCATCCCCATTCCAAAGAAAAATAACTCAAAGAGTCTTTAGCAAAGACGTGTATGTTAATTATGTGTGCTAAGAAGCTATCGATCCCAGCAAAGAAAAATGTCCCCATTTACTCTGCCTGGCTCAAGTGTCATCACAGTTTATTATGTGCCATATTTGAGGATTAAAAGAAAAATTTCAAATAATCCAGTCCTTCTCCGCAAAGAATATCGTAGTCTTTCTCACCGCCATATTTGAGATTAAAGAAAATTTCAAAATCCCGTATAATATCCTAAAAAGAAAATCCAACATAATTTCTAAGTGTTGTTAGTTCTTCTCATTTGATTTTATAGTCTTTTAAATTGGGTATATATTATTAGATTTATTTTATTCATATCTCCAAGTATTTTATATTTTTAAATAAAATTACCAAATCACATTATTTATATTATTTATCACGCGTAAAACTAAATTTGAACACCTAACCACTATGTGAGGCTCCCATACTTTATCATTGGACTGTTTTGATTAAAAAAACATTGGATAATATATTTATTATTAAGAACTATATCATATACTTTTATGATTTTTATTTAATATAATTAATTGATATATTTAAAAATACTTTTCGATAAATTTAAAAATTATATGCTTCAGAGATTAAATAAATTTTAATATAATGTAAAAACCAAAACAAAATTATAAATGATTACCATCTTGATCTATTGATATCTGATTTATATTATTATATTTTTTTAATTTACAAAGTAAATTCAAATAGTTAGCAAGTTGAAAAGCGTGTGCTTAATTAATTAAGTAAAACGATTTGATTAGGGACATTGATGATGCTTCCGCATGTGGAACAACAAGGACATAAATCTAGATTCACATGAAAAATTGGGCTTTGATTTTACCACAATCGAGAGCACCCTTTTTATATAATAATATATAATAATAATAATAGATAATAATAATAATAATAATAATAATAATAATAATAATAATAATGTAGTAGAACAATAAATAGCAATCACATGTAAAACTATTTATCTGAGTTCAAATTTTACAAGTTCATACATGCAACATGAGAAACTCCTTTAAAATAAATATATCAAATGAATCTATATTACTCTTTCTAGTTTTTAAGCAATACCATGTTGTATTTTTCTAGACATCTTTGTGCATGTTTTGAAAAAGTTAGAAATGCCTAACCAAAAAGAATATTTACTCAATGTTTCAAGATTATCAACAAGAATCATCCAAAACCGAGGTAGCAAATCACAAACTCGAAAACTCTAACGAGTAAAATGATGCATACACTTTACTTTCCTTACATTAATAAATATACGAATTGTGTTTGTGGAATATTTGCAGTGGATCTTGTATTGTGAAGCAAGAAGGCATGTTTGGTGGGTCAAGCACTTTGAAATCAACTATTCTTCCGAAAGTGAGAAACTATTTGAGTAAAATGGATAATCTGTATTGCTACTTTTTATAAAATGACATCTAATTAAGTTTAGGAGTTGCAAACAAGATCAAAATGCATGCTATTAGTCAATTTCTATGGCTTGTCATCTATAATAAATCATGTAGAATTGGTTAGTGTAATGGAAGTTTAATTAACTATTCTAAAACAAAGGAACTGTAGACCGGTCATCTAAGTTTTTAACATTATTAGTAAAACTATTTAACCATAAATCTTTCCTATTATAACATTATTTTTATAATAGTTTCTAATAAGATATTGGCATGGAAATAAATATATGGCAAACACTAATATTATAAATTATTCTTTTATTTTATAATTCTCACAAGTAATTTAAAATCTATTGTTATTATTCGTTAATTCTTCAACCTATGGATCAAAACGTGGATAAACCTGTACATCAAGAGCAAGTGAAGAGTATATAAATGGGGTCACCCTAATTCTCTTAGATTTTTGGCTCGCCAAATTATCCCAAGATGGTAAAATTTGGTGTCCTCGTGTTAAAATGTGAACACATATAGGGTGTCCAAGAGAAGCATTTGATCACATTATTGTAGACGCTTTTCTAAAGCATGCTGATGGATTTTTCATGTGGGAAACCACGGAAGCAGCTACTTTCATCAAGTTATAAGTAAATGAAGAAGAAAGAGTAGTTTCGCAAATGATATTCAAGTTGTTATTGCATGATATGATGGCCGAAGAAGACATGAAATGCTCTAGGTCCATACTATGCAAACCCTAAGAAAGTCACCGCCACACATTATACTCTTACATGTAATCTCATAGTGACAATTTTTATAGCTCGCTTAAAAATGCCGAGGTGGAAATTATACTCCCCGTTGCAAAAGAATTTCACAGAAATCTCTCTTTTGAAATTCTATTTTGTTCCACATTAAATGTTTCCGACGGTGGACCAACAAACTTTTCCAATGCATTAGCCAGAGTCAGTCAAACTTGTTCTACCAAATATATTGTGTAAACAGGCACGCAGTACTGGCACAGAGATGACACAGCGATGATTTCTCGCATTAAGTTTGGGTTAAGTGAAAAATTCATGTCTTGTCCCAACGATTGCATGTTACTATCTTTGAAGGAGAATGCAATGAAGACAAATTGCACAAAATATGTGGAGCTTCAGATGGAAAGAAAGCTTGAATGATGAAAAGTGACTCAAGATGCTTGTACCAAAAGAGCCACAAAACAGCACTAAAATATTACGATGGTTTCCATCTTATTCCAAGATTGCAAAGGTTATTTATGGTTCTTCAAAATTGCTCTCTAATGACTCTGGCATGTAAATATGAATCTGATTCAAAGATGGATGCAGCACATCCTGCAGATTCTCAAGCTTGGAAAGAATTAGACTCGATATCCTCAATTCCACCTCCCTCCCGATCCCTCGTGAATGTTCCTACTAGGCTATCTCACCGGTTTCAATCCATTCAAAACTGTGACTATTGTCTGGCAGCGCTTTTCGCCTGCATATCTCGATATCTTATAATTCTACCTCTTATGGCCGTGTGCTGTGCCAAATTAAACTTTATTCTTCCTCGCTTATTCCCTCGGTCCATGGGACCGAAACAACAGTAGGATGCATACTCTGCAACCGCGATCTGAAGAAACTCAGTGCAGTTTTCAGGCAGTTGGTATAGAGACTTTCTTCTTGATCGCGCTCACAAATCAAACTTTCGCTATACGACGCAATGGCTTCCGGACAATCAATGACTCTTCCTCGTGATATGCCAATTTGTCCTGATGGAGTATGAAGGGAGAGTATGCGTCATGTCCTTGTTGTGATACGATGCCAATTCTGAAGCGGTTAAAACATGGGCACAAAGCATTGTTTGCATGGGACATCAGAGATGGTTTGAAACCCAACCATAGCTCAGAATGATAAACTTTTGATGGGACACAAGACTTTAGAAATGCTTCCATTACCAATCATCCGCATTGAAGTGTTAAGAGCAAGTGAAAGATAAGTGAACGGTAGCAAAGGATGGACCTTGGAAAAGAAGTGTCTACTCACATTGCCTTATTGGAAGCACTATCGCGCTTTCACAATCTTGACGTCATGCACATAGAAAAATGTATGTGATAACATATCTTGGGTAATACTGGATCTGACAAGATGGGAAATCAAAGGGACAATCTATAAGTCCAGTACCTCGATCTTGCTGGAAACGGGTATCGAGCGCTTCTTCATCCCAAAACTCGTCTCCGACACTATTATTCAATATTTACCACAAGCTTCAATGATGAGTTTGGAAGAAAAAAATATTTTTGAAGATTCTCAATGAGAATACCTGTATGAATATTCTTTTCTAATATCTCATATCAAAGCAACAGTTCTAAACAACTACTCATAGGATCGAAAAGTTATGATTGTCATTTTTTAATGCAAGAATTTCTTCCTATAGCAATACGAGCTGCCTTTTAATTCAAAAGTGTGCTCGGCTTCTAATTGACTTGTTCAATTTTTTTTTAAAGACCTTTGCTCTACAATTTTTCAAGAAAGATTTTGATTTGCTTGAGTATCGAAACACCTCTAACATTATGTAATGGAAAAAATTTCCTCCATTTTTTTTACCATATAATGGTTGATTTGGTTATTCATTTAGCAAATGAAGTAAGACTTACGGTCCAATATATATTAGTGATGCAATTAGAGTATATGTTGCGATTTAAGATATTTAAATACCTAAAATCAACTCTTATATTTAATAGTTATACTTATATTCGAATTTATATTTTAATAGGTTTCTCTTTACGCTTTAAGACGATAAAAGTGACAGAGCTAGTCTGTGAGGGTTCATTAATTAAGGCTATTTAGCCAATGAATGTTTAACCTTGCTTCCACGACATTTAGTGGACTGTTCAGCTCAACTTAACCAATTGAAGAAGATCAAATGTTGCCACGACGAGGAAGTATCCATTTTTGCAAATGTTGAAAGACCATTGGGAAGGAAAAATAAAGGCTTTGAAAAGAGTAAACAAGCGAAGAGAGGGTCTCATGTACACCTGACAACCAAACTTGGAAAGCACACGTTATGTGTCAACTAACTTTTGATGGAGTGTTCCATTTTTAAAGTAAGATTAATTCATCATATAAACCCTCATGTGCTGTTCTATGTCAATTGAAATTCTTTATTTAGTATATATTTAATTTTGCATTTAGGAAGCATGAGTAATTTCATTAAGAGGAGCACCCCCACGCCTTTCGCTTTATGAGAGATACAAAGTTACAAAAAAGTGAAACATTTTACTGGTTTCATGTGATCATGTAAGTGTGACTTCACGCTTTGGATTACTTATAATATTTTTAAGTTATGTTACTATTTTTTGTAATTCACACTATGTATGATATTACATAGGTCGTAGAATAAATTGGAGCAACAAGGAATGCAAACACCCACCGATGAACTTAGGACTACTTGCTCGTATCCAATGGATACGTAAAGCATGACATATTAATCGGATACATTGTTAATGGTTTTAATTTTACAACCAAAGTTTCTTGAAAGATGCAGGCTTGAAAACTCAAAATAGTGGGTTGTTGTAACATCTAAGATGATGAGTTATGCAAGTTCAAGGGATGCAACGACTAATAAGAGAAATTAACTCACGGGTTTTAACGACATCAGTCCAACTAAACTACAATGGTAGATCAAGGTTGCTCATTGAAATGATTGACTGATCCAAATAGTGAGGTTTGAAGAAAGATAACTTGGTTTTACTCTTTATTGTGAATTTTTCATCTTTTGCTCATAGTGGAACCAACGGCTGATGATCCCTGCGCACTGGAAAGCTTGAAGAAGGTTCCTTATGTTCAAGACGTAGAAAGTGAAATAAGATTATATTTATTGTCACATAAAAACTTAGATATATATATGATAATCGGTGGTGGACTCATCCTTAATAGGGGTCATGGAGGAGAAGTACAAGATGATACACCAAGGAGGCCTCAAATGGTTCAATTGATGGAGGAACCTACATAAGAAACAGAAAGGAAGTAGAAGAAGAATGCTTCCTTATGAACATAACGGACCTTTGGACCAGAGTTTCTGACTGAATTTCTTATGTTATAGATGTTATAGAAACCAGTTTGTTCATTTTATTTTTTGTTGATGTGATCATAAAAGGGGCTGAAGTTTAATTTAGAAATGGAATTTTATTATTTTGATTATCTTGATGTTAATGCATGTCCTTAAGATTATTAAATTACTATTTTCCCTATTCAAGATTATTTGAGGTATTTTTATGTAGGAACCAATTTATTCCGCACTTTTTATTTCAGAGAAACACAAGCTTTTAAACCAAATATCATCAAAGCAAATCGTACTACCTCAACAACAACTGAATTATGCTCAATATCTAAACAATAATCAGAGTTTTAGGAACTGCGTCAATTAAACAACCTCGACAACAACAAATAACCATCATCTCTCATGTGTATAAATTCTAACGATTAGCTAATGTATTTTCACTTATTTATTTAACTGTGACTTAAATTTTTAAAATAGCCTTTTATGGCGTGTATGCCAAGCCAAAAAAGTTCCTGAAGGTCCCACAACGATACCAGATATTTTCCGGATTCGAATAAATGAAAATGAGTTGTTGTCAAGTTTAAATGATCACCGTGATACCATTGGAGGAAATATTAAATTAACTCGACGATTCTAGGTATCATCTTATCTTGAATTTCGCACCTATTACTTTACATAAAATTTGGCATGAGTCTCAGATTCTACAAGGCAAATATGGAAAGTAATCGAGGTATTAAATCTTATTATGTTCTGCAGATATTTTCCTTTTTAATCCCGATTTGAAGAGTATTAAAGTGATCAACCATCACCTTTTTCCTTTAATTTTTCAAAACCTTGTGACTAAATTCACATTTGAGTTGTTGCAATTCATGAGAGTTCCGATGAGAGCTCTTTAAATGAAAAACACAACCTAAATGGTTAAGAGTTGATAGTGTCCATGAGCACTATGGAGGCACCAAGAATTTTGAAGTCAAAATATTATGATGAAACACAAGACAAGAGAGGCCAATCCCAGCATCGATGATCTCAGTGACATAAACAACAACCTTGGTAATGTTCTATTGGCCTAGACTGACAAAGGAAGGTATAATCTATATATTTCATATTGGAGAGTACCATTTATATTATTTATTAATCAAACATAATGATACAATAAGTGTTACATTCTATATACTCAAAATTGTATAGGAACAGTGAGACAAATAGAACAAATCGCTCAAAACTGATGAACCCATTATGTGAACAAAGATCATTCCTACTATTATTCAAACCGTGGTATAAATTTTACAATTTTTACTGAATTTTGACTAAACTGTTATGTAATTTGGGAAATTGAGTTTGTTACATCTACTTCAAATAAAAGTACTCTGTAGATCAAGAATCCACTGGAAATCTCCACCATCACGCGCTCGAAATGTATACACTGCACTGCATCAGAAGACGTGAAAGCGCTAGAACGGAACGAAAAGCACTGCTGTGGTATTTATTTAACTTTCAGGCTACTTTTATTAACGATACAGTGTCTAATAACTTGACACTTCTTGGTACCAAATTCACAATGGTTTGTAGTATTCATGGATGGCAAGGAAAAGTAGAGGTTCCAGTATATGATTTTATGCTTTTGATTTATATTGTAGAAACCTATGAGGTGTTGAAAAGGATTGCTGAAGTGAAAGTAATCCACAGCACTCCCAAAGGGTGTTCATGGGAAAATGACGTGTATTCACAAGTTAAAAGGACCGAGAAAAGAGGGCGGTGTACGGCATGGGACCAATTTCTATCATCAAGCATGTCTCGTCCCTTCATGTTCTCAAACTGATATCTTAATGAAGTACAAGATTTGAAGGCTACGAGGTTGAAGGACTAGAAGCTTTTAATGATCGTGATTATTTCAAAAACAATTTCCTAATGAGAATGTGGAGGTCCTAAACGCTGTTACTTCCATAGTCAAAGGAGAAATATGTGATACTATATATATTTAGTTATATATATAAATTAGAATACCAAATTTGTTGTTAGTCTATAGTCACACAATGATCTATACTAAGAGGGAGGGGTGGGGCATATTTATCAGTCATAATATAAGTCATCTTTGTTTTGATTGTTGTACATTTAATTATTTTATTTTTGTTTGTTATAGAATTTTGATGGTATTGTCGGTAATTTTTTAATGGTCTTTCATATATATCATTGTTTTTAAATACATTTATTTTCCCTTATTGTCATATATAAGTTTTGTTCATTTTTTGTTTTGATGGTTGCATATTTAATATTTTTTTTATTGTAGGATTTTGATTGTATTGTTGGTAATATTTTTAGGGTCTTTGATATTTATAATTACTTTTAATCTTTAATAGTTTATTAGTAGCTTGCAAGTCATTTTAGCTATTGTTGTGTAAACAATTTTAACTTCTATTTTCTATAATTTGTAGGTTCCTTATGCTTCTAGTGCTTAACAAACACCGCGTGGAAATAATCATTCTCATAAATCAAGTCATCAAGCAAATTCAATTGCATCGAGTAAGCTCTTAATGTCTCCAAATGAAAAGAAGGCATGGTATGTTATATATTATTTTACTTGTAGTTTTTTTCTATATTATTCAGCTTATTATTTTAAGTTTTTATACTAGTGTTTTATTGTTGCATACATCTTATTAATTGTAATTATTTTTTAAATAATTCTTCTAGGTGATGCCATCTAGATGATGACATCTGTTCTACTTGGGAAAATTCTTCTCGCTTTATTTGGTTGTTAGATATTAAATGAAGGTAGTTTATCTTTGTGTTAGATTTGGAATTGAGGTAAGAACTATTTGTTGTCAAGATTGATTCTTAGTTTTTGGACATGTGCCTTATAAATATATGTTTGTGGTGTTGTACTAGTTTTCTTTTTTATTTTTAGTGGAATGTTTGTGCTTTTTAATGCCATTAATTGTTTTAATTATTTGTAAATTAATTTAATTGTATATGAGTTATTAAATATGTATAATATATTTACAGGGGTAATAATAATAGTTTTATTGATAGATTAATTATTAATATAAAATATTTTACCAACGGTATAGTCATTGCTAAAGGTAAACATGTCTTTTTTAATATATATCTATAGAAACGGGTGTTGTAGTCATTCATAAATTAAATGGATTTATTCCAACAAATGTTGTAACCATTGATATAGGTTTACGCTTATGAGATTTTTATCGACGGTAGGTGCCGCTGAATATACAATCTGTCATTGGTATAAATGTAAATAAACTCTGAGACAAGCTTTACCAACAAAGTTGGATGACCAATAGCGTTAAGCTAGGCTCACAGTAAATTTCGCATGAATCCTTTCCAAAAGAGAAGCTTTTGCGAACTGCTGGTATAGATGTATGTGTGCACAAAATTCTTATACTATGGGTACAAAACACGCCGAATAAGTCTTTTGTTGTCGCCCAGGGTAAGCATCCGACGGTGCTATCTCAGCCAAAGATAACCAATGTGCAATCATATCATGTCATTGGTGTAGAACCACTAAATCTGCTCCAACAAACTCAAGATCTCCTGGTATAGGTCTGCTACGTACAAGGCCTCACCGACCACTATAAATAAGGATGGAATAGAATTTTACCGCTTGTCAGGTTTTGGGACCGTCCCCAACGGATTTTTGGCCTCCTTTGAATTTCCAATGCCTTCACAACCCACACGCATACAAAAGAACACCCAATAATACCTAAACGAGACATAAACCGTATAAAATATGACGCTAATGTACGGTAAAACACGATAAAAACATGTTCACCAAGC
>NC_052477.1:24366182-24490277 GCF_009730915.1 Dioscorea cayenensis subsp. rotundata
GGAAAAGGCAGTGATAATGACATACTCCAAGACATTCCATACATGTTGCTTACAATATTAGTTAGTTTACATGATTCAATGCATCATAATACAAGCATAGATAACAGATTGAAAGCAAAAAAAATAAAATAAAATAAATAAAATAAAATAAAAAATCCTTCTACTTTGCTATCTAAAGAAAACAATGGCGCAGAATACATAAAAACTGTTAAGTCTTAGTTAAAATTCTTTGACAAAGACAATGGGTATTTAATAAAAGAAATGTTCTGTTCATTATATTTTCCACGAAAGAAAGAAATAAAAGAGAAATTAAAACAAGATAATAGCAGTTAGAAGGTGGCACCAAAAGGTATAAAATGTGTCAAGCAAGCAAGCAAGCAAAACGGCTGATGAAATTCACCACCAAAAGGACAGAATTTGTGGCAATGCATTTGATCATAACTTGCCATGAGAGTACTACTACTTTAAGCAGGAACAGGGATTACCATTTATGCTTTCATGATGTTATAGACAAGGTGCTAGTAGTGTCCTTCTAGGGCTGCTTTCTATGGATCTTTCCGAGATGCTAGAGACAAGGTGGAAATACTCTCCTCCTGGCCCACATCGCCTTTCTAGCTTAGGGCATCCACTGATTTCAAGCCTTTTAAGAGTAGGAAGCCGCTGTTGGAGGCCTTCAGGGAATGACTTCAGCGCTGGACAATCTTCAATAGATAGCTCTTCAAGGGAAGTGAGGCCTTGCATCCCTTCTGGTAGAGACTCCAGCACAGGGCATTTAAATAACGCTAGTTTAAATAATGAAGTGAGGTGTCCCATATTTGAACATAAAGACTTGATGCTTGGACAATTGAAAACAGACAAGCTTTTGAGTGATGTGGGGCACTTGGGCAATTCTATCAGCGCATCACAAGCAGAAACAGAAAGATCCTCTAGAAACGGTAGACCACAATCTCTTTGTGATGATGCACCAGAATCTCTCAACATTTCATCCGGCCAGGACAATAGCTCTTCACAATGACCCATGCTGAGAGTTTCGAGAGAGGTGAGGTTATGCAAAGCCGCTGATAATGAGAACTGATGGCAATCATCAATATCTAAATAATGAAGTGATGAGCTTAAGGGTCTTGTCTCCTCCTTGTCTTCCAGCAGCAAAGTCAACTCATCACATCTCTCTAGCGACAACGCTGCAAGAGATTTCAAATGCTTGAAGAAGCCCTTCTCCTTGGACATGTGTGCGATTTGTGTCCCGCAGTATGATTCTGTTATGGATAAATCTATAAGAGTTGGAATTTGTGGTGGCATGGTTGTCAACTTCGGGCAACGAGTGATCCTCAAATTAGCAAGGCATGGAAACATGGGTGGAGCAGTTTCTCTATCCTCCCCTGGATACCACCCTTCCAGATTAGCCATTTCACGCAATTTCAGAAACCTCAATGCAGGGAATAATGATAATGCATCGCCTGTCGTGCTATTAATAATGTATTTGATGCTATCCATTCTACGAATAGTGAGTTCTTCAAGATAAAGTAATTGCTCCAGGGGCGGGAGTTGTTGGCATCCTTGGCAACCTTCTAGTCTGATCCTTACTAAATTTTGAAGTTGCTGTCCGTCTCTAATCCACATTGAAAACTGTGTGCCCGGATAATCATGCAGACTGAGCACTTTTAATGCAGCGTGAGGTTTCAGGGCTTCCAACACTTGTTCTGCATTTGCCACTGATGCTCCCCAAGACAGGGACAATGAGTTAATGTTTTGTCTGCTACTCATATTAGCTTCTTTTGCCTCATCCGCATTCTTCACCTCGTGGAGGTCATACAACCCAAGTTCACCGTCAAGATTCCAATGCTTTAACTCTCCTATCTTGTTCCCCGCTTTCTCAGAGACAATGTATTTTGTCAATGTTTTCAAGCAACGCAATCGACTTAAACCAGACCGCATGATTTTTAGTTCTGGACACCTACTAATATAAAGATGTCTAAGACTGTTCATGTACACTATGCTCATGGGAAGTTTAGTAAGATAATAACAATGATTCAGGTTCAATGTTTGCAAATTTATAAGCATACAGATTGATTCTGGTAGTTCCTTTATTTTAGTACCAAAAAGATTAAGATATCTTAGATGGTGCAAATATTGTATTGATGTAGACAGCTCGTCAACATTTGCTTCATAACGAATCTTTAACACTCTGACTAACTTCAACTTTGACAATCCAATGAAGTTTGTTTGGACATTTAATGCAGTGCGAACACTAGGGGGGCAATCACCCATATTATATCCTATATCAAAATTTAATTCGAAATGGCGGGTCCTTTTTGAAATTTTCATGAATTCGTTTCTTTCAGCCAATGTGGAGCACTCATCTCCAGTAACAAATTGTGCAAGGTCATGGATGAGATCATGCATCTTACAATGTCCACAATCATAACTAGCATATTGTAGAAGAGATCTCCATATCAATTCACTGAAAATCTCATGGCCTTCAACTTCTATATCTTTTCCAGTTTGAGATGGAATAAACCCATGAGCGATCCAAAATTGAACCAGCATATCTACTTTAATAAAACTATCCTTCGGGAATAGGGCACAAAAGGCAAAACATTTCTTCACTTCAGAAGGCAAATTAACATAGCTTAGCCACAATTCTGGTCTGATTTTATCTGTAGCACGTGGTATATCCCATATTTCATTATCTAACACAGCTTGCCATTGACTTTCTTCGATCTTGGATTGCATGAGACTCCCCATTACTTGTATTGCAAGAGGTAACCCTTTGCACTTATTGACAATTTTTTTACCAATCTCTAGGAATTTTGGTTGTCTTGATACACTTGTGGTGAATGCTCTTTGTTCGAACAAAGCCCAGGAGCTTTCTTCTGATAAACCCTGAAGAGTATAAGATTTCCTTGCACCCATTATCCCTTGAGCAGTTCTCATTGCGTGTGGTTATTAAAATTCTGCTTCCTTCTGCTCCATCGAGAAGCAGATGTCTAAGTGCACCCCACTTCATGTGATCTTCATTCCAAACATCATCCAAGACAAGCAGATACCTCTTCTGCCCCAGGAGTTGTCGTAGATCCCGCTGTAGCAGTTCCATGGGTTCATGTATCATTGTAAGACTTTCCCAGAGGCTGTGTGTATGATGTTTCCAGCGAGCTTTGTCACATTAAAATCATCAGAGACACATACCCATATGCGTAGTTGGAAGTGGCTCTCTATATCTTTAACTCCGTAGACCAACTGAGCAAGTGTTGTCTTGCCTAAACCGCCCATACCGACTATGGAAACCACTGTCACTTTCTCTTCAAAATGATCACGTATCAGCATCTGCATTATTTGCTCTTTCTCTTCATCTCTGCCAATTACTTCTGATTCAATTACATGAGACTGTGTTTGTGGCCTATTCCTCCAAGGTCTGTTGTTGTTATTGTTGTTGTCTGCAACCTTAAAATTGAACTTGTGCATCTCTTCTATGATACCATCTATTCTTTGGTTGATGCTTCTAAGCTTGTGCCCCAACTGAAGTTGAAACAGGAGTGGGTTATGATCAAGAGAGAAAAAGTCACGCACCTTGCTTTTCAAGGGACCGTAAAACTGGGCCTTGCGCTGGATGAGTAGGACATGTGTGTTGGCCTGGTCGAGGATGTCATCAGCATCGTAGGCAACATCTCTGAGCAGCATCAGCCAGGACTTGACAGTCTGATCCATGAGCTGCCTCTCCTCTGCATCTTCAACCAGAGGCTGGATTTGGAGTAAATACCTACGGAGCTTCTCCAGCTCCTCATCAACTCCTCCCCAAATTGGGCGTAGATATTGAAGGACAGGAGGTGCTGTTAAGTCGATGATCAGTCCCAGGGCTTTCACGAGAATAGCTTCCACGGCCATTGTTCCCGATGAGAGATCTCAGGAAAGAAAGACGACTCGGTTGATTGAACCCACTTCTTGACCAGATATTATTGGGGGTGAGACCGTCCACAGATATTATCGGGAGATCGGTTTGGTAGGTGACTTGTCAATGTCAACAACTCCATGGCCACCAATATTTAAAAATAGTAATATTTTGTACAGTCACTTTTTTTTTAAAAAAAAAAATTTGTCTGGTTGATCCCCTATTTATTAATGTGCCTTTTTGAGGTATTTAAAAAAATAAAGAAATTGAAATGACAAAAGAATAGGAGAATTAAATAGACACATTTAGAAAAAGTGGGAGATTGTATGAGTATTGTATTACTTTAAAAACATAGTTAATAAATGTAACACTTTAGATTTATGATGAATAATAAATAATAAAATATACAATAAACTTATAAATTATTAAATAAGATAAATATTTATAAGTCATTTTTTAAAAGAAATTGGTGTATTAATCTATGTATTTATTTTAATTATTAATACATTTTTTTAATTTTTATTTATTTTTAAGGACCATTTTTTAATTAAAATTTTAATGAAATCTCAAAATTAATTCAAAAATAAATAAATCACGTGTTATTTAAAAACAAAAGGGCACAAATACATATTTGCGATATACAAGAAAAATATCAACTAAAGGTGGAGGAAACACTAATACACATCAAATACAAAATTAAGAAAATACACCACAATTGAATTTTTATTAATTTTTTTTCAAAGCGGATCATTAGATGCTGTTTGTTTAGAAAAGTAATTAGATAAATGAAGACGGAATTAAAAGATAGGAAAAATGATAAAACATTCTAAAAAAATTATAAGACAACAAAAGGAAAATAAAAATAGAAAAATATATAAAAGACAACTTCTACTAGAAATTGGGTGAGAATAAAGAAAAAAACTACTAATACTTTTGAAATAGTCCGCATAAAAACCATTGATTTGAGATGGCATGATACATTTATATATTCTTCTTTTTGTCAAGCCACTGGTAGCCCATTGGTAATGACACCATGCAGTGGTGGGCAAAGTGCTAGATCGTAATTATTTGTGATGAAGTACTGTTGTAGACTATTTATCACTATTCTTGAGCTAGATATTGTTGACATTATTTTTAAATTGGTTCTATTCTTGGGCATACGTAGTGTTTACAATACTGTTTAAATGAGTCCCATGAGTCTTTTGTGAGAGGTGTTGCATCTCTCCACTCTATAGTTGCATGGAATAGGAAATTTATTAGTCTGATTTGATTTCTGAAAATCTTTTTGGTGTTCATGGTACTTGCCTAAACTGCCATGTGGGACAGCGCTTGTCACCTTTGTAAATATATATTCTTCCTTTCTATTTTGCACTAACAAGCATTGTTATACTATAGTGCAATGGTGCAATATTTTTTTCTTTGTGTTTAATATTTTTCCATTATAGTTAATATTATATTATTATTATTTATTATTCATTATTTTTATTTACTATTTTTCAATTCTATTTAGGGTTTATCTTTAAACTGTTTTGCATTCATTAGAACAACTCAGTTAAAGGAATGACAATTGAGAAAACACTAACTATTTCAAATCACTTCCCGTCTTTGGTTAAAAGTTGTGTTCCGCCATTCATCCCAAACATCACAATACAATAGTACAATGGATGTTTAATGTAAGCTTTTAAAAATGAGCAAAGTTTTTCGTCAATTTAAATAAAAAATTCAAGGATTGGCAAATGAAGTTGAAAGCTTCAAAGAACTTGTTGTTACTTTCCTTCTTTTAGCATGGTTCATTGAGGTTACTAAAAAAAAAGAATATAAATAGGATTGCTAAATGAGTTGAGCCTTTCTCATTCGGCTCAATAAGTGGATAAGTTGAGATTAAATACACTTATCTTGTTTGGTAATTTTTTTTTTAGAAAGTGGACAAACCACATGCTTTCATTAATAAAAAAAAACAACAAAGTAGTCCACTAGTGGTGGAAGCCAACGAAGTACAACAAAAGAACAACATAACAAAAAACTAGAGGAAAGAAAAAGAGCAGGACGAGATATAAGAATGGTAACATATAACAAAACCCCTAACCAAGCCAGGAGCATGGTTGTGAGCAAACTATGGACCCCGCTCTCTAAATTGCTTATTACGTATTGTCGGATCGTGTAAGCTTATCAAGGAACTCCAAATTACGCTTAGCTGTCATAACAGACCCTTCCAACCTAGCTTTCTTTGTTTCCAAAGCTACTACAATCCATGTCAAATACATATAAATGGTTTTGGCGATCACATAAGAAAATACAGAATAATTATCTTAAAAAGTGTGTGTGTTTCTTTACAGCCAAAGATTCCATATTATAGCCCTAGTGTCCCTCTTAGAAGAGGGATGTTGGGTGCGCTACCAGCCCCATAACTCTTGCAAGAAAAATGGTGGTGCAGAGAGTTTGAAAGTTTGGGTAAAAACCATCCAAATACTGTTAGCATCTAACATAGAAGGAGAAGGTGGTTGGAGGATTCGATTGCAGAATGATAGAGGACATAAGTGGTCGTAGGAAGTTTGTTACACCTTCTTACAGCCAGAATGTCTAAAGTAGGGATATAATTGTCCCATGCTAGACAGTTAAAAAGGTTGACTTTCTTTGGGCATAAACTTTTCTAGATAACATTGGATGTCTCACGGAGGATACCTCCATGTCTAATTAACCCATAAAGATTTAATAGTGAACTTTCCATTAGTTGTAAAGTTCCACTTTTTTAGTGTCACAAGCCAGTGTTCCTTGGGTGAGACTCCCATGGTTGAGTTTCTAAAGCGCAAGCTGATGAGGAACCATGTAAAATTAGCAAAGTGTAATAATTCCTTAATTGTAGCAAAAGGGTGTTGTGCAGAACTAAAGAGATCTGGCCAAAGGTACATTGGTGCATAATTGTTCACCCATTTGTCATACTAAAAATAGGTGGTGGAACCATCTACGATGTTGGGGGAAGTGTAGGCCCTAGAGCCCAGTAGGGATATGAGGAGGCCATTCCAGAGGAAAGACTTCTTACGTGAAGACAGGTAGAAAATGTCCCAAAGTTGGTGAGTCCTAGTAATAAACCAGAAAACCTTAGTTTCACACCAAGGGCTTCCAAAAGAGATTTTCCACCACCATTTTCCAAGAATGGTGGCATTAAAATTTTCTATATTCAAAATACCCTGACCCCCTTCTCTTGAGGCAAACATAAGAGTTTCCAATTTACTAACCGGGCTTAAGGTCTTTCGATATCTGGCTAGTCTAAAGAAAGTCCCTTCTTATTCGATCGATGGATTTCACCATCCAACTTGGAAGTTTGTAAATGGATATCCAATATGAAAGCATAGACGACAGGACTGAGTTGACCAAGGTGGATCTACCACCTAATGAAAGGAATCTAGCCTTCTAGATGGTTAATTTGGACTTAAATTTTGCAATTAATACTTCCCAGGCCTATCATTTTGGTCTACTCCCAGAGATAGGTATCCCCCAAAATACTTTACTTGGAGAGAACCTTTTACACATTTCATAGTTTAAGCTAATAAGCTCGCAAGCAATTGATCAGTTGAGGTTGAGAAAATGTTTGTTTTATGAAAGTTGATGGTCAACTTGGACAAATCTTCAAAGAGGTACAGGATTAGCTTAATAATTTTCAAATCCTGAATCTTCCCTATAGTTAGGACTAACAGATCATTTGTATATTGTAGGTAACACATTCTCTCTAAAGGTCCAAATGGCAATCCAAACAGGACACCAAAGTCTAGGGCGTGGTTAAACATAAGGCTTAGAATATGAAAGACCAGGGAAAACAAAAGTGATGAGAAGGGATCTCCTTGCTTTAGGCCTTTGAGCTGTCTAACATAACCTTTCTGGACTCTGTTCAAAAGGAAATTTGTTTTTGAAGAAATCAAAATCTATTTCACTCACCCAATCCACCTTGACCCAAATCCATATGCCACTACGAGCTGTTGGAGAAAATTTCAATCAACTATATCAAAAGCTTTTGAAATTTCAACCTTGATAATGTGACTTAATAGTCTTCTCTTATGGAGACTAAAAATTAGCTTTTATGCAGTAACAATGTTATCTAGGATGCATCATCCTTTGATGTAAGCTGACTGTGAGAGATCTACTAGCGATTCTATGACTTGCTCAACCTCGTAGCAAGGAGTTTGGACAGGATTTTAAGGGATAAATTAATGAGACTACTTGGCCTAAAATCTGATGGATTTGTTAGGAATCAAGGCAATGCTAGCCTAGTTGATTCTTTCTAAGTTGATTGATCCCTCAAAGAAACCATCACAAAGATTGGCCAAATCATGTTCCCCTATGTTCCAATATTTTTGGAAAAAGGAAAGTGGGAAGTCATCTGGCCTAAATGCCTTATTAGCCCCTAGGTCAAAAGTATTGTTTTTAACTTCATTCTTGGTGAAAGGGAAATGCTTCAATAAATTCAATAAGGCTTGATTTCTTACATTTGATATTTATATAGAAATACTTTTTTTTTTTAAATAATTCACATGTATGGTAGTGCACCAATTAGGGTAGCTTATCGACGTCCTATAAAATTATTAATTCGGTAAGATGTCACATGAGTCGATTAGAGTCATACCACGTATATGCCAAGAGATTTTCAAGAACCAAATCGAGCTAATAAATCTCTCCTATTAGCTACAATATATATATATAGTATTCTACAATATGTGCACAATACTGCCGACCTATAAATTTGATCCTTGGTCTATCCATTCACTATTTAATATAACAACCCATTGCACTGCACTAGGCGGTGGTTGTTAAGAAAATCCATATCATAAAGATTATTTTAATAAGGGTTTATATGAAAATTTCCTTCACAATAAAAGAAATAAATTCTAATTATGTTCTATATGGAGGCTTTAATCATTACCATGACCCTATTAGAGAATTAATTATTAATAGATTGTGATTAATTGTATTATCCCTATAATTAGTTGTAATCCCCTAATTGTAGGATAATCTCCCTAATTGATTGTAATTTCCTAATTCTAGGATAGTTTACTATTTCTGTATTTTGACAAACTCATGACAATGCCCAACTTTGTGTATAAATACTTATTCTAAATCAATGAAATGCAACCCATTGTTTTCTTAGTACTCTTCTCTGTATCTTCAACATGGTATCAAGAGCCTAATCTTCATGGGCATACATATATATATATATATATATTCTTCTCGATCAGCATCCCTCAAAACCATTTTTTTTCAATGGCTTCTAATGCGACCTCCTTTCCCACCAGTGATCCTATCACTATCCAAAACTCCTAGGATCCTCAACATCCCCTTCTTACAATCAATTCATCCAATATTACCAAATTGTCTTCAACCAATTATCTCACCTGGAGCCTTTAAATCCAATCTCTTCTTGAAGGCTATGATCTTCATCACTTCATCGATGGCACTCATACTCCACCACCACCCACCGTCATTGTTAATAGTGTTGCATCAACCAATCTGGCATACACAACTTGGAAGCATCAAGACTGTCTCATCTTTAGTGCTCTCCTTGGTGCTATGTCTGTTTCCCTGCAACCACTTATTGCTCGCACCACCACTTCCTTTGATGCATGGCAAACCTTGGCTCATACCTACTCCAAACCATCTTGTGGTCATATTAAACAATTGAAGGCACAATTAAAGTAGTGTGTAAAGGGTTCAAAATCAATTATTAAATATATGCAGGCGATCAAAACTCATGTTGATAAACTTGTTCTTCTAGGGAAGCCAATTGATGATGAGGATCTTATTGATCGGGTTCTTAACGGACTCAGTGATGAGTACAAATCCGTTATTGATGTGATTAATGCCCATGACATGTCCATTTCTTTTGCTGAACTCCATGAGGAACTTCTCAAGAAAGAAGCCTCTCTTCAGACTGCTTCACCATCTTCTCTATAACTACCGACAATGGCAAAGCCCACAGTCTTTTGGAATTATCCAAATAGGTGTCCACACCAATCCCAACAACCACATCCCACCACTATATCTTTTTCTCCTGATCAATGCCAACCTAAACCCGGAGATAGTCAAACTTTACAATGACTTCTACCTGGGTAGGGCAAATCTAGAAAGGGTAAATTGGGCAAATATTGTCCTTATTCCTAAGAAATTTGGAGCTTCGGAACTCGGCGACTTTCGCTCTATCAGCCTGATCAACTTCACTCTCAAAATAATCTCCAAACTACTGGCTCACAAACTTCGTAGTGTTATTAACTCCTTGGTGGACAACTACCAGTCAGCCTTCATTAAGGGGCGAAGCATCGCCGATAACATCATGACTGTTGAAGAGCTAATCTTTAGCATTCAACAAAGTAATTTGGATGGACATATCTCAAAGTTGATTTCTACAAAGCTTTCGATATGGTTGACTGAGAGTTCCTTTTATATGTTTTAAAGGCAAGAGGATTCGGGAGGCGGTGGACTTCTTGGATTCTCAACATCCTTGAAACTTCCAAGGCAAATATCCTCATCAATGGCCTTCCTGCCGGATATGTTCGCTATAAGTGTGGCTTAAGACAAGGGGATCCTCTATTGCCCTTATTGTGTTGTCTTGGTAGTAGATGTTCTTAGCTCCATGTGTAACCATGCACTCTCATCTGGGGTGTTAGTCGGGGTTCCCTTGGGTAACCAACAAAGAATGTGCCACCTCTAATATACGGATGATTTGCTTCTTATCACTACTGGAGGTATTGAAGATTTGAGAACCTTCAAACTTATTTTGTTGCTCTTCAAAGGTCTGTCTGGACTTGCAGTTAACTTCTTCAAGAGCTGTCTTTTTTCGCCACACCAAAGAGGACCTCGATGGAGGCGGAGTCTCTCACTCTCAATTGTGCGGCCGGTCAACTTCCAGTTACATACCTAGGTGTACCTCTCTCTAGGAAAAACCCTAGATGACATGATTGGCTAAGCCTTACACAAACAGTTAGCGCTCACCTAGCGACTTGGAAAGCCTATTTCTTGTCGTTAGATGGTCGTCTTACCCTGGTTAATCTGGTCCTTTCCTTAATCCGGACCTATTGGATGACAGTTTTTGAGCTTCCCAATTGGGTAAGACGGAAAATTGACTCTATTCATCGTGACTTTTTGTGGAGTGGAAGAGAAATTTCTATAAACTTAAATGTCACTTGGTCATGTGGGCACAAATCTGCAAATCCAAAAAACAAGGGGGTTGGGGAGTTCTCAATATGAGAGATTTTAATCATGCTCTCCTTGGAAAATGGTGGTGGAAACTCTCGAATTCAGATACAGCTTGCTGGTCTAATGTCATAAACTTCAACTATGCTCACTTTGAAGGAATCATCACACTCTTTTACTCTACTCCTCTCAGAAAGTCCTTGTTGAAATCAATTCTCAACTGCAAGCCGGTTTTCCTCACCAGCATAGGGTCTGGAGACCTAAAATTTCTATGGCTGCAATTACAAGGATAACATATCTTCAAATGAAATTTAAAAGAAGCCTGTTGTAAATCTAATCTTCAGAATCTTCAGGCAGTCCTTTTTGGTTTCCAGCCAAGTGGCAGAACAAGCAAATGAAATGAACTGGTTGACATGAAAAACGAGAAAAACTTCTGCCAAGCTAGTAAATGCTTTCTCAGAAGTTTTGAATTGCCTTCTTTTTTGTGATCAGTGAATTGAACAGGTCAGAAGATAAATGGGAACCATTAGAATCAACTTGGTCCAATTGTTATATAAGGCCTCTTCCGTATGCCGCAATAAGAAGAGCTTCAGCTCAACCTGTGGAAGCAAAGATGCTGATAATACTCCATGAAGAAGGATGTTTGTTACAGTGTGTATACAATGTAAACCAGTTTTGGGGGAATTTGTTGATAATATATGCCATGATCTTTCTTCCTCTTTAATTGATGGATCAAAGATGGGAACAGAGCTGAAGAAACTTCCCTGCTATCATCCTGCCAAAAATTCTTTACAATTAATAGAAATCTCCAACAATCATCTAGGATTAGTAAGTTTACTCTTGAAGTAAAGCAGAAGTAAGGAACGGCTTAATAAGTCAAAGATAACAGATTAAAGATTATGATCATAATCAACTTAATACAAGAAATAACGCCTCGAAATAAAAAGAAAAAATGAACTTCTTCAGCAATGCCTCCAAGTAAAAAGAAAAAAGCGAACTTCTTGAACTATACCTCAAAAAAAAAAAGAACACCAGTTCTTATGTTCTTTTATTTTTTATACATACTCCTGTGAATGGTGTTTTCATGGCAGATACTCCAACAAAAGCCAGAAAGGCTAGCATACTTGAATGACTTCAACACCAAAGCAATGGATTATGGTAAACTTCAACACTATAATGGAAGCAATTGGCAACATCTTCTAAAGATGGGCAGATGCCATAATTCTAAAATGATTTCTCCATAAACAGAATGGATCAATCATGATTCATCATTTCAAGAACTACCAGTCATAGAAGATAGCCAGCATAATCTGATATAGACATAACTATGTGCTGTCAGCTACCTCAAAACCATGATTCAACAATGCATAGTTGTACATAAATGTGATAAAATAGTTGCACTTGCACAAACCTTACTAGAAGAGCTTTGAGAGAGTTCATAGTGATTTTTCCATTCATGTGATGTCACTGGCACAACTGAAAATCCTGATGTAACTAGAACACCAATCCATAATCCATATGTATATCCTCCACTCCACCATCCATGCATAAAATAGTGAAAAAGACAGCAATAAACACAGCTGCAAGAGAGAGCATTTGTAAAGAGACGTTCTATTATAGATTAATGACATCCAGCTATGTAAGGCTAACAATGGCAACGTTATTTGATGTAAGCTATAGATCCACCAATGGCTGTGTTTCTAAAAGATATATCTCAGTTTAGATCATAATAAAATCATGTCCTGTCATGTACATCCATAATGGATTTATGAAAACTAGTTTCAAAAACATCACATGATTACTTTTTCTTAACCTTACAAACAAAATTTAACATCTATTTGATTTGAATAATAGTGATCTCTGTAAAGACCAAAAAGTGCAAGTTGTGTTCTGTCAGAGATAAGTTTTAGCAAAAACCTGCTTTCCATCTTGCGGGAAGGGATTTGACTTTCGATATATGCTCTGGTCCCTGAGATCGATTAGTTAATTAGAACAATTAAACCTCTAAGTTCAAAAAAATACTTGCATATGCTCCCCTTACACATGAACTAAAGGTTAATATAAAAAAAGGCACCTTAAGTATACCACGATAATGAAGCCAAGTGTCATGGGTACTTTTTCTTATCAAAAAGTTAAAGACCAAATGGCATACAATGTAAGCAATTGCTTTGCGACTGTTTTCAAATTTACAATTTCCTTGTGCAACTGCTTTCCAAGGTCTAGCAAAACATAATGCGCAATAGTCTACACATGGACAGGATCCCAGGAATTTCCACCATGCATCTGGCACCCTTCTGTTACCACAGATAAATTGATTTTGTTAACACAGTAAGCATTTTGAACCATGAAAAAAGAACATCTTGCAGTTCATGATCAATATAGAATCAGAAAATACAAAACTTAAGACCAAGACAAAGTCATTCGAGGTGTTGAAAGGGCATCAAACTAAGGCAAGGGGTAGATCACAAACATTAAACTTCAGTCCATTTATGATTCAGAATGGGACCATTATAAGGATTCATTCCGCTTCCTTCTTGTTTCCTAACGAATTCTATCAAGAGTATTTATAAGGGAAGATTAATCAAGAAAATATTTTTTGAGACTTGTAACTTAATGAAATCCACAATGAAAAATATGGATGCTTTACATAATTGTAGAACCAATAGCAACTACCTACCAGTAGATAAACCATGGTTATGAACATCAAGCATGTTAGAAACCTTAAAAACACATATACAAGTCAAGGAAAATGGAGAATGATAGGACCACAACTAACATTTTCCCAAATTCTAGAAACCTTAAACACATATACAAGTCGAGGAAAATGGAGAATGATAGGACCACAATTAACAATTACACAGATTCAAGCTTCATACCATGTGGTACACCAAAGGTCTGAAGCAACTGAACGATAGACCTTGCATCCAAACAATTTCGAACTCTTTTTCCAACCAGTACTTTTACATTTGGGGTATCAAAGACCTACAATATGGGATCCATACATGATTGTTACAAGAGCTTGCCAAAGAGAAATAGAAATAATAATGGCCCTTAGCTACCCAAGAAAATAATAAGCATAAAACTTTGAATCACATTCTTAGCATTAGTAATACTTCCAAGTTAGAAGTTAAAGCTGAAAACAAAGCTATGCAATTCAATTCAACCAGGAAATGTAAGTATAAATAGGATAAGTAACTATTGTCACCAAACAACAAGACCATTGAAGATGTGGTATGTCAATTTCAATGGGATTCACAGTAAATGCATTCACTAACAACTTAATATCAGCCAATGGTTCAAAATAATTAATAATAAAACTGAATATGAGAAACTTGAAAGTTTAAGCATATAAAAATTAAATTACTGCTCAGATTAAAACTTTTATAAAATTATTACTAGACATTTCTACATTGAATCGCAGATAAAAACAATTTTATTTTCTTTTTCAAGAAGTGATGATTGATTGTGAAACTGGATGTTATTGAGTTACATTGTTACTTCAATTACGACTAGTTAAAAGAGCATTGCGGTTCAAAAGGTAAAGCAAAGAACAATGTTCCACCTGAGCTGAAGAGACAGAACCATCAGGTTTCAAGAGTGCGACGGCGGCAGAGACATCGGGATCTACTCCAAGAACCCATTGAGGCTCCGAAGCACAAATCACTCCCTCGTCTCCTCCCAGTGGGCTCATGGAGAGGGAATCCAACCACTTCTCCTTGAGCTGCAAATTGGAAATCTTTGTAAACCTCGGTGAAACCGTAACCCTAGCTTGCTTGGGAGAAGGTTTTTGGAGGTTTTGTAAAGTAAGGTTATCTACCAAACCTTGTTTGGATCCAGGGTTATATGGAGGGTAGGGTATGAGAGGGTTAAATGGAGGGTTGAGAAACCTCCATTTACCCTCATTTCTCAACCCTCCAAATTGGGGGGTTAGCAAGGTTTTGAATTTTTCTTGGACCAAAATGCCCTCAATTTTTCCAAACAATTACATCTTTGTTTATTTAGGGTTAAGAATTTCTCAAAAATGCCCCAATCTCAACTTTTCTGGACAAAAATGCCCTCAACCTTTCCAAACAATTACAAAAATACCCTCAAAATTTTTGGACAAAAATTCCCTCAATCTTTCCAAACAATTACAAAAATACCCTGAATCTTTCCAAATAATTTTGAAAAATCATATTTATTTTTTTAAAAGCATATTTATGGTAAGAGAATATTTATAATATTTGTTTTTTTATATGTCTTTTATTGTTAGTAGTTTATATTAATATCTAACAATCTCATTACAACATACTAAAGGGTATTTTAGTAATATTACCATAAAACCTTACCATCTCTTACCTTCAATCCAAACATTAGAAGGTTTGATAACCTCCATTTACCTTACCTTAGCCCCAAACAAGGTATAACTTAAAAACTCCACTTCCCTTACTTTACCCTACTCATTTTTTAATTCTCATTTTTTCCAACAATCTACAGAAACTATGGCCTTGGCTAATCCTTCTTCCGATACTACTCAACTACCTCAACCTCAACAAGATATTGTCCTAATTAACTTGCCATATGCCAAGCCTTTTCTTGATGTATCCAAGATCGAAACTTTTGCAAACAAAAACTTCAAAAAGGTGGCAAGAACGTGTATTTTCGCTGCTTGATGTTCATAGAGTTGCTTATGCTCTAACTGATCCGCAACCTCCTCCAACCAATGATGCGAAGATACAAGAATCGTGGCAACATGCCAATAAGGTATGTCATCACACTATCTTACAGACTATTTCTAATGAACTATTCAACATCTATTGCAGCTATAAGTAAGCTAAAACGATTTAGGAAGCATTAATAATGAAGTTTACCGCTGAAGATGCAAGCAAGCAAAAGTTCATCGTAGGAAAATACTATCACTAGAAAATCACTGATGACAAGGGGATGAAAGTTCAAATCAATGAATATCAAAAATTGCTTGAAGACTTGAAGAGTGAAGAAATCATATTGCCAGAGAAGTTTACCGCAGGAGTGTTGATTGAAAAGCTGCTTGATTCCTAGAGTGACTACAAGAATGACTTAAAGCACAAGCAAAAGGCTTTCACTATTGAGGAGCTCGTGACGTACATATTGATTGAAGACACTAACAGAAAGGAATCGAATGCTTCCAAAGCCAAGGAGATGACATTCAAAGCACATTTGGTGCAAAGCAATAATAAAAGGTATGAACCTAAGTCCCAGAATTATAAGCCTAATAATCCCAATTTCAAGAAAAAGAAAGGCATACGCTTTGTTTGTGGGAAACCCGGTCATCATGCTCCTCAACGCAGAAATCGATATAAAAATGAGAAAGGCAAGGCTAATCCTCCTAAGGTTCATTGGCTGAAGGAGATGAAATTATTGTTGCTGTTATTTCTCAAGTGAACATTGTAGCTAATGTGAAAGAGTGGGTGGTAGATTCTGGGGCTACTTGGCACATATGTGCAAATCGAGAAGCATTTTCCTCCTATACACCAGTAGGGATGATGAAGAAGTGGTCTACCGTGGAGACTCAAGATCTTGTAAGGTTTTGGGTGAGGGAAAAGTGCTCTTGAAGCTCACTTTAGGAAAAACTTTAGCCCTTAATGATGTACTGCATATCCCAAATATGTATTCTTTTTGTGAACAAGAAGGCATAATACATGAGATAACACCTCCTTATTCACCAAAGTCCAATAAGTAGTTGAAAGGAAAAATAGAACTTTGAAAGAAATGATGAACTCCATGTTAATCAGCTCCCATGCTCCTATCAATTTGTGGGGGGAAACCATTTTATCTGCATGTCACTTACAAAATAGGATTCCACATAAAACAAAATCCTAAGGGTAAATATTACTACTTATCTAATTAATCACAAATATTTAGCATTTATGATTGTGAGGTTTAACAAGAAGCATGTTCTCATCTTTTTATCTCCCACATGAATTGTTTGGCCTTTTGATTCATATGTAGTTTTAGTGATGCTTGCGTTGTAGATATTGTTAAAGGATGAAGATTGTTTGATAGCCAGCTAAGCATATATTTCATAGACTTTCTGTTTTCCTGCTGCTGTATATACATGATACATGGGCCCTTGTTCAGCCGGTTTTCAGCCACCATGCCACTCACGGGTTTGTAAAAGCTGCAGAACCAAGAAAGTTGTCTATATATAAAAGAGAGAAGTGGTTGTAAGATAGATACATCTTGTTCAACAAAAGCTTTCCTTCTCTATCAAAATAGAACCATCTTTTCTGCATTTCCTGACATATTTCTTCATTTTGCTTTCATATTTTGGTTTACATTTTCTGATAGATATATGTATATATATTAATGTTTGAATCCATCATAGATCATATGAACACAAACAATTGCGTTCTATGAGAATCAAACACTTGGTGAAAATATTAAACTAATTAGCACTTCCGGTTTTTTAGTAATTATTAATAATTATATTAATTAAAAAAATCCATTTCACATAGTTTTGTTTTGTTGAATGTTCATATTCTGGACAAATTTGGGGTTATTTTGATCAATTATTCTGATTAGACCGTTGTGCATAGTCTGTGGAAAACATGTTGACTACTTGGATATTCCCTTAGACTTTTCACATAGAGACTGGGATCTCCTAGCACATGCTATTACTTGGAGTATCTAGCTTAAACGAAACACCCATATGTTTAATGCTAAAATACTTCCACCAATTTTAATAATCCTAAAAATTGATCATGTGCTGCTCTTGTGGTTCAATGCAACTCCACAGCCCAAGAGGATAAAACTGGAAATAGCATTACTTTAGTCAGACGTAGTTTGAAGTTTCTAAAGCCTAAGGTAGAGGGAGGCACCGGCTGATAGTTGAGAGGGAACCATTGACATAGGCACTTAGTTGAGGTTTTTGTAAGACTTGGGGACCATGTCTCCTCCTTCAAGAATCCAATGATTCCAATGTTACTTTTGCTTTTGTTGATGTACGCCTACGACTAGTGGAAGCTTATATCTGAAGTTCTCTCCTTCCTCTTGTTCTTCTTTGATGTACTCCGGGTTAAGCTTATCTTTTCCTTTTTTTCTATCCTAAAAAAATGGGAAATTAAAAAAAAAAAAAAAAACTTGTAGCTTTACAGATTTACAAAACAATGATAGAAGTATATATATTTTTTTTTTTTTTTGAGAATGTGGCTTCTCCGACTAGCAAAAAAAGGGACAACTCATTAACAAGCTATTAATAGTGTAAACTCAAGGGGCAAAATTATTATTTCATTTATGAATCATAAAAAATATATATTTTTTTGTCTTTTGATGTCTCCCAAAATTTCAAAAAAAAAAAAGGTAAATCCCAAAAACCATGTTGAAAATTATGTTTTTTTTATGTCACATCGTGATTTTCTAAAAAAGTTGATGATTTTATCCTTACCAAAAAAGGTAAAGTTAATGCCATCAACGTTTTGATTCTTTTTTGTTAAAGCAGAAAAACCACATATTATAAAAACAAAAAAAATTTCTCCATTTCTATTTTGCAAATTTGTGAAACCACAAAGTTTTTTTTATTTTTTTGAAATTTTTTCAATTATATAAAAAAATCACATATAAAACAATTTTCTTAAAAGCAACAAAGCATGGTGCTCATTAATAGTTCATAACCATATGATTTTCTTTGCTTTCTATTCTAATATTATTCTGTGAGTTATTTTTATCCATTAAATCTGCTATCAACACTACACTATGTTTTTAGTTTTAGAAACACATATTTAGAGGGGTTTTAAAAAACCCCCTCAAAAAAAGTGTAAATTTATTTTTATACTCATCTATTGAGTCTCGTGCTCTTCGGCAACCGATCTCTTGCTCTCACCTTGGGTTTTGGCGGAGAGATCCATAGGTTAGCTCCGGCGATGATCTCCAATCTTGTGAGAACCCTCTCCAAACCTCCGACTGGGTTCCGCCGAGGCCTCAACACCCTTGTCAGCTCACACAGCGCCAAATGGATGCAGGTCCTCTGTTCTCTTCTTCGATCCATGTTCAATCTGTTCTTTAACGTTGTTGCTTTTGTTTCTGGTTTGATTTTGTTAGGGATTTCGTCATCATGTTTTTTTCCCCAGATTTTTAATGCATATATGCCATTATTAATTGAAATTGAACGAGATTTCTGTGATTACACATGATTAAGGACGGTTACTTTTAGGGTTTTGAAGTGTTTGGCTGTTGTAATTGTTGCAATTGATGAATGAGTATCTATTCTTTGTGCTTCCCTTTGGCAATCAACTTATTTCTTCATTTTTTCCCACATTTTGTTTTCATCACGGTTATGCTGATCAACCTATGTAAATTAGCATCCAACCACACAGTTTCCGCAAGTTGAGTGTGTCGTTAATTGATTGAAAATATAAAGGATATGTTTTTGCTATTCAAACTGTGGTGTGTGAGTATATATGGTGATGTCAGGATATGTTTGAAGACAATATGTGAAATTTACTTGGAATAATTTTTAAGCACATCAACAGATTGGAATTTGAAAGCTCTATTTTTTATATCTTAGCCAGATGAGATATTGTTTATTATTGAGGCATGTCTATGTTGTTGGATCCTTCCTTCTCCTTGATATCTGATGTCTCCATTAGATAAACTACACAATCAAATGATGTTACTAACTACTAAGGCGGCAAAATTTTCTTTAATGGTTATGCCACCTATGCTTATGGATTTAGTATACCCAATCTTTTTTAACTAGTTCATACTAATTTGAAAGAACATATTTACATGCAAAAGCATCAAAATTATTTGTGGAATTGCTTATCTTTTGTAAGGATTTAGAATATATGCTTCATTGTATTTGCTTTAGTGAATGGCAAGAGAGAAGTATCACATTAAGAAGTTCTGGTTTTCTTTGAACAATCTCCTTGAACTGATTGGTCTAATGGTAAATAAGAACCTAGATTGTTCATCTTGAGTGGTTTGAAAGATGATGAGTTATTGAATTTGAGCTTGGATATATGAGCAAATTGGTATGTGATAGATGAGTTCCTAGATTATTTATTCTTAGTGGCTGAGAAAAGTTGAAGGATGCTTGATCTTGAGCACTTATGTCAGGAGATTATGGTGAGCCTGAAATCTTATTGGCTTTGTGGTTTGATCACCAACAATTAAATAAAAAGTGTTTCATAGGTTAAATTTGCAGATTCGCTGGTTTGGACATATCTATAGATATTCACTTATTTAATCAGTCTTGCTTTGTCAACAAGTAAACAATTGAACACTTTTTATAAAAAGCTATTGACAGATAACAGTTAAATGCCTTGAATAAATAGTTTCACTGTTTCTGTTTTTGCTAATATCAGAGAATCATCACAAACAAGAATGGATCACAAATTGTGGTTTTCAAAATCAAGCTAACAATGAATAGACTATAGGCCCTGGAAGCATTTTCTTCAAAAGACTAAAGCCAATCAAAGAATCAAGAGTGGAAATGAAACTCAAAAATGTAATTTATCAACTCCATCTAAAGTTGGAAAAATAACATTAAGATGCAGAATACGGAGATGGGTTCATTAAGATGCAGAATACAGATCAAATGATTTTCTTAAAATAATCATCTAAAGGTTTTGTGATGCCTCATTTCTTGTGTGTGTGTGTTTCTTTAAGTTGTTGAACGAGATCTGTTGTGAGCATACTTATTTATTTGTTGTATGGACATAGTGGAAGGAGTTAAGGATTGAATGCTAATTGCAGTTTCTACAAGTGATCCTACTTTTGGTTGATTGGCTTCATAGTTCTAATTGGCTTATTTTGTGCATTATGTCTGCTCTTTTCTCTTGCCTGACTGTAGTAGGATGGTTAAGCTAGTATGTTCGTCTGCATATAATCAGCTGGTGATTTTGATTTTGTTTTTGGTTTACATATGATGGGCACTTTATCTAATTTATCCATACTGATGCAGGATCTTGTAACAGCAGTTATTGTGAACATCAAGGTGAATGCTCTAAATCAGCAGGCCAGTACCCCCTACAAAGTCAAATATGGTACGTTTCCCATTGTTTTTGGAGTCTCTGTGGTCTTGGTTTCTGGCAACTGTGTTTTCTCTGCTATACATGATACGTTTCCATTGCCAGTGTCTTCTCTCTTTCTGCTTCACATACTTAGAATCTGTTAGCATTGACTGAATTCTATGGAGCATGATGCTGTGTTTTTTTGAGTTCCTTGATCATAACTTGAACATGTTCTTTCAGGCACAACTTGCTTTTTGGAACTTCATGGTGAAGGTTGAAGGGTGATTGCAAGCATGGTCAGCATGGGCATGCCGGCGGTTGATGCAGTCAAGCTGGTGAAGCATGGTGGAGGTTATGGATCCGTTTCTCTTGGCGTCATGGTTGTTGTGTACTGTAGTAATGGTGTGTTAAGGTGAAATAGAGAGTATTTAATGCTTGATATCTCTTGGTTTGTACATGACCAATGAGAAGTCATTTAGTAGCTCAGGAGTAGCCAATGGCATGGGTCAGCTTATCTCTGACCAATGGAATGTATGGGAGTGTACTGAAGCTTTTTGAGGGAAAGAGCTCCATGAGCTAATTTATTAAAATAAAGAAAGAGATACAAAAATGTCAAGATACAAGCCAGGCCCAAGGGCCACAACAAACCAAAACACAGCAAAAACAAAAAGAAAGCACAAAAACAAAGACAGAGAGAAGAAACAAATTACAAACTAACACCAAGACGAAGAAAAAGCTTCATCAACCAATATGGAAGATCCCTGCCTTGATGAAAAAGGGTAAGAATATGAGAGTTAATACCAAGGAGGGCCAAACTAGAGGCAGCAGATAACCAGTTAGAAGGCGTGGTGAAGATGGCTGGTCGACCAAAGCAGATAAGGTAATCAGTGATATTGATAATAAGAGGATTGATTCTCCAGTCATGATGAGAGTAACCGGCTTTGATAGTAGAGTGGAGATCATCGTTGGCCATAAAGATAGTTTTAATTTGATGATCCGACGCCTGAAGACTTCCAAGTGCTGCAATCAGAGCAAAAGCCTCAGCTTCAATTGGAGATTCAGCAGTGATGTTGCAAAGAACCAAACGACAAAGCAGCTGGGAATTGGCAGATATCAAATAGAACCCAGCACCGAAAGATCCGGTTTCACAGCTACCCTTAGAAGAGATGAAGAGAAAAGGGCTGTCAATATAAGTAAAATTATTAAGGATCATCTGATTACCAGAATGAGAGGGATAAGAGTAAGAGTATTCCCTAACGTGATTAATAGCCCGGATTGCGATGGAGATAAAGTCGGGAACTTCAGATTGGAAGATGAGATTGCATCTAGCTTTCCACAGGAGCCAAGCAGTAGCAACAATAACCGATTGATCAAAGATATTTAAATCAGGATTGGAAGGGCAGAGCCAGTTTCCATTAGAGAAACCATCATGGAAAAGAATTTGCTTGCCAATGAAGTTGCTAATCAAGAGCCAAGTGGCTTGGGCTTTGGGACAAGAGTTGAAGAGATGCTCGGCAGTTTCAAAATCAAGATTACAAAACCTGCAAAGAGTCTGAGGACCCAGATTCAATCTGTAATGGTAATCATATGTTTTAATCCCATTATGGAGGAGCATCCAGAAGAAATGTTTGGGTCGGGGAGCAATTTTAAGCCGCCATAAAAATCGCCAGCCAATCCAGGGATCAATATTATCAACCACCCCATTGAAATGGGTATAGACCATGGAGGTTAACCTGTGATTCTTGGATTTGGGATACCAAACCCACCAGTTACCATCACAATGGCTAGATTTGTCACAAGTGAGATAATCAAAGTTAAGAAAATCACCAAACATATCATGTAACAAGTTCAAATTCCAAGCATTATCAATGAGGAGATCAGAAATTCTTAACAAATCCAGATTGACATTCATATTGAGATAGGTGGGTTTGAAAGCCAGTGTAATTTCAAAATACCAAGGGTGAAACATAATATCAGTAAGGTTGGGATTAATGTGATACAGCCAGAGAAGAGGCTTAATGAGATTAGCATTATGACAGAGGCAACGGAAGAACCAAGAGCAATTGGATGGAATGGAATCAGTCCAAAAGTTAACAATACCATATTTGTTGATGAGAATGTCCACCCAAATGGCATCATGATGATTTAGATAACTAAGGACATTCTTGGCCATAAGAGAAATTTTCGAAGCGCGCAAATTACGGATCGAGAGACCCCCCTCAGAGTGACCAAGAGTAATATCTGTCCAATTAACCGAGTTCATGCCTTTTCTATTGCCACCCTTAGACCAAAAAAACGCCGTAGCAGCTTTAGTAATGCCATCCAAAACTGAATCAGGAACAGGATACACAGACAAGTAATACACCGGAATTGACATCAGGATTGAATTTATGAGAATAGTTTTACCAGCCATAGAAATTTTAGAATGGCTCCAGTTAGATAAAATTCTCTCAGTTTTGTCAAGCATCCTAGAAAAATTGGACAAGGCTAATCTTTTAGGAGAGATAGAGATACCAAGATAGGTAAAAGGGAAAGAACCAGTGGTAAAGCCTAAGATCCTACAGATGCTCAGACGAAGTCTGTGATTAAATCTAGAAGGGAAGTAAATATCAGACTTAGATTTATTAGCACGTTGACTAGTGAGTCGATCATAAATGGAAAAACACAAGTTAATATTACGAGCAGTCTTTCTAGTTGCATGAGTAACAAGAATTAAATCGTCCGCATACATAAGATGGTTGAAGTTTCTATTGAGATCAAGATTAAAGCCAGGGATCATGTTCTGTCTCAAAGAAAAATTCAACAAGGCTGTGAGATTTTGAGCAACTATGATGAAAAGATATGAAGATAAGGGATCCCCCTGACGGAGACCCCTAGAGGATTTAATCCAAGGAGAAGGTTGACGATTAATCAGAAAGGAGAAAGAAGCAGAAGAAATGCAGGCTTTAATCCAGGAGATCCATCTACTAGGGAAGTTCATCCGGTAAAGGGTGGCAAGAATTGCATTCCAACTCAAGGTATCATAGGCTTTTTCAATATCTAATTTCACTAGCATCCTAGGGGGGTTCTTAGAATCACGATCCATAGAATGAACCACCTCTTGAAGAGCAATTATGTTATCAAAAGGGCTGCGATTGGAAACAAAACCACATCGCTCACGGCCAATAATTTTAGGAAGCACATTCTTAATCCGGATGGCAAGGATTTTAGCAATAATTTTGTAGCATACATTACATAGTGAAATAGGTCTAAAATCAGTAACAGAATGGGGATTAGGTTTTTTAGGAACAAAGGTAATAAAAGTCTGGCCCCAAGAGTTCGGGATAACAGAGTTATTGAAAAAATAAGAAATAGCCTCAAAAAGAGAGTCACCTAAATCATTCCAGAAGAAGCAATAAAATTCAGAATTTAAACCATCAGGACCGGGGCTCTTACCAGAGGGGAGAGATTTGAGGGCATAGAAAACTTCCTTTTTGGAGACCTCCGCAATCAAAGACTCACCATCATTTTGGGAGATAGTCGGAAGGTCATCGGGGAGAGCTTGAACTAAATCAGAGACAGAGTTAGCTGAGGTATCAGACCAAAGGTTAGTAAAAAAATTACTGAAAACATGTTCAATGTCCTTGTGCTCAGTGTAACAAATCCCGTCCATATCAGAGATAAAAGAGATGGTATTTTGATGATTACGACTACGGATAGAATTATGAAAAAAACTAGTGTTGAGATCACCGCATTGAACCCACATGTGGCGGGCTCTCTGAGCCCTATTTAGAAGAGTTCTGACGTTGAAGGGCAGCAAGTTTATTGTAAAGGGAAGAAAGGATGTTTACCAAGTTGTTGTCATTGCAGTGAATAGAATCTAAGGCTTCAGCCTCCTGAATTTCCAACTCAACTCTGTTGATACTAGCCTCGATAGAGTTAAGGCCCCTGTGCTTCCAAGAAATAACATTAGACCGAACACGAGAAAGTAAATGCGCAAAAGCATGCATGGGGTTAGAATGAGGCGAAAAATAAAGAGCCTCTCTAACAGCGATATGACAACCAAAATAATCTAGCCAATAATTATCAAACCTAAAAACTTTTTTTTTAAAGGGGAGACGAGGAATAAGGGTAAGAAGAAGAGGAGCGTGATCAGAATAAAGCCTCGAGAGATGCTTGATATGGTAGGTACTTAGGAGGCTAGCGCCACAAGGATTGAGCAAGCAGCGGTCTAACCGGGCCCATTTCCTCGAAGCTCCCCTCTGATTGTTACACCAAGTGAACCTAGAACCATTAAAGTTAACATCCAGAAGATTATTAAGATTAATGAAATCAGAGAAAATTCGAGCTTTGCGACGATAATAACTGTGAGAACCGCCCTGAAACTCATTCAAATAAACAATCGTGTTAAAGTCACCAATGAGAATCCAAGGAATGTTCAAAGAAGCAATACCAGAGAGTTCAAGCCAAACAATGGATTGGTCTTGAATACGAGAAGGATTGTAAATAGTCGACAGAATCCAGGTCTCCAGCTTGGCATTAGTGACAACCAAATGCAGAACGTACCTAGATTTGATAAGAGGAGTGACTTTTCCCAAGTGCTTTTGCCAAGAAACAATAATACCTCCTGAGTAGCCATCGGCTTCGATGGCAACCCATGCCCAATCGTGGCCCAACTTGGAGCAGAAAATGTCTAGTCTACGATGATCGGCCCGAGTTTCTACCAAGCAGAAGATAAGAGGATTATGCTGCTTCATTAATAACTTGACACGAGCTGAGGTATCCCGCCCTGAGATTCCTCTACAGTTCCAACACACAAACTTAACTTTGTTCTCAATCATATCAAACATGTAAAGGAAAGGAGGACTGAGAAGAAATAGAGCAGCAAACAAAGGAAAGATAAAGAAGAGAAAACTCCCTTGAGAGATGAACAGAACCCTAGATAGCCTCCGAACCCCGATCTAACCTCCCTTTCTTATGCGAAGAAGAGGAGGGATGTGGGTCACGTCGGACAAGAGACTCCTTGCGAAGTCCGGTCTGGTATTGATCTAAAGTCATCAAATCATCCGGCTCCTCCGGGTCACCGTAATCAGACATCACACTGTCTCCATCTTCCTCCTCTGACTCCTCGTCGTTGGATTCTCCCATCGAGTGATCAGAATTTCCAGACGGAGGAGACGGATTCAGAGCTTCAGAGACCTGTGCAACAATCAGAGAATGAGAAGAGATACTGGGATCAACACTAGGCCCATTATCCTGACTGTCAGAGATACGAAGAATAGGACTAGGGGTCTTGTTTTGATAAAAAGGCAAAGACTTTTTCTTGGGACTCAGAGAATCATGGGAACTAGGGCCAGGGTCAGGTGTAGCTTTAAGAATGTTGTGCATAGGAACAAGAGTAGTCACATCAGCCGACGTCTCCACACTGATAGAAGTGGGAGGGGTCAGATCCGTGTCAGCATCCGCCCGAACGTGCAGAGGAAGAAATAGGTCCTCGAGAACGTCTCCCAAAATGACCACCCCTACCGCGGAAGGAGGAGGTGCCACGTGGAGGACGACCATCATCTGTCAGAGTCAGAGTATTGGGAGAGACGTTGGAAGGCACAGTGGGGCACGCATGCGCCGTACGTGAAGGTGGTGGTGTTGGTCTCCCAGCTCCACCACCGGCGCCACCGCGACCACGACCGGCCCCTTCCGACGAGAAACAATCATCCATGGACCAAAGTTAGACTCATCATGGTCGGCACCGGCAATCTCAGAGGTGGGAAGAGGGCAGTCAGACCTTGCCTCCAAGCCTTCCTTATGGGGATCCATTGCTGCCCTTACCTCTGACCCTCTCAGTTCACTAGGAACTTGAAAAGGGGGCTGCAAGGAGCGACTCTGGCCCCCAGAAGGCCGACGGCTGCAATGGTTCGACCCATGCCCAACCATTCCGCAAAGGTAGCAAAAAGTGGGAAGTTTTTCATACAGGACAACAACAAACACCCTATGAACATCGTCGCCAATCCAAAACCCTTGTTTGAGAGGTTTAGATAGGTCGATTTCCACACAAATGCGGGCGAATTTTGATCTGGAAAGAGATGAAGTAAAATCATCAATCTTGAGAAGACGTCCAAGAGAGGTTGAGATGGACTCGAGAGACTCTCCATCCCAAAATTCAACTGGGAGATTATGCAACTGGACCCAAACTATAGCAGAGGAGAGTTTGGCAAAAGCTGGTTCCAAAAAGGGCTTCCAAGGAGCGAGTTGGAGCGTAGCTCCATTAACCGACCATGGGCCTTCAATCATGAGTTTCTGAGAAAGATCAAATGAGTCACATCTAAAGAGAAGGTAGCCATTTGGAAGATCCAAAATGAAGATTTCACCCAGATCACTCCAGCGAGTCTGAAGCACAGTTTTGATCTGCTCAAAGGGAGGAGGTTTTTCAAAAAATTTGCCAATTAACGAATGTTGAAAGCGAAGCCTAGCCCTTGCCATTGCATCACCATCAAAGCGAATGAACTCAGAGGTGGAAGCCTTCAGCTTGCGTAACACTGGACCGTCAACAAGAGGAGAAGAGTTATCTGGGCGATTCTTGGCAGTGGCGGCAATGTCCGCCCAAGAGGGAGTGGATTGCGGGGAAAACCCCCCGCTTGCCATGGCAAGGGGGGAAAGGAAGAGGAGAGACGGAGAAGTAGAGAAGGAGAGACTTTTTTCTTTGGTGGAGTTACTTTTTTCTTTTACTGAAGCTTTTTGGTTTGTTTTTCTTTTGACTATAAAGTATTAGCGAGTGCTCTGCACTCATTGGTTGGCTTCATCTTTTGACTAGTCTTCCCATTTCCATTCTATTGTTTTTCCTCTCTTATCTAAAGGTGTGATCAAATCGGGCATTTTATCAAACGCCTGCGACTGGTGGTTTGTGGACTTCCTCCGGCCATCGTTGACCCATCAATTTGGTATCAGAGCCAGGCATGACAACCAATGGTGCTCCAGTGACGACCAACACACCCCCAGCTATCCTCTCTCAGCCATCTGTTCCGGTGTTCACGGGACAAGAGTATGGCCGGTGGAGTCTTCGGATGAAGACGGTATTCCGTTCCCAGGAGCTATGGGATCTTGTGGAGGAAGGTGTAGGGGAGTCGAAGGATGAAGCGCAGCAGGGAAAAACAAGAAGCGCAATGCCAAGGCGTCGTGTTCGATCCAACAAGCCGTGGATCGGACCAAACTTGGACCACATTGCGAGAGGCCAAGACAGCGATAAAGCGTGAGAGGTTCTAAGGAAGCGATGTCAAGGCACATCCAAGGTTCTATCGATGAAGAATTCAAGCACTTCGACAAGAGTTTGAGACGCTACTGGATGGAGGATTCGGGAAGGAATCCGGAGTACATGTCGCGAGTGATCACCATCGCTAACCGGATCGCGAGCCTCGGGCATAAATTTGGTGAGACGGATGTAGTATCTAAAGTCCTGAGAAGCCTGGCGCCAAAATTTGATTTCGTTGCTGTTGCAATCGAAGAGTCCAAGGAGCTGTCGAAGCTCACGCTTGATGATCTCAGTGGAACGTTGCTAGCTCATGAGGTGAGGGTAAATCGCACCTCAGCCAAGCTCGGTGACAAAGCTCTCTTTGTGAAGGGAGGCCCTTCAAACAATAATCACAATAAGGGGAGCAGCTCTGGAAACTCCTGGGGAGACGGGAGAGGCCGAGGAAGGGGCTACGTTCGCGGGAGAGGAAGAGGCCGAGGAGGTCGTGGACAAAGCTCAGTGAATAGAAGTCAAGTGCAGTGTTTCCATTGCAAAAAATTCGGGCATATAAAAGCAAATTGTTGGGCAAAGGAGAAGCAGCTAGAGAAGGAAGCAAGCATGGTGGCTGAAGAGAAAGAGGTCAGCAATGTCTTTATGGCAAGCAGCTCTCCTGGATCAGCATCATCGTCCATATGGCTGATTGACAGCGGGTGCTCCAACCACATGACGGGAGATAGAGGCTTGTTTATCAGCTTGGATGAGTCACAAAAGGTGAGTGTTCGACTTGGTGATGACAAAGAAATGCTGGTACAGGGAGTAGGCACAGTAAGCATCAAGGCTCAGTCGGGTGAGGAAAATCAACTGCAAGGAGTGCAGTTTGTACCAGGTTTGGCCCACAACCTGTTAAGCGTAGGCCAATTGATCGCCAAAGGATATTCTGTTATATTTACAAATGATTGCTGCACCATTTCTGATAATCAGTCCAAGCACCATGTAATCACAATTCGAAAATCAAGGAACAACATGTTCCCTGTTGATGTGTCGAGCATAGGAAGATTGAATATTGCTGTTTTGAGGCAAGGTGATGGTGAACTTTGGCATCTCCGTCTTGGGCATGTGAATTATAGAAGTTTGAAGCTGATGGCACAGAGGAGAATGGTGTATGGGCTACCAAAACTGAATCTCAAGACGCAATGTGAAGATTGTGTTGTGTCAAAAAGCAGTAGCATCAGGGGAGTCAGAGCATCGTTTCCACACATGGATCTCGGGACCCATGAGCGAGCCTTCATTGGGAGGTAACAAATATTTCTTCCTTCTTATTGATGACTTCAGCAGGTATTGCTGGGTGTATCTACTCAAAAGCAAAGGTGAGGCCTTTCACCAATGACCTTCGGGTCTATTGGTACATGGGTCGCCGATAGAGCTCTCACCGAGTGGTGAGAGTTCAATTCTCGGCTGAGGGCACATTTCTGGGAGTTGTGAATAGTGGTTGTGTACGGGTTGTTCCAGTGCCCACGTGAGCGCGGCCCCGTCCCCACTTGTTCCACCGAGGCTTGTGCACGTCCCTGGGTCTCTAGTGGGTTCGCCCCACTCCTCTTTCCCAAAAAAAAGGTGAGGCCTTTCAGTCCTTCCTGAATTATCAAGCAATGGTGGAGAGGGAGTCCGGTGAGAAGCTAAGAGCTGTTAGGAGCGACCGGCGGGGGGGGGGAATTCACCTCTCTGGAGTTTCAAAAGTATTGCAGTGCTCTAGGAATTAAACGGGAGTTCACTGCTCCATACTCTCCACAGCAAAATGGAGTCGTGGAGAGGAAAAATAGGACTGTGGTGGAAATGGTTCGAAGCATGCTCAAATGTGGCAATCTACCTCGCAGGTTTTGGGGTGAAGCTGTCTCAACCTCGGTTTATTTGATCAATAGATCTCCTACACAGGCTCTACATGACATGACTCCCTATGAGGCTTGGCATGGTGTCAAGCCAGCTATTCATCATCTAAGAGTCTTTGGGTGCATTGCTTTTGTGCTCATTGCTTCTCACAAGCTAAAAAAACTTGATGAGAAATCTGAGAAGTGTATCCTTGTTGGTTATTCAACCCACTCAAAGCTTACAGACTGTATAATCCAATTACATGCAGGATTATAGAAAGCAGGGATGTTGCTTTCCACAAAAATTCTCGCTGGAACTGGGAGGTGCCTCACATTGATGCAACTGAAGTGGAGGTTGAGCCTGTGACTGAAGACCCGACAGTCAATATACCTGAAAGCACAAAGGGAAAAGGAGATGACAATATACGACTATCTAGTCCCTGTCCAATTAGAATGTCAACGGACCATCAAGTTGCTCCTACTGATGGGTCGCCTCCAAGGAGAACAAAGCTACTGACAGATGTATATAATGCTTGTACTTTTGCCTTGCATGTTGGTGACCCAGCCAATTACAAGGAAGCAGTGAAGAGCAAACAGTGGCGGGAAGCTATGAATTCTGAGATGGAGTCAATTAAAGCCAATGATACTTGGGTCTTATGTGAATTGCCGGTCGGGAAGAATGTTGTAGGCCTGAAGTGGATATACAAGACCAAATTCGATGCAAATGGAAAGATAGTGAAGCATAAAGCCAGAATTGTGGCCAAGGGGTTTTCTCAACAGCATGGCATCGACTATGGTGAGGTGTTTTCTCCTGTGGCCCGCTTAGAAACAGTGAGATTGCTGCTGGCTCAAGCAGCACATTCTGGATGGGTGGTATATCATCTTGATGTTAAGTCTGCGTTTTTAAATGGTGAGATCCAAGAGGAGGTCTTCGTTGCACAACCGGAAAGGTATGCTGTCAAAGGACGAGAGCAACTGGTGTGCAGACTAAACAAGGCCTTATATGGGTTGAAACAAGCCCCAAGGGCCTGGTACTCCAAGATTGATCAGTATTTCAGATTGCAAGGCCTATGCAGAAGCGAAAATGAACATACATTATATCGAAAGGAGAATGGCTCTGGTGAGGTGTTGCTGATTAGTCTATATGTCGATGACATTGTCTATACTGGTACCTCAGTTACACTGCTTGAAGAGTTCAAGAAAGAAATGATGGTGGCATTCAGTATGACTGATCTGGGAGTGATGAATTTCTTTCTTGGTATAGAGGTAAAACAGAACTCAAAGAGGATCTTTATTACACAGAGCAAATATATTGAAGATCTGTTGTGCACTATGAACATGCAGCAGTGCAAACATATATCAACACCAATGGCTTTAAATGAGAAGCTGCAAGAAGATTCAAGTGATGAATGTTATGATCCCTGGGTGTTCAGAAGCATTATCGGAAGATTACTCTATGTCACACACACGCGACCTGATATTTGTTTCTCGGTGAATTTCCTGTCTCGATTTATGACTCAGCCCCGGAAGAATCATCTCTGTGCTGCCAAGCGTGTGGTGAGGTATCTCGCAGGCACTAGTGGACTTGGCTTGTGGTATGCTCATGGAGATGATGGAAAATTGAATGCCTTCTCAGACAGTGATTGGGGGGGCTCCGTGATGGATCGCAAGAGCACTTCCGGGCTGTTTGTTCAGATGGGGAGAAGTGCAATATCATGGAGTTCTAAGAAGCAGGAGATCGTGGCATTGTCGACGACCGAGGCTGAATATGTTGCCGCTACTGCTGCAGCATGTCAGGTTGTGTGGCTGAGAAGAATTCTACAAGATTGCAATTGTAAGATCACAGAACCAACTATGCTCTGGGTAGACAATCAGTCCGCAATTGCTGTTGTGAAAAATCCTACTCATCATGGTCGAACTAAGCACATCGACGTTCGTTATCATTTTATTCGTAGCATAGTCGCTGAGGGAATCATTACTCCACATCATTGTTCCACGGAGGATCAGCTCGCTGACATTTTCACAAAACCATTGTCAGCTGAGAAGCATGTGTTCATGCGAAGACAATTGGGGCTCTTCATGCTTCAATCAAGCGGGGATGTTGAAGGGTGATTGCAAGCATGGTCAGCATGGGCATGCCGGCGGTTGATGCAGTCAAGCTGGTGAAGCATGGTGGAGGTTATGGATCCGTTTCTCTTGGCGTCATGGTTGTTGTGTACTGTAGTAATGGTGTGTTAAGGTGAAATAGAGAGTATTTAATGCCTGATATCTCTTGGTTTGTACATGACCAATGAGAAGTCATTTAGTAGCTCAGGGTAGCCAATGGCATGGGTCAGCTTATCTCTGACCAATGGAATGTATGGGAGTGTACTGAAGCTTTTTGGTTTGTTTTTCTTTTGACTATAAAGTATTTGCGAGTGCTCTGCACTCATTGGTTGGCTTCATATTTTGACTAGTCTTCCCATTTCCATTCTATTGTTTTTCCTCTCTTATCTAAAGGTGTGATCAAATCGGGCATTTTATCAAACGCCTGCGACTGGTGGTTTGTGGACTTCCTCCGGCCATCGTTGACCCATCAGCCATCAACTTTTCTTGTTTTACATCAGCCAACCAACCATTTGGATATACCATCCAAAGAGATGTTTGAGGTCTACTGTATTTCTTTAATATGATGAAACTCTACAGTGTCTGTCTGCATGTTTGTTGGCAAAACTGATAGTGTTCAATCTTATTATTCTTGAACAGGAGGCAATATCAGAATATCAGGAAACTGTCATTACTGTCTTTCATGATTGGTACTTCATAAGACAGATAGTTAATAGGGTAGTGGAGGTGAAGGATAAAGGCCTTAGTAACTATGCAGGCGACTATAATGTGAGTTTATCATCTTAGTTTTTGTTTTCCATGGATTTCATTATGCACATCCTTGGTTTAGTTTAAAATGCTGCTAATTCACTTAAAATGTAATTATATATATATATATATATATCTGTTTTCATCCTTTCAGCCTATCTTTATCGGTTGTGCTGTTCGTTTATACATATAGTTGAGTGATTAATGATTTTCCTCATTCTTTCTCAACAGTATTATTTAGAGAAGAACCTCGAGGCTAGAGAGAGAGAACTTTCGCGTGAGGCAGAGCTTGAGGAGAAGGCCCCTTAAGAACCTCGAGGCTAGAGAGGGAGAGCTTTCGCGTGAGTTACATCATATTAAAGAAATACTGGTATTTTCTTGCTTATTAACTCTAGTATTTTCTCGCTTCCTGTTTACTTCCTTTCTATTTTCGAGTAAGCAGGCTGGGCGAATCACTCTTATTAACTCTAGTATTTTCTCGCTTCCTGTTTACTTCCTTTCTATTTTCCATCTCCCGGACTCAATTCTGGATTCCATCTCTAAGTTGGCTCGCAGATTTCTTTGGGGTAGGCATGGCGGGGGTCAGAGTTTCCATTCTATTGGTTGGCATGTTTCTACTCTATCTAAACTCGAGGGGGTTTAGGCTCACGCAACCTTAGAAATGCCCTGCATCGCTCTCATGACCAAACATGCTTTCTATCGCAAAACAATTCGATAAAATTTGGGTTTCCATCTTCCTTCATAAGTATCCAACTCGGTGCATTTTGGAACAACTCGCTCTCATTCTTCCGATTCCAGCTTTGCACAAAGCTATTTCAAAAACAATGTATGTCATTAAACCATACTTTCATCTTGCTACTTGTAATCCAAATATGGTTAATGTTTGGGAGGACCCTTGGCTCCTCGGATCTCCCTCTTAATTACAAGCCCACTTTTATCAATATGAATGTCATTGATGACCTTGCGATCAATTCTTTTTATCTCCGAGAATACCTATAATTTCAATGCTTGCTCTCGAGCTTTTTGGTGGCGACTGATCGAAAGTTGTGCTTAATGAGACCAATTTTTGACATCCATGCTTCTAATGATTGGGTCCCGGGCGACCCATCTCATCCAAAAGCCACTCATCGTGGCTGTTGTCTATGACTTTATTAATTCGGGGGACTTCTCGCTGGTTTGGACCTGGGTGGCAAGTCATTTGGAAATTGAAGGTTGTCCCTCGTGTTAAGGTTTTTCTTGTGGAAGCTGGCCTATGGGAAGCTTCCCACTGGCTCTTATCTCTTTAACCTTAACATTGGATCTGTCTCTCTTTGCCACTTTTGTAATATTCATCCTGAAAACTCTACTCACCTTTTCTGGGAATGCAGGAATTCTGTTAGTTGTTGGTTGATTGCCTTAAACTGGCTGGGTTTGGACCACTCCTTCCTTACTCAACTTAAACAGGGCTCTTGGCTCACCTGCAACTTACATTGTAACATCAGTTGTGATTTTGCCAAAGCTTTCCTTGCATCTGTGGCATACCACATCCGGGTCCGCTAGATGCAATTTTTCTCTTCGGCAAATTTTTGGCAAACTTCAACTTGATCCCTTCCAAAGCTTGGTCAGCTACTCATGACTACTTCAACGCTCATGGCCTTAATCGTAATCATTTCTCTATTTTTGCGAGCCCCGCCTCACTCTCCATTTCGTCTCACCGATGCGGCTCGGGACTCTAATTCAGGTATGGTTGGGTTGGGGTTTTTTATCTTTACTAATCATCGGTTAATCCTTCTTGCAGGATCTGTCGGTGTATCCTGTGCATCTGCTCTTGATGCAGAGCTTCTTGCTATTCTTTTTGCCCTGGACCATTGCTCTCGCTCTGGTTGGACTCCTTCAAATCTCTACACTGATTGCCGTTCTGCAGTTCATCTTCTTCAGCGTTTCAACAATATCACTGCTTGGCGTTGCTCTGTGGCAATCCAATCCATCAACCGCATTGTGCACTTGTGGCCTGACTTCTACTTTGATCAAATCAGCCGTGACTTCAACTCCTTTGCTGATCGGCTTGCCCACTTTGGCAGTTCAAATCCTCAAGTTTCCTTATTTGCTCAAGGCCGGGACCGACCACGATGGCTTGAAGACCTTTGCAAAGCTTTTTGTTTTTCTTTCTAGCTGTTTTTCTTGTTTAGCTTTCGTAGCTCCTTTTGCAAGAAGCCTCCAGATTGAGAAAGAAAGATCATATCATTTACCTGATTTCAAGATGGACAATGAAGGTATATACTAATAAAAGATCAATCAAATGCCATGTTGATGTCAAGGCTATAGAACTTCTTAGAGAACTCTAGGAAAGCTATTTTTGATCTCTATTCTCTTCTGAAAATTCATTAGTTGAAATTTTGAAGGTTTTAGATCGAAGAGCTTTCAATTTTCAATGATTGAAATGCAGTGACAAACAAACTTGCACTTGGTATCATTGATGTATGTTCCTTTGAAATTCATGAGATATTTCTGAATCATTGAGAATCTGAGGGTATTTATATTGGTTCAAATGCTGATGCTCATAAATGAGACATAAGATTATGTTAAGAAGTTAGATAAAAGGCATGATATAGATTCATTGTGGGATCATCCATATTTGTTTGAAAACAAATCAATGTAAAGAGGAGTGTTATAATTGTGCATGTAGCTTGCAAATTAAGACATACAGTTTATGTAAAATATGGCCAAAAATAATAATGAGCAGGCATTCAATTGTGTGAATCAATTTAAAGAAAGATTGGTTAATTTGGTTGGCTCAGTTAATAATGTTTTAAAATTATCAACCCATAATTGGGAAAAAGTCCATTCAATTTTTCTAATGAGCTAAAATCTATAATCTATCTATATTTCTTTGTCTTGTTAGGGCTATGTTATGTGCTTCTTGAGAATCCTTTTTGTTTTTTATTTTGGCATCTCTTCAAATAGGAAAAACAAGATATTTAAAACAAATACACAAAGCAACATGGAAATCATGTCTACGATTCAAGCTTTGTTTTCATTTTTTTTTTTTTTTTGATAGAAGGCATCTCAGGATAAAATCAAAACTGTGCTTATGTGTAATCAAATTTATTTAATAAAATTCTTATATACTAAAGAATGATAGAGAGAGAGGTTTCTCCTCCCTTATGATTGTAGCTAGTGTAAGATCATATGATAGTTTCAGTCTTACTAAATGAGAGTTTGTTATCTCCTTTGGTTGATTAGATCTTGATGTTATCTCGTTTGTAAGTAGGTGGGATTCAGTAACTGCTAGCGTTTGTGCATTAGTTAAGTAGTTATTGTATGGATGATCAAAAGACCTTTTATGGTTTCAATGCCCATGCTTGTCTGAAAAATTCCTTGCCTGAGATGATACTCGGCGGCATTCTCAAGCATTCATTTGGTTAAGAATGGGATAAATTTACTTACCCTTGCCTTGTCTGTGAATATGCCACGAGATTTGTAATTTTTGGTCTCCCTTGTAATTGCTTCACAAAAGCATTTGGTTTTATGGTTAAATGCAGCTCTGCTTGAAATTTGTGATGTTGAAATGCCTGATTGAGTTTCATAACTTCAGTGCTAATCTTTAACTGTTTGTTGTAAACCTTTTGTAAAGTTAATTACAGGCCTGGAGGATTTGCACTTAAATTGATGTATATGCTCTGGAAAAAAAAATCATATCTACTCTTTATTATTGAGATTTATTACTTTTTTTATAATTTAGCATTTAATAGTTTTCTATTTGATTTTAATTACAATTATAGTTCTTTATTTGATAATTTTTGTTTGTTTATGTAGGAGAATTTATGGCTAAAGATCGAGGGGTTGAAAATGAAGAGGTTACATAAAGCTTTTTACTTTGTGTAATTAAGTCAAAAAATATTTTGTAATAAAAGTAGGGTTTAATTATTGTACAGGTCCCTGTAATTGTGTACTTTCTGCCCTTTTAGTCCTTTTAATATTTTTAGGTATAATTAAGTCCTTATATTTAGTCGAGTTGGGTCATTCTAGTCCGCGGTGTAGATTGACAAGTGTAAATTGCAAGGACTTAATTGTACATAAAAATATTGCCGTGGACTAAAACGACTCAACTCAACCAAATATGAGGACTTAATTGTATTTAAAAATATTAGAAGGACTAAAAAGGCATAAAGTACACAATTATAAGGACCTGTACGGCAATTAAACCTAAAAGTAGACAAACAGTGTAAAACTCTTTACATTTTGTTATTAATCAAAATACATTGCACTTGAGCTCATTACTTGTCAATAAAAATAAATGAAATTGAATTTATGATACTTTGGAATGTATTGAAAAATTCATGTTTTTGATTTACAGGTTAAATAAATTTATTTATTATTAGTAGAAAATAAATTAAAATTCAATTTAGTTAATGAACAAAGTTAGAGGCGGTTATAACAGCCTTTAAAAGTAAGAATATATAAGAAATTATTAGCTATGAAGGCGGTTATAACCGCCTCTAAAATTTTTAAAGAGTGATAAAAATTATTAGTTGTAAAGGTGATTATAACCGTCTCTAAAATCATTAAAGAGGAAAAGGAATTATTAGCTTTAGATGCGGTTCTAACCACCTCTAAAACTGTTGGAAAGGGTTAAAAAATTATTAGTTATAGAGGTGATTATAACCACATCTAAAACTATAGAAGAGTGATGAAAACTTGGTAGCTACAGGTAGTTATAACCGTTTCTACCACTTATAATTTTTAGAGGTGATTAAAACCACCGCTATGTTTGTTATTAAAAACCGCTTCTGTAGATAAAACTTACCCAACGATTGGTACAAATTGGCTCTAAAGTGTAGAGCCGGCTTGATACGAGGCGGTTTAGAGACGGGTGAAAAAACCAACGCTATAGTTATAGAAGCGGTTTGAAAACCGCCTCAAAACCACTCTTTTGGTGTAGTGTAGTATACCCCTTTTTTTGTTATCACCATCTCATACAGGAAAGTGCCCATTTTTGTGATCAGTGTATGGAACTCTTGTGGCTTATAAAGGTGATTATTTTTGTTGATAGAACTTCTCTCAATTGATTTAACTGTTAAGTGCTGTAATTATTTTGTCAGTATGATGTTGGTCGTTGAAATTGTAATAATAACAAGATAAGATAGCTCAGGAGGTGCAGGATTTTGTTTTTACAGGTGTTTGATGCTCGTAAATTATTTTATGTAGGGAGCAAAGTTCATATTTGATTGGTGATGTGTAACATTCCCTTACAAAGTGGAGTTTAAAAAGGATTACGTTGACAAATCAGAAGAAGGCCACGTTGGCATTACAGCAGAACACCAATCACAAGAAGATTTGGGTGAGGAGTCAGCCCATCCCAAGGTACGCGTAGGTGAAAGGAGCAGGAGAGCAAATCGTGCGTACACAGATTTCGTGATGGTGTGATGGATGGAGCTTTAAATGAATAGCAAGGGACGAAGAGGGGGGGTGGTTGGAAGCTTCTTCGCCTTGTTTGTATGCTGCTTTTGTTACTGTAATAGCTTGTGTCTCTCAGTGTGTGGTGTATGACTATATGACTGCATGTTTTTGTCTTTAGAGAAGGCTTAAGATGGGTTGTAATGTAGTGTGTTATATATGGTGCTGTCATGAAGTGAAGTCTATGCAAGCATGTCACTGTCATAGCTCTTAAGGGGTGTTAATTGTTAGAATTTCTGTTTTGGCAAGCCGTTTCTCAGGGTAAACGAGTTGTATCTCTGTTTTTCCTTCATTTCTATTACATGATGCGCATCTTATTTTTGTCAATTTGGAGTTTTTTTTTTTAAATTTTAAGATATGGACCTGCATTAACTGATTCTTGTCCAAGCAAATATCCTACTGCTTGAGCTTCTTTTAACAAGGAGCTTTGAAGTTGAGTACACTTATTTTGGCCAACAAACAGAAGTTGATTCAAATTCATAGGTCTCACCTCTTGCACCGGATTGAGAATGTCAGAATCCAACATGGTTTGCTTGCTCTTTAGTTATAAAATCAATTACAGAAACTTTTTATATTTTTTATTCTACTGGCCTTGCTTTTATTCTTTTGATGGGTGTTGGTTTCAGCGTTTCTATCAGAAATGCACAGAACTCTCAACCAGCGCACTATCAATCAGAGGATACTCGGAGCTGGAGAAACAATTGAATCCAAGAGATTACTGTCAAGTTCTATCGGACGTCTCAAAAACACAGTTGAAAGAACATGCCAAATATAGATATTACTATTCTCATACCTCTCATGAACAAACACCTTGCAGTTAATCAATTTCCAAATAAAAAATTTGATTCCTTGGAGCTACCTAATTTCCAAATTTTGCCATGCCACCTGCTAGTGGTACCGTGGTATTATAACAAGAAGAATTTGATGCCAAGCTGATCGGTCTCGAGATCAGATCTCACGTGATTGATCTGGATCAATGCCTAGAGTTTCATCAGTCGAATTGCGTCGAGATCTGATCTCACGAGATATCCTGATTTCAATTATTCTTTTCTCGACAGTGGAAAATTCTCGGGAATTGTTCACCAGTGATGTGTTTCATCCCACTTTCAAATCTGCCCCCTTGCCTCGAGATAAGGATTCATTTGAAGAATTTCCCTCCAATTCATCTTGCGATTTGGTTTCTTCTGATGAAAGAATTCAAAACTCGTCTCAAACCACTGTTTTGCCTCGGGATAAGGTTAATTCCGTTGATGAGATTGCTCCAATTATTCTTTCATCAATAGTGGAACAGTCTCGGGATTTGACCACACGTGATGTATCTAGGTCCATTATCAAATTGTCCCCTTGCCTCGAGATATGGCTTCATTTGAAGAATTCTCCCTCAATTCTTCTCGGGATTTGGCTTCTTCTGATGGAAGAATTCAAAACTCTTCTCAAACCATTTTGACATTGGTTAAGGTTGCTTACTTTGATGAAATTATACCTAATTCATCTCGGGATTTGGTTTCTTTTTAGGAAATATTCGCTATCTTTCTAAGAAGAAAGTTCTAGGCCTTTTTAATAGCTTGACCCTATTTTTTTTTTTATTTAACTAAATGGCCCTAGGGCCATTTTAATTTTCAAAATAGCCCTAGAACTATCACATCACCCACATGGGTGATGTAACATGCTGAGTGGGCGCTGACTGGGCGCTGAGTGGGCTGCTGACTTAGCATTTTTAAATTAAAAATCGTGATTTTTGCATTTTAACCCCTGAATTGTTTTATAATCAATAAATTTGCTTATTCTTGTTTTTTTTTAACCAATTTTTTTTAAAAAAAAAATTTATCAGTGTTTTAAAATTTACTAAACTTTTAAATAAGTTTTTAAAAAATATATAAGTGTTTTTTAATTTAAATACCTTATTTGTTTAATAATTAACATATTATCTTTTCCCTTTGGTTATTTAACCCAAATTTTATTTTAAAAAATTATGTAATTTTTAAATTTATTAAAAAATTAATTTTAAAGAATATATTTGAATATGAAAACACAAATTTTAAAATTATAAATTTTTAAGCAATATGTAAGTGTGTTTTTTTTATTTGTATTATAATTAACAAATTATCTTTTCTATTTGATTATTTAACCCAAATTTTGTTTAAATAATTTATGTAATTTTTTTAATTTATTAAAAAATTAATTTAAAGAATATATTTGAATATGAAAACACAAATTTATTCAAATAATGGTTCCACCTGTTGATCGATGTACTGCTGGCCGACCAAAGATCAGACGTAAATGAATGCATATGGATAGAAACCCTGATCCTACTAGACATAATTTATGCTCTATATGTAAACAACCCGGTCATTATAGAACTACTTGCCCTAGGCAAGGGAGAAATATATGATGTAAATTTACTTTATATTTAAATGCAATTATGCTTTTTAATTTCAAATAATTTTAAAATTTATTATTGATTAAATATTTAATTAAAAAAATAAATTTGTGTTTTCATATTCAAATATATTCTTTAAATTAATTTTTTAATAAATTAAAAAAATTTCATAAATTTATTAAACAAAATTTGGGTTAAATAATCAAAGAGAAAAGATAATTTGTTAATTATAATACAAATAAGAAAACACACTTATATATTGCTTTAAAAGTTATAATTTTAAAATTTGTGTTTTCATATTCAAATATATTCTTTTAAAATTAATTTTTTAATAAATTTAAAAATTACATAATTTTTTTAAATAAAATTTGGGTTAAATAACCAAAGAGAAAAGATGATATGTTAATTATAAAACAAATAAGGGATTTAAATTAAAAAAAACACACTTATATATTTTTTAAAAACTTATTTAAAAGTTTAGTAAATTTTAAAACACTAATAAATTTTTTTAAAAAAAAAAATTGGTTAAAAAAACCCAAGAATAAGCCAATTTATTGATTATAAAATAATTCAGTGGTTAAAATGCAAAAATCATGATTTTTAATTTAAAAATGCTGAGTCAACATTCTAGTCAGCGCTGACTCAGCGCCTAGTCAACGCCCAGTCACCATGTTACATCACCCATGTGGGTGATGTGATGGTCCTAGGGCCATTTTGAAAATTAAAATGGCCCTAGGGCCATTTAGTTAAATAAAAAAAAAAGGGCCAAGCTATTAAAAATGCCCAAAGTTCTAGAAGAACCGTCAGATGCTAAAGACCCGAGACTGCATCTCCTAGATGTCTCTTTTTTGGAAGCTTAAGCCCTCCATTGTCTTTGTGAGCGCAAGATCAATTGACCTTTCCTGTGCTAGGGACCCGTAACTTCAGCACATTCTCTCGGACTCTGTCCAGAAACTCAAGAGTGCTCTTGTTTTTCTAGGTTCACGTTTGTCTAAGCACATCGTCCCCTTGGATCCACCGGCTTGGGAGTAGTTCACCTCCTGTTCCCTCGCAGCAGATGAAGACCTTTTGTTTTCCTCATGGTGGACTTCATCTTCTCCGCTGCGATATTTGTTTTCTCCGGTTTCCTTGGTTTTTCTATTTTTTTTCTTTTTTTGCCTTGCTTAGTCTTATTGTTAGAAGCTTATTACTTCTGGTAATAGCTATCTAACTTGGGTTCTGTTTTCTTTTGCTTCAGTTGTTTTTTTTTCTCTGTACTTTTTTTTCCTGTTTGTTTCCTTTCAATAAACTCGTGGTTTGTCTACTTTTATCAAAGAAAAAAAAAAATTCAAGGAAAAGCCTAAAATGATATGTATGGAAATTTTCACCTAGTTATTTTCCCAATATCACATGGTAAAAAGGTCATTTTGGATGAACCGGCTTAATCCTTAAAATGGTTAATTTTCATGATGACCAAAGAATAATAAGTTAAACAAAAATTAAATTTAAATTAATGTGGGGAAATTTTTTTAAAAAATAGCATTGCATGAGAGAGTCACCTTAAACCTTCATAGAAGATGTTGAACTATTACTCCTCGAAAGCAAAGTGAGGTGAACAATTACTATAGCTTTCTTAACTATTTGATCAACAAGTTTTGTTTTAACGTGCGCTCATCAGACATTTGGTTGCTCCATTAACATGTGATTTGAGGGGTAGCCCGCGCCAGGCCCATAGACCAACAACTATATAGTCATTTATTATTAATTTTTTCAATAACATCACAACAATAAGTGTAGTTTATTTGGTGAAAGTGTTTGGCTGATATTTGGATGTTTCAGGTTTGAGCCGCCCTCACCATCATCCCCGCATCCTCTCCATCTGCCCTCAACAAATTATATTCTATATTTTTAATTTTAATAATAAGAAGATTTTTGTTTTATGCAAAGGCAACAAATGCATCCAACATAAGGGGTTTTAAGGGATAATCAGCTACAGTGATGCGCTAATTACAGTATTATAATGACCCTTAGATATTTATTAACTCAGACAGACATCAAAAATGGGCGATGAGAGTCGTACTACATGTACACTCAAAAAAAAATTTGGTACCAAACTGCGATAATAAATCTCCTTGCCATGTATCTCTAGAAGGGAAAAAAATGACATCTTATTACATGAGACCCAGTGAGCTCTCAATGAACAGTACAACTATACTCCCTCCAATCCTTTTTACTCCCTCCGTTCCTTTTTATCTGTCATAAACCCATGTTCTTTTTTATCTGTCATTTTTTAACATCAAGAAGCATTTATTATTTTTTTTCCAAAATTACCCTAACATTCTATTCAATTCTCTTCTTGAAATTTAATATGAGAGAGATGTGAAGATATAAATTAGGGGTAATTTTGGAAAGATAACTAGTTTTTTATTAAATTATCTGAAATAATCAACTTTCTTGGTATGTGAGATTCGGCTATTCACGACAGATAAAAATGAACGGAGGGAGTACTTGTCTATTTTAACTTATTCACATGGATTAAAAAAATCAGTCAAAGTTAGTTGGTAATATAAAATTTATAAAAAATTATATTAACATTCAAAGATTACACTTATTTAAAATATGATTTTATAGAATGTGTAGTTGACTATAATTTATTGGAAGTTGTAAAAGTAAATTAAATATAAGGGATAAATTTGAAAAAACAATGTTTAATACTTCATAAATTTTCTAAATGGACAAGTAAAATGGACCAAAGAAAAAAAACACTTTAAAATGCGACAAGTAAGAAAAACTGAAGAGAGTAGTATTTTACAATACTGTTTATAATTTTGCACAGTACTGTACTAGTGCTATTGACCCAGGGATTAGACCATGTATCTATCAATTCATCCTTCTCATAATATTCCACTACACTAAATACTGGTTGTTAAAAAGATATTATGTATTAGTGTTATTTTTTTTTATTTTGTGTGATTTAATTTTTGTTATAAATCCTTACCATAATAACATTCTTTATTTTTCTTAAATTCTGCATCTAACGTTATTTTATTTATTTTTAAAAATTTTCTTATAATTTCTTAAAATAGTTTAATTATTTTAATTTTGCATTTTAGTGTCATTTTATTTACTTTAATTATTATTCTTCGATTTTAATTTTTTTTTATATTTCTTTAGTATTGTTCAATTTTGTTAACTTTTTATTTAGCAATATTTTTTTTATTTAGTTTGTTATTTAATTTTTTCTATAATTCTTTTATATTGTTTAAATTTTTTAATTATACATTTAGTGGCACACTAAAATATTATTGACGACATGTTCTCAGTTATTGTCACAGAACATTGAAATTAAAGTTCAAGTAAATGATTAGAGATGTGGTTAAATTCAAAAACGACGATTCCCCCACTCTAATAAGTCGATGTAAGAGCAAGGTTGTCAGACCCGGACCAGTCCGGCCGGTTCAACTGGAAAAACCGGGTACCGGTCATGTGGCCGCCCCGGGTATACCCCATTGAACCGGGTATTAAAAAACCCGGTGTTAACCCGGCGGTTCAACCGGGAACCGATTGACCCGGCCGGTCAATCGGGTCATAATGTTTAAATTTTTTTTACAATATTTAATAATTTATTATTATTTTTTCATTAGAAACCACAAAATCGTGTATATTTATTAATATTAATTTATAATTTATAATCAATAAATAGAATTACAATATATACATACATATATATATATATATATATATATATATCATAAGCATACCAACAAAAATTAACATTTAAAAATAAAATCTATTAATGTGTTATGTAAATACTTTCTAATAATTTAATTTATTAAGAAAATAAAACAATAAATGAGTGTAATTTTATTATAAAAATATAAAAAAATTTAAAACAAAATAAAAACACAATTGAGATATAAGAATTAGTGAATTACATTTCTTATCTATCTTAACAAAATTAACCAATAAATAAATAAATAAATAAATGACCCTGAGAGAAGTTCGATAATTATATATTAATATATTAAATTTATAAATATTTGAAAAATATAAAAATAAATGACATAATTAGAAAACACTATTATATATAAGGTCATTTATCAATTTAAATATCAAATTTGAGTAGTTTTTAATATTATAATTATGGGTTTAATATTATATTTGCTCATTATTAATTATTATAATATTTTTTTATATTTTATTATTACCCTGGTTCAACTCCCGGTTCGACCCGGTCGAACCCATTGACCTCTGATCCTGGGCTTAGCCGGGTCTGACAACCTTATGTAAGAGTCATTATTTGAGAGAGCTTTGATTTCTCTCACATTACAAGGATATAAAAGCAAATTAATATGATACGTAAATAAATTAAATGAGTCCCTTTATTTGGAGAGCTAAGCCGGGTCGGCCGGGTCTGGTTCACTGAGCCAAGCCGCGGGAATATATGCAAAGACAGAAAGGAGGGAAAAGGAAACCATACTTGGACTTTACTCTTCCATACATATCCGGTTGATTCTCTGATCTCCTCATCTCGTCGGTGACAATCCAGACTTGGACTTTGACTCTTTCCATACATCCGGTTGATTCTCTGATCTCTCATCTCGTCGGTGACAATCCAGACTTAGACTTTACTCTTTCCATACATCCTGTTGATTCTCTGATCTCTCATTTCGTCGGTGACAATGGCCGTGGAAGCTATTCTTGTGAAAGCCTTGGAACTGATCGTCGATTTGACAGCAGCTCCTGTCCTCCAATATCTGCGCCCAATTTGGGGAGGAGTTGATGGGGAGCTGGAGAAGCTCAACAGGTATTTACTCCAAATCAAACCTCTGGTTGAAGATGCAGAGGAGAGGCAGCTCATGGATCAGGCTGTCAAGTCATGGCTGATGATGCTCAGAGATGTTGCCTATGATGCTGATGACATTCTCGACCAGGCCAATACACATGTCCTGCTCATCCAGCGCAAGGCCCAGTTTTACGGTTCCTTGAAAAGCAAGGTGCGTGACTTTTTCTCTCTTCATCATAACCCACTCCTGTTTCAACTTCAGTTGGGGCACAAACTTAGAAGCATCAACAAAAGAATAGATGATGTCATAGAGGAGATGCACAAGTTCAATTTTAAGGTTGCAGACAACAACAATAACAACAACAGACCTTGGAGGAATAGGCCACAAACGCATTCATATGTACCTGATTCAGAAGTGATTGGCAGAGATGAAGATAAAGAGCAAATAGTGCAGATGCTGATACATGATCATTTTGAAGAGAAAGTGGCAGTGGTTTCCATAGTCGGTATGGGCGGTTTAGGCAAGACAACACTGGCTCAGTTGATCTATAGAGATAGAAATGTGAAGAATCACTTTCAACTATGCATATGGGTATGTGTGTCTGATGATTTTGATGTGGCAAAACTTGCTAGAAACATCATGCTCGCCTCCTCTAAGAAACCTTATGCGGATACAAACATGGAGGTGCTACATCAGGATCTACGGCAAGTACTGGGGCAGAAGAGGTACCTTCTTGTACTTGATGATGTTTGGAATGAAGATCACATGAAGTGGGATGCACTTAGACATCTGCTTCTTGATGGGGCAGAAGGAAGCAGAATTTTAGTAACCACACGCAATGACAACTGCTCAAGAATAATGGGTGCAAAAAAATCTTGTCTTCTACAGGGTTTATCAGAAGAAAGCTCCTGGGCTTTGTTCGAACGAACAGTATTCACCACAAGTCTATCAAGACAACCAAAATTCCTAGAGATTGGTAAAAAAATCATCAATAAGTGTAAAGGGTTACCTCTTGCAATACAAGTAATGGGGAGTCTCATGCAATCCAAGATCGAAGAAAGTCAATGGCAAGCTGTGTTAGATAATGAAATATGGGATATACCACGTGCTACAGATAAAATCAGACCAGAGTTGTGGCTAAGCTATGTTAATTTGCCTTCTGAAGTGAAGAAATGTTTTGCCTTTTGTGTCCTTTTGTCCGAAGGATAGTGTTATTGAAGTAGATATGCTGGTTCAGTTTTGGATCGCTCATAGGTTTATTCCATCTCAAACTGGAAAAGACATAGACGTTGAAGGCCATGAGATTTTCAGTGAATTGATATGGAGATCTCTTCTGCAAAATGTTACTGATATGAGTGCTGGTATCACCCATTATTATAGCTCTGACGGTATTTATCATGGTCATCGCAGATTTTGTAAGATGCATGATCTCATACATGACCTTGCACAATTTGTTACTGGAGATGAGTGCTCCACATTGCCTGGAAGTAACGAATTCAAGAAAATTTCAAAAAGGATCCGTCATTTCACATTAAATCCTGATGTAGGATATGATATGGGTGATCGCACTCCTAGTGTTCGCACTGCATTACCTGTTGGAACAAACTTCATTGGATTGTCAAAGTTGAAGTTGGTCAGAGTGTTAAAGTTTCATTATGAAGCAAATGTTGACGAGCTGTCTACATCAATACAATATTTGCTGCATCTAAGATATCTCAATTTTTCTGAGACTTACATAACAGAACTACCAGAATCAATCTGCATGCTTGTTAATTTGCAAACATTGAATCTGAATGATTGTTCTCAACTTGCTAAACTTCCCATGAGCATAGTGTACATGAACAGTCTTAGACATCTTTATATTAGTAGGTGTCCAAAACTAAAAATCATGCCGTCTGGTTTAAGTCGATTGCGTTGCTTGAAAACATTGACAAAATACATTGTCTCTGAGAAAGCGGGGAACAAGATAGGAGAGTTAAAGCATTGGAATCTTGACGGTGAACTTGGGTTGTATGACCTCCATGAGGTGAAGAATGCGGATGAGGCAAAAGAAGCTAATATGAGTAGCAGACAAAGCATTTACTCATTGTCCCTGTCTTGGGGAACATCAGTGGAAAATCCAGAACAAGTGTTGGAAGCCCTGAAACCTCACGCCGCATTAAAACTGCTTAGTCTGCATGATTATCCGGGCACACAGTTTTCAACGTGGATTAGAGACGAACAGCAACTTCAAAATCTGGTTAGGGTCCAATTAGAAGGTTGCCAAAGATGTGAACAACTCCCGCCCCTTGAGCAATTACCGTATCTTGAAGAACTCACTATTAGTAGAATGGATGGCATCAAACACATTATTAATAACACCACAGGCGATGCATTTTCTTTATTCCCTGAATTGAGGTTCCTTAACTTGAAAGAAATGGCTAACCTGGAGGGGTGGTACGTGGAGGAGGATAGAGAAACGGCTCCACCCTTGTTTCCACGCCTTAAGAATTTGATTATTTCTCAATGCCCAAAATTGACAAACATGCCACCACAAATTTCAACTCTCGAATACTTAGAAATAGAAGAATCATACCGCGGGACACAAATTGAGCTCTTGTCCAAGGGGAAGGGGTTCTTCAAGCATTTGAAATCTCTTGAGCGGTTGTTGCTAACTAAATGTGAGGAGTTGGCTTTGCTGCTGGAAGACAAGGAGGAGACAAGACCCTTAAGCTCATCACTTCATTCTTTAAGTATTAATGATTGCAGTAGGTTCTCATTATCAGCGGCTTTGCAGAACCTTACCTCTCTTGAAAGACTCTCGATGCATCATTTTGAAGAGCTGGTGTCCTGGCCAGATGAGATGTTTAGAGGTCTGGAGTCCATCAGGTCTCTAATTATTTGGTCATGTAAGAATTTGACAAGTGCATCATCACAAGGAGATTGTGGTCCACTGTTTCTAGAGGATCTTTGTGTTTCTAATTGTGATGCGCTGATAGAATTGCCCAAGTGCCCCACATCACTCAAAAAGTTGGTTGTGTCCAATTGTCTAAGTATCAAATCTTTATGTTCAGATATGGGACACCTCACTGCATTAGCCCATTTAGAGTTATTTGAATGTCCTAAACTGGAGTCTCTGCCAGAAGGGATGCAAGGCCTCACTTCCCTTAAGTATCTATATATTCAAGATTGTCCAGCGCTGAAGTCATTCCCACAAGGCCTCCAACAGCTGCTTCCTACTCTTAAATTGCTTAAAATCAATGGATGCCCTAAGCTAGAGAGGCGATGCAGTCCAGGAGGAGACTATTTTCGCCTTGTCTCTAGCATCTCAGAAAAATCCATAAAAAACAGCCCCAGGAGGACACTAATAGCACCTTGTCTTTAAGGTCATGAAAACATAAATGGTAAGTACTATTACTGCTTAAAGTAGCACTGCTCCCGTGTACTTATGAACAATTACATTACCACGCATTCTTTACTTTTGGTAGATACTTTCATTAATGGTATTGCTTGCTTCATACAATTTTTTTTATTTTTTATTTTTTTATTATATGGACAAGTTAGGCCACTCTCTTTTTATTATTAGATCTCAAACATTCATTAAAAGAGTCAATCTTCTGACCTCCTGTTAATAAGTCAAGTTTTCTATTGCTTAGTTATTGCTGTAGTGACACTTTCATATATTTTTATTTCAACAAATATTTTTATAAGGTGCCTCATTTTTTTGTGTATTTTTTATATTCTAATTTCTCTTCTATTTCACATGTTTTATTTATAATTATTATCACTTTCCTATTTTTGCTTCACTTTCTCTCAGTTGTGGAGCACACAAATAACATTTTCTGCTTCAACTAATTTTAAAACCAGAAATAGTAACACCACATTTGTCACAAAAGAGACGTCATTGTGATTGTGAGTCATCTAGGTGTAGAGAATAATGTTAGCACAAAAATGTAAAGAAGATAATATTCTATATATTATTATTTACTTTCCTGATTTTTCTCAAATTGTAAACACTCTAATTTCATTTTTTTAATGAAAAAACACTCTAATTTCATTTTTTTAATGAAAAAACACTCTAATTTAAAAAAAACTTAACAAAGCATTTCTTTTATTAAATACCCATTGTCTTTGTCAAACAATTTTACCTAGGAAGTTTATATACATTTCTCGCCATTGTTTTCTTTGGATGGGAAAAGTGAGGGATTTTTTTTTTCTTTCAATCTGTTATCTATGCTTGTATCATGATGAGTTGAATCATGTAAACAAACTACTAGTGTAAAAAGCATAAGTGGAATGTCTTGGAGTATGTCATTACTACTGCCTTCCCTTCTGTGTTCATAATTACAACACTACCTGTATTTTTTTTTTTTAAATTTTCCAATGTCTTATATTCTTAGTGATTTGTTTATTAACAGTTTTGAAGAATGAGCAAGGCACCGGATATCTACAATCAGAATGCATCAAAAGAGTTTCACTAGCAAATATTAATTAGTTCAGTTAGCAAGTCTGATGCTGGGTGTCATACCTGTGAATATGTTTATTGCCTCAAGATCACAATCACACAATTGCAAGGTATTCTTAATAAATCTACTTCTATCTGTCCTTTTTTCAAGCTTGATGTGTGCCTTCGTTTTTCTGTCCATGCTTATCGTCTTTCCTATAGTTAATAAACACTTGCTCTTGTTATCATAACTTGGCACAGGAAATAGAGGAAAAGACGCATCTTTCCCAGTGATCTCATGTCTTTTAATGTACAGAAATCTTGAGGTGTACTCTTGCTAGTTCTCATTTATGCAGCTTCACTGGATTGATCCCATTGGCCAAACCATCTTCCAGCCATTTATCATTAACTACACTGAAACAAAAGGTGATGTATCAATCCTAATAGTTCACATGGCTCGATTGAGGAGGTGGAGGAGGTTTTGATATTAGTCAATCTTTGTGTGCAGGGACCAAAGTTCATTCTCAAGAGCGTGATGCCCAGGAGATTCATGTATCGTTTTCTACAAGAATTTGGAGTTTTTTCCCTTAAAAGATTTGGACTTGTATTTGCTTGAATTTATGATATGCTTGTCTCATAGTTGATGCTATCTATTACTAAGCAAATCTCCTAAGGATATATACCCAGCTTGTTGAAGATAAAATCCCCTTGGAGAAATCAATCAATTGGCTTGTTTTTCCTGATTTAACTTTTTAGGAAGGATTTGGAGTTATGTAGGAGGTTGTTTCTTGGCAACAAGAAGAAAGATCACATTATAGCTGAATCCTCAGTTGCTGTTATCTATCATCAGCAAATAGCAGAAGCTCTTTGCGTGGAGAATCTAAGTCATTGTTACATGTTTCGACCTATAGAATGAGTTTGAGAATGTGAAAATTAACCCTTTCTTTTTGTCTTTCTGATTTCAGAATCAATTATAATGATGGGACTCTTCTAATGCAGGTTTATCTATCTCTTTTTTTTTTTTAAAAAAAAATTGCAATGAAGGTTTTACTGCTCTCACCATGCCCTAAGAGACCGGTGTCCGCTTTCCTTGATTTTGGGCAAACTCAACTATCTTTTATTTTTATCTTCTTATGTTTGTCCTTGACCTTTTTGTGTTAGCTTTATTAATTTCTGTTTCTATGTTATTTTAGTTTTATTTGTCCCCTCTCTTTTTGTTTTAGTATGGTTGTGTTTTGTTTGTTCTTTTTTTGTTTTGTCGTCTCTTTGAGACATCGTCTTGAACTTTATTTGTTCTTTCCCTCAAGTTTATTTGAGTCCATAAAAAATGAAGGTTTGTCTTATAATCAAAACATCTTATGTTAGGTAATAAAATACCATAAACTAAAGGAGACAACCAACAAAATGAAAGAGAAGTCTAGAGTTCATCAATCCTATAGAGGGGAGCGAGCCTAGTAGCCCCAAAGTGATGAGTGATAGCACCAGCCCAATTTGACAGAGCCCTCCTAGAGGATCCTTTCACTCCATGAGTGGTTTGGTTCTTTTTTTAGAATGCAATTACTATTTAATTTTTTCTTAGAGCTGACTGTTCACTCATCATTTAGTGGATCTCTATGTTTTTCAGTGTTTTGTTTTCAGTCTTATACTTTTGAATTTTTTGTACTTCCTCTTTTATAATAAATGTGTATGTGTGTGTGGTTGGTGTCCCTCCATTTATATAGTGTCAAAAAAAGATCCCTGGAATGAGAACAAGTTTGCAATCTTATTCTTATAACTGAGGGTAAAGACGCTTGACCAGACGATCAATTCTCACTTGTGCACATGCTCCTGACTTTTATGCTCCTTGCATTTATCACTTTCTATTCATAATTCATAAGTTATTTTAGTCATGTGTGTGTTGTAGATAGTTCTTTTAAATAATAATAATAATAATAATAATAATAATAATAATAATAATAAGAAGAAGAAGAAGAAGAAGATACTCTTCTCGTGCCTATTAATAGACTAAGAAACATGAACGGTATTAGTTTGTGTTATTAAGTTGATAAATTCTTTCAATGATTTTTGAATGTCTTGTATTCGTAACGTTTTTTTTATATATTGTTTTGAAGAATGGCTATGGTGTTACTAGATGAGGGCAAGTATTAGTTCATGATCAATTCTGATACAAGTTGTGCTACCTGTGAAATGTTCTTTATCATACATAGCCTCTGAATGAATCAGAAAACCAGTGACACAAAAATCTAGTTCTGTTTTTTTCCCTTTCAACCTTCAAATGTGCTGGAAGTTTTCAGTTCATGTTCAATGTGCATACTGTATTTAATAAACACTTGTTTTCTTTATCTCCTCTTGCCAAAGGAAAACAGAGCAAAGGATACATCATCGATGTAAATTGCCTGAATTGATATAATTTACCAAACCCTCTTTTTTTATTTTTTCAGTTTTCAGTAAATGTGCTGCACTGAGTGGCATTACGTTCATATGACTCGGTTAAGGATCCAAGAGGTGCAGGAGCTGCACCTGTTTTTCACCTATTGCCAGTTTGAAAATTTCAAAGTCAAGTGTGTTTTGATTGCACTTCTGAGTTCACAATCAATTACATCAACTGTGTATTGTTGATTGCTAGCTATTACTGGACTCATTTCCATCCATTTAATAACAGATGCAGATTTTTATTTTTATTTATTATTTATTTTTTTTTGGGGAAAGAGCTCTGAATTTATTAATGAAGAAAAAAGGTTACAAAGAGTTCAAATAATACAACACAAAGAGGAAAGAAGACACAACAAAAAGAGAAGCAAACTACAACAAGAAAAACAAAGAAAATTAGAAAACAAACCCATGCTCAGAAAAAGACTTCATAATCCACCTCGGCAGGTCACGGCCAGACAAAAAAAGGTTCAGATTGTGGAGGTTGGACCCAGCAAAGATGGCAAGGGCAGAAGTTGGGCCGTTCCATCGAGAAGGAATGTTGATCATGGAGGGATTTCCCGCGATTTGGAGTAAGTGTGAGATGTCATAAAGATCCTGCTCAAACCGCCAATTTGCAGGGTTACGAGAATCCAACAGAGCTAGAGAGATATCATGGTTATAATGAAGGATGCGACGAATATCCAATTGCCGATCAGAAGAGATTTGAAGAGCAATGCAAAGGGCTTTAAAGCCAGCTTCAAGATGGGAATCTGCTTGGAATGTGCAGCAACCTGCACAAGAGATAACACAGTTATGATTTGAGATAAGAAACCCCAACTTACCAAGCTTGCTGCCGTCATTCCATCTGTGAGCATAAAAGAGAAAGAGGCCGTCGAAGATGGAGAAGTTATTGAGGAGGAGCCTCCGACCCAAGAGAGAGCAAGTTGCCTGCATAAATTCCTGGACATGGCTAATAGCTTTGGAGGGAATGTTAGAGAAATTGGGTTTGATATTACTAAAGATTAAATCACAGCGAGCCTTCCACAAAAACCAGATCGTGACAGCAATGACAGAGATAGTATAAAAAGAAAGGTTGTAATCAGAGATCCATAAACCAGCAGAAATTAAATCAGGGAAGGAAATATTAAAGCCAAGGTTATAATTTAACATATTCCAAACCAACTGTGCACAACGACAATCCAGAAAGATGTGATCAATGGACTCAAGTTCAATGTTACAGAAAGCACATACTGAATGAGGACCAATATTAATGCGATTTAGGAAATCAGTAGTAGAGATGCGGCCATGAAGCATAAGCCAAATGAAATGCTTAACACGAGGAGCAACATGTAATTTCCAAAGCTTATCCCAACCAAGCCAAGCCATATTAGAATCAGTATTGAGATTTAAATGATGATAGATAGCAGAAGAAATTTTAAGATTTGAAGGAAGAGGTTGCCAAACCCAGTAATTATTACTCCCACAGTCATAAGCACAAATGCAGGGAATCAAAGCACCTAATAAGTTTCCAAAAATGAAACACAGAATACCATGATTCCACTGGCCATTATCAAACAAAACAGATAGGTGATAATCATTCAGATCAGCGTTAACATTTAAAAAGGTAGGCTTGAAGGCCAGAGGTATATCAAATAACCACGGATCAACCAGGAAAGAAGTCTGAACTGGATTAAAGGTTTTGATCCTCAGATTCTGCTTAAGAATGCTAGCAGTTCTACAAAGACCTCTGAAAAACCAGGAACAATTGGTAGGGATAGGATCAGTCCAGAAGTTTAAGCGACCGTATTTATGGCGAGCAATATCAACCCAGAAGTTGTTGTCTGAGTTCAAGTATTTAAAAACATTTTTAGCCATAAGAGAAATCTTGGCAAAAGGGAGGTTGCGAAGCCCCAAGCCCCCCCTCAGATTTACTATCAGTAATACAACTTCAATTAACAGCATGGATGCCCTTTCCATTGCCCCCTTTAAACCAGAAGAAGTCCCTGACCAACATAGAGATCTCCTGGAGGACCGAGTCAGGAACAGGGTAAGCTGACAGGTAGTAAGTGGGAATAGAGAGAATAGAAGAGGTAATAAGGGTAGACTTAGCAGCAGGGAGAGTTTGTAAGTTTTCCAGCGTGAGCACAAATTTTTAATCTTGGCAATCATGGGATTAAAGGAGAGAACATTAAGTTTTTTAGGAGCAATAAGGATGCCCAAATAAGTCATAGGAAAATGGGCTTGGGAGAAACCAGAGATGGAACAAATTCTATTAGCGATATGTTTATTGAACCAGGAAGGGAGAAAGATTTGAGTTTTATTAAGATTTGGACGTTGACCAGTTAAATGGGAATAGATGGAAAGACAAAGTTTGATGTTACGGACAACAGATCTAGAAGCATTGGTAATCAGAATAATATCATCAGCAAACATTAAATGATTAAAATTAGAATTCAAGGTACAATCAAAGCCAGGAATCATGTTAGAAGTAAGGGCACGATTCAAGATAGCTGAGAAATTCTGAGCAACAAGAATGAATAGGAGAGAGGATAAGGGATCCCCCTGACGAATACCTCTAGGGGAATGAAACCAAGGAGAAGGAACACCATTAACCAAAATAGAAAAGGAGGAGGAGTAAAGGGTAGCTCGGATCCAGGAAATCCAGGTCGCAGGGAACTTCATCCTAGTAAGGGTTGCAAGAATTGTACTCCAAGCAAGAGTATCATAAGCCTTCTCTATATCAAGTTTAATAATCATCCTAGGGGGGTAGTTACGGTCAAACTCAAGAGAATGGACCACCTCCTGAACTGCTATAATATTATCAAAAGTACCTCTTTCCGACATAAACCCAGCTTGCTCTCTACCTACTAACATAGGGAGAACATGCTTGAGTCGATCGGAAAGAAGTTTTGAGATAATTTTATAGCAGACATTGCATAATGAAATGGGGCGATAATCCGAAACCAGCTGGGGATTCAAAATTTTAGGAACAAGAGTAATATAAGTTCGACCCCAAGAGGAAGGGAGGTGAGAAGTCTGGAAAAAACATTTAATAGCAGCAACCAGATGATCACCAATATCATCCCAGAAAAAACGATAAAACTCAATAATAAACCCATCAGGACCAGGAGACTTACCGGTAGGGAGATCAAGGAGAGCAAGATAGATCTCCTCCTTAGTAACTTCCCGAACAAGTTGCTAGCCAGAATCAAAGGAGATACTAGGAAGATCATCAGGTAACGCACTAAGAGTAGCATTAAAATCATCCTGGGAATGAATAATAGGATCCGACCAGAGAATAGAATAAAATCTCTTGAAAGCATGCTCAATGCTAGACTGATCAGAATGTCTATTACCAGCAGAATCTGTAATGTGGGAAATGAAATTATGGTGGGCTCGAATGTGAGCAGATTTGTGAAAGAAATTTGTATTTTTGTCACCATCACAAACCCATAAGAGACGCGCACGCTGAGCCCATTTGATAGAAATTTGACGTTGAATAGCTGCAAGTCTAGAATACTGGTCAGACAGATTAGTTTGAGAGACAATAAAATCATCCATACTTTCTAAATTACAAATATTGGTTTCTGTCTGTTTAAGATCATAATCCAAAGAATTTACACCAATATGCTTCCAAGAGTTCAGTTTAAAACGAGTGCAAGAGAGTAAATGCGAGAAGATGTGAAGAGGATTACCATGAGCAAGAGACCGAAAGGCTTCTCTAACAGTATCATGACAACCAGTAAACTCTAACCAGTAATTTTCAAATTTAAACAGATAACGATTAGTAGAATCATACAAAGAGACCGACAAAACCAGAGGAGAATGATCCAAGAAACTGCGAGAGAGATGAGAAAGAGAAAAATTCTTAAACCGAGAGATCCAGTCTAAGTTAACAATGCAGTGATCTAAACGAGCCCAGCAATGAGCAAGACCACGCTGATTGTTGCACCAAGTAAAAGGGGAGCCAGAAGAGTTAAGATCAAAAAGATTATTAGAGTCGACAAAACTACAGATAAAAAGAGGCTTTGCGAGAATAGTAATAAAAATGACCTCCCTTGTGCTCATTAGGATATAAAATGGAATTAAAATCACCAATTATAAGCCAAGGAAGATGGAAAGACGAGATTTTAGAAAGTTCATTCCAAACCGCGCATTGAGAAGAAAAACGACTAGAATTATAGACCACAGAAATAATAGAACTAGAGAAATAGATAGAAGAAATCACCAAATGAAGAATGCGGCGAGAAGAGGCAATGGGAGAAACCTGACCAAGACTTTTCTTCCAGCAGACAAAAATGCCTCCAGAGAAACCCTCTGCAAGGATGGAAGCCCAAGCCCAGGAACTAGAGATTTTGCTGCAAAACTTACCAATCCGAACAGAGTTAGCTCTGGTTTCCACTAGGCATAAGATAGCAAGGTCATTCTGACGGATAAGACGAAAAATACGGGCAAGGGTTTCCAGGGATGAGAGACCCCTACAATTCCAGCAGCAAATTTTTTTAGTTATCATCAAAACCAATTAATAAAAAGAAAGTAAAACTCCCTGAAAAAAGGATACAAAGTGAAGACAAAGTCACTGATGACTGGATTCACCCATTTCTAAACGTCCCTTCTTAAGGGTTTCCACATCTAGAAGAGAACCCTTGCGGATAAGAGCGACCCGCCGAGCTTCCTCTTGATACTGATCTAAAGTCATGTGGTCATCAGGTTCATCTCCCTCTGACATCTGATCTTCTGAATCCTCAGAAGCATCGTCATCGTTGTCACTATCCTCCTCCATAGAACCGTCGTCCAGAGCAGCAGTAACATGATCAACGAGTTTGGTATGGTCTGGGCTTAGGTTAGGAGCATTGAGAGAGGGGTCTTCAACAAGGGAAGACAGAAGGACAGGGGGTGGAGATCGGTGCCTTCGATCCAACGGCTCACGTGCCCTGGGAAAGAGTTGTTGGGGCTGAGTAAGTGGATTAGGATTCTCTAGCTGTATGTGCGAAGTGACAGGAGAAGGCGCAGTAGGGGGAGGAGTGGGGTCCCAATGCACATTGGGAGAACGCGACTCAGAGTTCCCAGGCACCTTAGATAGAGTAACTGGTGGGGCGGCAATGTCAGGAGTGTCAGAAGGGCCAGAGACTATTGGGCTCGGGGAATCATGCAACGTGGCATGGGAGTCGGGGATGCCGCCCACTAGCGCCACCTCGCAGCCCGCCACGTAAGCTGTGAACAGAGGCGCCTCGGGGAGACCGGTCATCGTTTCTCGGAGCGGCTGCCAAACCCTCAGCCGCATTGGGAGTGCGAACACTGCCGCGCAGGATCGGGAAAGACCACGCCGGCGAGAGACAAGCAACCATGGACCATAATCCGTTACTTCCTCAGGGGACGAGGAAACCAAAAGGGACACTGGATGCAGGATCTGTAGAAGGGCAAGGGACTCTTGGATCGACTCCAACCACCAAGGGAGAATGCGCCTGTCTGACCTCCTTCCCTCATTGAACACGAGGGGGCTGAGAGACACTAGCATTTCCGGTTGTTGGAGCACGATTGCAAGAATTCGAACCATGCCCAATCATACCACAGAAGTAACAGAAAGTTGGGAGGCGTTCATACAGTACAACAACGAAAACACGATGTTGATCATCTCCAAGCCATAAGCCCTTACCGAGAGGTTTGGAAAGATCTAATTCAATACAAACCCTAGCATATTTGGTACGAGTTAGAGAGAGTGTGAGTTCATCAACTTTCAAGAGCTTACCCAAGTGACCAGTGATAGTATCTAACATATCGCCACACCAGAACTCAATGGGTAGATTATGGAGTTGAATCCAGATAGCAGCTGTAGTAAGTTTGGTGAAGGTGGGTTCAAAGTATGGGCGCCAGGGAGACAACTGAAGAATAATACCATTGATGGTCCAAGGTCCGTCAGAGAGAAGACGCTGTAGAACAGATTGATTAGAACATCTAATAAGTATAAACCCATTAGGAAGATCCGAGATAAAAATTTCTCCAAAGTTTTCCCATTTCTTCTGGAGAATAGTCTTCACTTGCTCAAACAAAGGGGGCTTCCCAAAGAATTTGCCGTAAAGGGAGTATTGAAAGCGGAGGTGGGCTCGATTCAGGGTATCACTGTCGAGTTTAATGAACTCCGAGGTGGTTTCTTTGAGTTTGTTAAGGACTGTTGGGTTGTGGATGGGAGAAGTCTCTTGGGTCTGGGTGAGTTTGGAGGCAATTTGAGCCCAGGTGGGGGGAGGGGGGACGGACGCTGCGGGGCGGACGGTGGATCTGACCCCCGCTTGCCATGGCAAGAGGGGGATAGAAGAGGAGGGGAACAACAGTATCAGGGAGGCAGGCGCAGAGGCAGAGGGGTTTGAGACCACCTTTGTATGAAATACAGAGAATAACTCTTAGACAGCAATGACAACAATAAGCATCCGGTTGAAGTGGTATTCTACAATCATAATGCTCTTGTATTTATAAAAAAAGGAAGGAATGTAAAAGAGCGCAAGTATATCTAAAACCATAGCCAGATAATAATCAAAATTTGCTGATTTATGTTAAGAGAGTTTTCAAACAAGATCATAAGGCTTATAAAAACAACCACAAAATCATGTCTCCTCTATTGTTTTGGTCATTAGCCACTTGACCCTATTGATGCTGCTTCAAAGGCTCGAACATGATGTAGTAGACTAGTTTGATAGGGAGTGCTATCAACATGCCAAAAATAACTCTGCAACAGTTACACAAATTAACTATTAGACATCACTGAACATATTCCACATTTCATCAAAAATATGTGATAAGAGAGTTGGTACCCTATGCTTAAAATCTTTGGATGCACATTGTATTCCTTGGCAAACACAAATGGAACAATTCCTTGAGGCAGAGCCGCCTGCATTTTAAGTCATAAGAATACCATAAATTAGTGGCCAAAAATGGGGCAACATGCATCATGGCAGTTTATGTTTGAATTTTTCTACCTGAACAATGGCAACATGGAGAAGCACACCTCGCAATTTAACAACATAAGAAGCCACAGCCATCACAACAGGACCAACTATAAATCTGACAGCCATTGAAAAGGCTGCAACAGAGTTGCCACAAGCAATCATCTTGGGTTGCAATGCCATGAACAACCCTGTGCATATATCACCAAATTGTATACTTGAATCACTACTCAAAATAAAACCACAATACCAATCTAGTCAAAATCTAAGAATATATCATACCAAGACTAAACATTGCCATCCCAAGCTCAGCATCAGGGAGTATGGATATAGAACGAGCTATTATTGCAGGCATTTTAGTTCCCCATCTACCCAAACACAATCAAGTTAACATCAAGATCTAGACTAAAGCAACAAATCAAATCTAGAAGTAAATATATACCTGAAGGAAACCAAAGACCAAATAAGACCAATAAGACTAGAATAAGTGTTTCGGATTCTTAATAAGCTTCCTCCAAACCATAACAAGAATGAGCCTGGTCATGACACTAGCAGCTGGCATTGCAATAGCCTTAACATCCTTCACACCATCTTTCACATTGTGATCAGCTATGGTATCAGACCCTTGTTTCTCCCCATGCCCACCATCCCTCTCCTGATTCCTGAAGCTGAACTCATTGCAAATATCACGCACTCCTAAACATTCAACAAAAGCACAAACACATTAACACTAAGAACAAACATTGGTATAGTAAAGATCTTTCACCTGCTGTAGTATTCTCTGACACAGGTGAAGCACTAGAGCTCCAAACAAACATATGCAAGTCCTTAGTAGCACCATCACTACCATTCACCTTCTTCTTCCCACCATTGGAGACAACAAACCATTAAGCTTAGTACCACCATGGTCTCCACTCTCCTCATCATTACTAACCAAAGAGAAAAAGTCATTGTGATTAAAGCTAGACTCTCTTAGAGTCGGATTTCTAGACGATTGCAACAAGTAAATCTCCACATTGGTTAAGTTTGACATGTGTGGAGTCAGAGACTTGCGAGAGAAAATCTCTGGCCTTGAGCTCGCTGACTTGCGAACAATCACATGAAGCTTGCCATATTCTCCGACCTCAGCCTCAGCCTGGAGCGGTTCCCGCCCGTCCAACTATGCTATATCAGAATCAACTTTGAAGGAAAGAATGGACGCAGTGTTGTCTTGGAACTATTCACTAATGAGAAACTAAGCTCCACGATACTCAAACAAGAAGAGCAAAAGTGTATACCAAATAATGCATTGGAGTACAACTAGTTGCACCATTAAACTACCAGAGAAAGCACCATACATGCCTTTCAAAAGAGGAATGCCCATGACTAGAGTGTTGGGGAGAGTGGAGAGGGAGAAGAGAGTGATACCCCATTCTAAAGAGCCTTTGGACCTGGTTTTGGCCCAGATAGATAGAATGGTGAGAAGTATGAGTTTCTGAAGAGTGTTAGCTGTTAGTACAACTACACTATAATTGGCATGATTTGACACTGAGTCAAGATGACATGGAAACCTTTGTGACGTGGCATAAATGATGACATGACAAAACATGGTGACATGGCAAGGAGTCTTAGCTTGGAGGCAAATATCTTGGAGATCTTGGTGAAGCTATTTTTGGTATGTGTTATAACTTGAAGACAAGATCATATCAAGACCATATTTAGGTGATTTGATTGGAGACTAAATATGGATGGGGCTTAATTGATGAAATATCTATCAATGGTATGAATGAAGGCTATTGAAGGTATGATTTGAAGAAACCTTAATAGGTATGATTGAAGACATGCCTATTGTTGCCATGATTGAATTGATTGATTGAAGATCTATTCTTGGAAGATTTGAAGACCAAACTTGGATGAATTGAAGATCAAGGTTGGAAAGTTTTATGAAGACGCATAAGGACGTTTGCCCCTTGCGAGGGGACTGTGTGGTGAGGTACTGAGGAGATAGGCTAGTTGCAGGTGGTCGGGATTGGGAGATCTTGCTACACTGACTCAGACTAAGCATGACAGGGAGGTTGATGAGTCTTGAGGTCGTTCGCAACGTAACCATAACTCAGTCAAGTCGGCAGTCAAGGCCATGTTGCAAGTCATGTTACAACAGGAGTTGCAACAGCTAATTTTGGAAGATTTTAAAATTAGTAGCCGCGGAGATTCTAAAAGAGGTATGGACTATATTTGGGATGTTGAGGCATTTATATAAGCTACCTTTGCTCTGAGATTGGGTGCGACTCTTAAGGAGGAGAGAGGGTAAGCACTAGACATTCTAGAGAGGGTAGTGATTTTTGTTTATGATCGTGAGTGACAAGTGTATGTACTTAATTATTTTCTCCTCTTTTAGTGAATTGTTAATCTCCGGGCTTGGCCCCCCAGACGTAGGCGAGTGGATGCCGAATTGGATTACCAATCTTGTGTGTCTTCTTCTTGTTTGCTTTGTGTGAGTTTTCTATGAGTGTTTGAGTGTTCTCTAAACCACAAACCACATCGGCAGAACTAACATTAGTAGCTATAAAGTGGAAGGTCATGGAGTAAGGGTCATTAGTGGAGATAAAGTGGAAGGAGGGAAGTTGAACAGCAAAGAGTGCAACAAACCGGTTGATACCGGAGCACTGGTCTGGTGTGAAAATCTGTCACCATTTCACTGAAGCATAGGCAAGTCCCATAGCTAGTACAATGGCACCACTGCTGTAAGAACATGGTACAAGTCTAGAACATGGCACCACTACTGTACGCCAAACTACCTTTTTTAGTCTAACACAATTACTTTGATTATCTTGGACAAGTTTTCTAATCTCATCTACTCATAATTGATAGGATACTAACTCGTTTGCTTTCAAAAGAATGAATTTCTTCTTGGCGATCACTCACAACTGTTATTTACCTGACAGAGCCGCACTTTAAAGTTGACCCTACGAAAGAGTAAATTAAGTCTAACTACTTTAATAACATACTAGATGTCACAAGAATATTGTGATCATGATACCTCAGGCCTAAGATCTACTCATATAATCATAAACAATAATTCTAATCATTGATGGTTAAAGAGTAAAACCGATGTGATTAGATTGTTGCTAGTTATGTTTGAATACATCAAATCCCATCAATGTATTTATGACATATGCACCCACTATCCTAAAGTGTTCAACTAATATACTTTGTTAAAATATATGTCATATAAATTCTTACGAATCTGTAATGCCCAATTAAATATTTTTTTATTTGCGAACTATTCAAGTGTATGAGTACTAAACCCTTCTAGTGTCCTCCTCTTTATCTCATAAAGAGTAAAATATTTAACTTAATACACAAGAACTATAATGTTTAGATTTAATTAAAATGTCATCACAAAATTTATATGAACATCAAAATAAATGAAATGTCTTAATACAAATATCCTCGTTGGCATTAGAGGGCATAATAGTAACAATTGGGACCTCCAAAAGCACAACATTTCCTTTAGAGGGTTCGGAATACTTGGAGCCTTGAAGACCTTGGTCAGAAAGATCCATATTTTCTTAATGAAGGGGTAGTGGATAAATATATGATCTACCAATTCAGTAGTCGAAAGGCACAGGCAGCACGTGGTGGTAGGAAGCCTATCACATTTTCAAGAAGCTTGATTTTTCAAGGTAAGAATTAGGTTGTCCCAAGCAAGCCAATTAAATAGATTGACTGCTTGGGGGTGGCATCTTTCTAAATTTTTGTGTCACTTGACAACGAACACCTCCATTGTTTAGGAAGCTATGAAAGGATTTAACTGTGAACCTACCATTAGCTGTCAAATTTCATTGTTTTTTTATCAGTAAAGCCTTGTTATTGCAGTAAAAGAGGAATACTTTTTATGGTTTTGTGGATATATGGTTTCTCTAGCTAACAAAAAGAGACAAACTGTTAACATGTTAACTCACCATGGCAAAATTATCATTTCATTTAAAGATGGCTGATATGACATGAATATATATATATATATATATTGTCTATTGATGTCTCCTAAAATTCCACAAACAAAAAAAAACTTAAATCCCAAAAGCCAAATAAAATCATGTTGAAAATCATGTTTTTTATACCATGTGGCGGTTTTCTAAATAAATTGACTATTTACCTTTACCAATGAAATAAAAGTTAACACCTTCAACGGTTTGTCCCTTGTTTGTTAGCTAAAGAAACCACATATCCTAGAAAGGAAAAATATTTCTCTATCCTTATTTTGCAATTTTGTGAAAGTAGAAGGTTTTTTTTTTGAAAAAAATTATATATTATGCTAAGGAAGAGTATTTTTCTTATTTTCAGTTAGCAAGCTTGATGTTGGGTATCCTACATGTGAATATGTTTTCTATATTAATTACTACCTCAAGATATATCACCAGGACATGGAAAAACATGCAAGATTAATGATCACAATTGATGAAGGGATGGTGTTTTTCTTTTTTTCTTTTTAATTTAAAAGGATAAACCACATATTATCTAATTTTCTTTAAAAACATCAAAGCATGGTGTTTTTAATTAATCGCTCATAACCATCTGATTTTTTTATTTTCTATTCTAATATTAATCTGTGAGTTATTTTTTTTTATTTTTTGAATAAAATGGATAAACCACAAATTTATTAAAAAATAAAACATAACAAACAAGCTCAAAATAAAATGAAAACAAATAGAGAAATAATCTAAAAATGAAAACAAGAAAAAAGTTAGCATTCACTAGTGGTGAAGCCAACCCAAAATAATCACCAACCAAACAAAACTTAGAAGGAAAACAGCTAAGAAAACCAGAGCCATCCTCCGATTTTTTAGGCCTTCACAAGCTGAGGAAGGGAGTGGATCACTCCTGGGTAGAAGGACTGTGAGTTAGTTTTATCCATTATATCTGCTATAAAAAAACCCTCCTTTTTGTTATCACCGTCTCATACAGGAAAGGGCCCATCTTTGTGATTAGTGTCTTGTGGTATATAATAATGATGGTTTATAACTTCATTTTTGTATGTGTTAGAAACTTGTTTGGTTATGTTTTATAGCTGAAAGATTAGTAATATTGAGATAGTGAATCTTTTATTTTGTACTTCTTAATTTACATTAATTTATGTCAACTGTTGAACATGTCTCCTTCTTTTGTAACCTTCTCTCCTCTTTACTCATACGGGATTCAAAGCTTGCCCTCCCCGCTAGTGCTCATTCTCTCCCTCACTAAAATGAAGGAAGCCCATTTGTTCCTCCTTTCTCTCCCCTTGTCTCTTTCATTCCCTAGAATGAAGAACGAGATGATGGCTCTTGCTTGAGAAAATGTGGTAAATTGACACATGTGTACTGACTTAGACAATTACAAGTGATGTGGCATCTACGGTGACATGGTCATGGAGGTGTTGACAAAGCTCTTTCGGAGTCCACATCATCAAATAAAAGCCCGAAATCCTTTGGACGGCCTCTCATTGAAACAAAATTAAAGTAGTGTGTCCATTTTGATGTAAATTGAAATTTAAATACCAAAATGAAAAATCGGTATTCTTTAGTGTCCTATCAAAAATTTTACCCTGCTAAGTTCCTATTTGTTCCACAACTTTCTATTTATATATGGGGAAAACTTAGGTGAAGTGCAATAGATGAAGTTCATGTAGTTCACCATTAGATTTTTGACACTTGTCTTGAAATGTGTAATTTAATGAAAAAAATAAGGGTATTATGAACATGTTATTATATTTTAATATACTTTTAGGATGTGTGTTCAATAGACACTACACCAACTACACCTATCACATTGCACCTAAATTGAACTCTTTAAATATACTTATGGTCTATCTACTTTATTAATAAATGATTAATAAACAATTTAAATTCAAACTAAAATTTTAGACTACTAAAGAAATAAAATGAGTTCAACCACATGAAAACATCTTTTAATAAACTTTGACATACCCAAATAACATTAGATAATTTGTAAACGTTTAGCGTATAGCATTATTTTTTTATTTTTTTATTTTTGGGAAAAGTGGATAAACCACATGTATTAAAAAAAAAGAGGAACACTACAGGGATCGACTAGGTGTGGAACAAAACAAAGAGAAAAAACCAAAACAGAAGAATAACAGAAGAAAAAATGAGTACAAACAATGAGGTCATCTAGGCCCACAAAGGGCAGCTGGACACCACAAAAGGCAAAAGGACTACTCTGTTTGAATGTCTTCTACCCCTGTTTGGACACTGAGAAACTCCAGACCACACCTAACCGCAGAGACTGGCCCTTCGAGTTTAGCTCTTTTGGCCTCCGACGCTGCATTAATAGAAGCCAAGAAACTTGGCATATAGCATTGTTGGATAATAGGTAATCATTTTTTTAATTTATACTTATGATTAAATATTAATAAATGTATTACTTGGGCTTAAACAAAACTTTCAAATTCATTCCAAAATGACTGAATAGTAATTTTCATTTTAATGAGGGCCTGAGTACAAGTATCCCCGCCAGAACCTGGCTACGGTTCCGTCTCCGTCTCTTGCTGTGCTGCGTCTCGCTTCCGCTGCGCCGACACGCTCCACAACACTATGCCATGCTCCATTGCGGCACATCACTCTTGCTTTCATCTCATGAGGAGCCTTTTACGGGCGGAGACAAGCCGAACTCGAGCACCTCTTGTTTGCCTAGCTCGGCTTGTTTAAACCCCTACTACTCACAGTTCAAGTGCCAAGCTCTCCAATGAACTCCATCTCTGCCAAACTCTTCCACTCCCATGTCCACTTCCTCTGCACTGCAAAGTCGGCACCTTTCTTGACGTCTAGGGTTAGGATTTCGCCTAGGGCTACAAAGATTTCCAATTTGCAGCTCAAGGAGAAGTTGTTGGATTCTTTCTCCTTGAGCCCACTGGGAGGAGACGAGGGAGTGATTTGTGCTTCGGAGCCTTAATGGGTTCTTGGAGTGGATCCTGATGTCTCTGGCGCAGTCGCACTTTTGAAGCCCGATGGTTCTGTCTCTTCGGCTCAGGTCGAACACTGTTCTTTGTTTTACCTTTTGAATCGCAATGTTCTTTTAACTAATTGTGATTGAGGTAACAATGTAACTCAATAACATCCAGTTTTACAATCAATCATCACTTCTTAAAAAAGAAAATAAATTTGTTTTTATCTACGATTCAATGTAGAAATGTCTGGTAATAATCTTTGTAAAGTTTTATTTTGAGCAGTATTTCAATTTTTATGGGCCTAAACTGTCAAGTTTCTCATATTCAATTTTATTATTGATTATTTTGAACCACTTGTTGATATGAAGTTGTTAGTGAAGGCATTTACTCTGAATCACAATGAAATTGACATATTATATCTTCAACAGTCTTGTTATTTGGTGACAATAGTTACTTATCCTTAATATACTTACATATCCTGGTTGAATTGAATCGCATAGCTTTGTTTTCATCTTTAACTAATGCTGAAAATGTAATTCAAAGTTTCCTGCTTATTACTTTCTTGGGTAGCTAAGGACCATTATTATTTCTATTTCTCTTTGGCAAGCTTTCATAACAATCATGTACGGATCCCATATTGCAGGTCTTTGATACCCCAAATGTAAAAGTACTGGTTGGGAAAAGAGTTCGAAATTGTTTGGATGTGAGGTCTATCGTTTAGTTGCTTCAGACCTTTGGTGCACCACATTGTATGAAGTTCGAATCTGTGTAATTGTTAGTGTGGTCCTATCATTCTCTATTTTTCTTGACTTGTATATGTGTTTAAAGTTTCTAGAATTTGTGTAAATGTTAGTTGTGGTCCCATCATTCTCTGTTTTCCTTGACTTGTATATGTGTTTTCAAGGTTTGTAACATGCTTGATGTTCATAACCATGGTTTACCTGCTGGTAGGTAGTTGCTATTGGTTCTACAATTATTTAAAGCATCCATATTTTTCATTCTGGATTTCATAAAGTCACTAGTCTCAGATTATTTTCTTGATTAATCTTCCGTTCCAAATAGTCTTGATAGAATTCGTTTAGGAAACAAAAAGGAAGCAGAATGAATCCTTATAATGGTCTCTTTCTGAATCATAAATGGACTGAAGTTTAATGTTTGTGATCTAACCCTTGCCTTAGTTTGATGCCCTTTCAACACCTTGAATGACTTGGTCTTGGTCTTAAGTTTTGTATTTTCTGATTCTATTGATCAAGAACTGCAAGATGCTCATTTTTTATGGTTCAAAATGCTTACTGTGTTAACTAAATCAATTTATCTGTGGTAACAGAAGGCTGCCAGATGCACAGTGGAAATTCCTGGGATCCTGTCCATGTGCAGATTATTGCGCATTATGTTTTGTTAGTGTTAGAGCTTAGATTGGTTAATGGGCCATATTGGGCCCATATATAAACCCTAATATTTCTCTATATATACTCTTGTATTCTTTTTCTTAATTGATATCCAAATTATTTCTCCTATTCTCACATGGTACCAGAGCATTGGGTTAGACCCTAGTGGCCACCCAAAACCCTAGCCGTCGCCGTCGCCGCCGCCATTCTAAACCCTAGCCTTCAACTCTCTGCCGCCACCTCTACCACTAGCCACCGCTCATCTCTCGTAGTTCCCATTGTTCTACGGGCACCTGGTGATGTTCCTCAGCCCTCACCAGTGATGTCCTTGTCTTGTTGCTGAAGGATTTGTCTCTTTGTCGTCATGTCTTCATCTCATGGGTATGGTAATGGCTCCTCTCGTGGTGGTCGAGGAACCGGTTGTGGTGATTCTCGGGGTAGGTTTGTGTGCACCTTTTGTCGACGGACGGGCCACGCTGAGAATCGTTGTTGGGATAAGCATGGTCATCCGGTAATGGTCAATACTAGTACAGAGTTGGCCGATCCGTCACCTACTTCTGGTGCTGAACAGTTTGTCACTATCTCTCTGGCTGACTTTGCACGGTTCCAGTAGCTACAGGACACAGTTTCTCATGCTATAGTCTCTTCTCCTATTTCCTTAGGTAATGCCTTTCTTGCTTCCAGGGACAGTTCCTCGATTATTGACTTCGGAGCCTCCTCTCACATGACAGGTACAAAATCTTTTTTTTCAAAATCTTTCTCCATATGTTTTTTGTTCTATGGAAATTGCTGATGGACGATCTTGCTTAGTGTCCGGAGAAGGAGTTGTGCAGGCTTCCTCTCAACTTAAACTAACTGATGTTCTTTTTGTACCTGATTTTCCTATCAAGTTGCTATTTGTTTCTGCGATCACTAAACAGTTGAATTGTAGTGTTACTTTTTTCCCTTTTCATTGCACTTTTTAGGATCTGCGGAAGGGGAAGAGGATTGGTTTAGAGCATAATCGTGGTGACGGCGTGTATACGTTGGTGCGTGATGATATTCCTTGTGGTTTGGCAACTTCTATTTCGGACACCGAGTCATCACTTATATGGCACTTTAGATTGGGTCATCCTTCTCTTAGTCGTCTTCAGCAGGCTTTGCTTTGGATTCGGGTCGAGTCATTTCAATGTGAGTCATGTCAGTTGGGTAAGCATCATCGCGCTACCTTTAAACGTTCTACTCTAGTGTCTAGTCAGTCGTCATTTGATCTAGTTCATTGTGATGTTTGGGGACCTTCTAGAGTCGTGTCTATTTCTGGTCATCATTAATATGTTGTGTTTGTTGATGATTTTTCCCGAGTGTCATGGGTATATTTGTTAAAAGACCATCGATCTATTGTTGATGTGCTTAAAACATTTATTTTGGAAGTACAAAATCAGTTTTCCACTGTTATCAAATGTCTTCATAGTGATAATGCTTTAGAATTTGTATCTTCTACTATAAATTCTTTATGTGCGTCCTTTGGGATTATTCATCAAACCACCTGTCCACACACCTCTCAGCAGAATGGGGTTACTGAACGAAAGCATCGTCACATCTTAGATGTTGCAAGCACTCTCTTAGTGGAGCATAATATCCCTAGGTATTTATGGTCTAATGCTATCTTAACTGTAGTATATCTTATTAATCGTATGCCTTCTGCACCCCTAGGGGGAGAGGTCCCTCTACGTCGTCTTTCTACCTGATACTAGTTGTTTCGCTTGTGTTCTCGTCTTTTTGGTTGTGTTGGTTTTGTTCAGGATTTAACTCCTTGTTTGGATAAGTTGTGCCCGCGTGCGCTTAAATATGTCTTTGTTAGATATTTCCGCACCCAATATGAATATCATTTGTACCACCCGACTAGTCAGAAGTACTATGTGTCTATGGATGTCACGTTTTTTGAGTCTCAATCTTTTTTTGCTGACTCAGGTTCTCATGATTTGTTGAATACGTCGTCTGATATTGTTCTACCTATTCTTGTTTCAGTTACTCCACCTGTGCCTGTGCCTAGTGTGACATCTCCTCTAGTAGATCCAAATGATGGCCGTTTTGGACGAGTTTATTATCGCCGCCAACATGTACCACCGCCAGATTCGCCTCCTCCGATTGTCTCCCTGGATGATGCAGACCCGTCTCTTGATCTTCCCATTGCTTTCACAAAGGTATTCGTTCTTGTACCAAACATCCCATCTCACTTTTTATTTCTTATGATAATCTTCACCCATCCTTCCGCACATTTGCTCTTTCCTTGTCTGCTGAGTCAATCCCCAGGAACTACCAGGATGCATGTCTGCTTCCACAATGGAAGAAGGCAATGGATGAGGAAATGGAAGCCTTGAGATCTTGTGGTACATGGGAGCTCGTGCCTCGCCCTGCTGATACCAGCATCGTCACTTGCCGATGGGTCTTCTTTATCAAGCACAAAGCTGATGGTACAGTTGATCGCTACAAAGCTCGGTTGATAGCCCGTGGTTTTACTCAGACTTATGGTGTTGATTATGCTGAGACTTTTTCACTGGTTGCTCGTCTGAATTCCATTCGCATTCTACTGTCGGTAGCTATGAATCAATCATGGGCACTCTGTCAACTCGATGTAAAGAATGCCTTTCTCTACGGAGACTTAGTTGAGACAGTGTTTATGGAGTAACCTCCAGGGTATGTTGCTCAGGGGGAGAATGTTGTTTGCCAGCTCAAGAAAGCGATCTATGGTCTGAAACAAAGTCCTCGTGTATGGTTTGAAAAGTTTAGTGTAATTGCAGTTACAGATGGTTTTTGTAGGTGCAATGTGGATCACTCCGTCTTCTATAAGAACACTTTATCTGGATGTGTTGTACTTGCGGTATATGTCGATGATATCTTGTTGACGGGTAGCGATTATCAGGGCATTCAGAGAACTAAAGAGCATTTAATGAAGTATTTCGTTACACGAGACATGGGACGACCTAGATAGTTCCTTGGTATTGAGTTTGCATATGCCAAAGGAAAGATGATGCTTTCACAGCGGAAGTATGTGTTGGACTTACTTGAGGAGAGTGGTTTATTAGGTTGTAAACCAGAGAGTACACCTATTGAGCAGTCACCACCCTTCTGGGAGGCATCATCCCCAACTCTCAAAGATCCAGGTCAATATAGACATTTGATTGGCAAGCTCATTTATCTAACAGTTACTCATCCTGATATATCTTACGCAGTTGGACTATTGAGTCAGTTTATGCATGAGCCACGAGAAGTTCACTGGCAGGGTGCTCTGAGGGTGCTTGCATATGTTAAAGGAGCTCCCAGCAAAGGCCTTCTCTACAAGAATCATGGTCACCTAGACATTGCAGCCTATTTTGGCTCAGGTTATGCTGGCGACAGAGGTGACAGAAAGTCTACGTCAGGGTTTTGTACGTATGCTGGTGGAAACTTGGTTACTTGGCGAAGTAAGAAGCAGAATGTGGTTTCAAGATCGAGTGTCGAAGCAGAGTACAGATCAATGGCACAGACAGCTTGTGAGATGGTTTGGGTGTAGTCTCTTCTATCTGAGTTAGGATTCCCCATCACGATACCTATGCAGATGTTATGTGATAATCAGGCCGCCATCTTCATTGCAAACAATCCAACATTCCATGAGTGTACCAAGCATGTAGAGGTTGATTGTCACTATATTCGTGATATGGTATTAAAGGGAGTCATTTCTACGCCATATACCCAGTTATCTGAGCAACTGGCGGATATCTTCACCAAGGGTTTAAGTGTTAAAGTTTTTAGTAATCTATGTAACAAGCTGGGCATGTTCGATATATATGCTCCAGCTTGAGGGGGAGTGTTAGAGCTTAGATTGGTTAATGGGCCATATTGGGCCCATACACAAACCTTAATATTTCTCTATATATACTCTTGTATTCTTTTCTTAATTGATATCCAAATTATTTCTCCTATTCTCACAGCTGAAGAAGTTCATTTTGTCTTTTTATTTGGAGGTGTTTTTTCTTGTATTTAGTTGATTATGATCATAATCTTTAGTCTGTTATATCTGATTTATTAATCCGTTCCTTAGTTCTGCTTTACTTCAAGAGTTAACTTACTAACCCTAGATGATAGCTGGAGATTTCTTTTAATTGTATAGAATTTTTGGCAGGATGATAGCAGGGAAGTTGCTTCTGCTCTGTTCTCATCTTTGAGCCATCAATTAAAGAGGAAGAAAGATCATGGTATGTATTGTCAACAAATTACCCAAAACTGGTTTACATTGTATACACTGTAACAAACATGCTTCTTCATGGAGTATTACCTGCATCTTTGCTTCCATAGGTCGAGCTGAAGCTCTTCTTATTGCGGCATATGGAAGAGGCCTTATAGAACAAATGGACCAAGTTGATTATAATGGTTCTCATATATTTTCTGACCTGTTCAATTCATTGATCATAGAAAAGAAGGCAGTTTAAAACTTCTGAGAAAGCATTTACTAGCTTGGCAGAAGTTTTTCTCATTTTTCACGTTAACCAGTTCCTTTGATTTGCTTGTTCTACCACTTGGCTGGCAACCAAATAGGACTGACTGAAAATTCTTAAGATTAGATTTACAACAGGCCTCTTGTAATGTCATTTGAAGATACATTATCCCTGTAATTACAGCCATAGAAATTTCAGGTCTCCAGATAGGTGTCTCTATAACTTGCATTCAACACACAGATATCATTTCTTTTCCTTGTGTTGTTTTACCTCTAAAATTATTGCTGAAAGCCAATTTGCTGCGGAATATGAATCAATTCTCTCAATTTATGAGAAATGGCTGATTTGGTGTGCGTATCATGATCTTTCCCATAAGCTTGGTTCATTTGGGTGCTTCCACTTATGTGAGGATTCCTTCACAATGGCAAATGAAAGCAAAGGAGATGAAGTGCCTTAGTGGTATGCATCGATCAACTCTGCTTAAAGTTGCTAATGATACTCTAACCATAAAAAATGTATTTTTAATAATAAATTAGCTAATACATTTGAGTAATTTGAGATGTAATCGGCCTTCTGTTTCACTCTACAGTCCCATGGAGGCAGGCAAAGCAGGTTGTCTCAAGGTCAGCCTGTCTAGTGGAAGTCTGTGTGCTGATTATTTTGAATGCTAAGAAGTATTGAAGCTTTGTTTAAAGCAGAGAATCAGATCTCAAGCTTCCAGTTCAGGCTCTGGGAAAACGCAATGGCCATGGGAGCAGATCTTTCTTCTACCTTGTACTTATTGTCAAGTTGATAGCACCTTGTGTTCCTGTGATGTCTTGGCTCTATTTACTATGATGCAGAGAACATATTGGGCAAGGCCAACACATGTTCTAGTGGTCAACAAGAAGTTAGAGTTCTGGGTTCGTTGCTTCTGCAAGGTGTGCAACTTCTCTCTTTTTAACCTACTTTTCTTTCTACTGAAGCTTGAGAACAAGTTGGAGATGCACAAGTTTGATCTCAAGGTTAATAATCTCTCTAGGTTCAGAAAACCACACCACAGTCTCACTTGTTTGGAATCAAACCAGTTCTGATTGTCAAAGGTGAAGATAAGTTGAAAATAGTGGAATGCTCCTTAGTCATCATTTTGCTGAGAAAATGGTGGTGTTTTTATATTGTTGATATTGCGGCTTAGTAATGCTGCCCTCTCCCCTGCTATTCTTCAAGCTATTCCTTTTCCTTATTGTGTAACATCTGAGCCCTCTTTCCTGAGGGTTGCTTAGTTTAGAGGCTGAGCTTGGGTTTGTTTGTATTCTAACAATCATTGTGATACTGAACCACATTATACAGAGTGCAAATTCAATTATAAGGAATTGGTTAACACACCCTAAACCTAGGCTTGACAAGCTTTCTTTATTGATCTTAATTATTGTTTGATTTATGTTAATTGCATGTTTTGAGGCTTACTAGCATATCTAGTTTCAAACAAAAGTATTAAGAAACTTAGGAAAGTTTGTACAGAGTCAGAGATACGTAAATAAAAGGATGAGGGTATCTGTTTGCAAGTGTAAAGTCAGCTTTGCTAGTTCTATGACCGGAAATGATTCCATATGTTATTTTGCAATATTGGCTTAATATAAATGAGGGGAATGAAAGTGCCATATAGATCACAATGGGTGAACGGTAGATGTTTTTGATGACTATAGTACTTACCCATATTCAGTTTCATCATTGCTATTATTTGAAGCGCTTGATGATGTTAAGTTGTTGACACACGTTTATTTTAATGCACTGCTATGAAAAAATTGTAATCTATTTCTAGTACCCTTCTTGCTTGGTGATAGGTTGATTATTAGTGGAGTAATTATCATATTTGTATATTTTGTCTTCTAACTTGAGTTAAAGTTTTAGATATATATTTTCATCTTTAACTTCTAAATTGGCAATTTTACTAATATCAAGAATGTGATGCAAACTTTTTGATTGGTTACTATTTTTTTTTGGGAAGAGTTTTATTATGGTTGTCTTATTTCTCGTTGTTAAGCTCGGGTAACCATCTCATGGACATTTTAGGCCTTTTGATTCTTCTACCGTAAAATATTGCATAGTGATTTCTTTGTTTCATGCCACATTAAAACTTATAAATGGATTGATTGTTAATGTTTGTGATCCATTGTTTGTTTTCCCCTGTTTGATGCCATCTCACTATCTTGGTTGGGCTTGGCTTGATCCTTATTTGAATTTTCTTGAGTTATTGATAAGAAACAGAGCTATTGTCTTTGTTACCTTTTCAAAATAACTAGATGTTTTTTCAAATGTGATAAAAATGCTCATTTTTGACAAAAAAACCATATATCGTATGCATAAGCCCAAATTCCTTCCCAATTGCAAATTGTTTAGATGTTGAGTGTTGATAAGAGCTGATGTGTTAGCTTTTAGAGAAGCAGAGAGTCACCAATATTTTCCTTGGACTCACTTGATTGTGATCATATATTTTCCTTACATGAGTGATAGCTGGAGGGTTGTTTCTCATTCCAACGATTTTTTTGGCAGGATGATAGCAGGGAAGCTACCTTTTGTTATTCCCACCGTTGTGTTTCCAACTTAAGAGGAAGAAAGTCATGGTATTTGTCTTCAACTTCTTAGCCTGTATTTAGTTCTTGTCCACCCAATTACAATTTCAGTGTTACATTGTATACTTGAACTAGTACCTGCATCTGATGCTACAAATTGAGCTAAGCTTCTCCTTACTGTGCACACTGAAGTGGTCTTCCAAAACATTTTTTGAAAGTGTTTGACCTGTTTTATTCACTGAGCAAAGAAAGCAGTTCAAAGCTTTCCAGAAGGCAAGTAAATAGCTGACGATTGTTAGATTTACAATAGGCCTCTTGTAAATGCTGTTTGAAGATCCATTGTTCAATGAATTTTACTGCCCTTAATAATTTCAGGTCTTTCATATTTATGTCTATATTATTTGCATTCAATACTGATCACATAATTTTCATACCAGTCGACATCTCCATCGGTGTCTTCAACTCGATTGCAGTTGATGGAGCCCGATTCACCACATAACAAGCGGTGTTGACTGCTTCTGCCCAAAACTCTTGTTTAGGCTTGCAGCTCCCATCATAGCTCTTGTTCTTTCTAACAGAGTCCTATTCATCCGCTCTGCAACTCCCATTTGTTGATGAGTGTATGCTGTAGTGAACTGCCTTTTGATGCCTTCTGACTTGCAAAATTCATCAAAGTCTTTGCCAGTGCATTCTCCTCCATTATCTGTCCTCGAGCACTTAATCTTGTTGCCATATTCAAGTTCCACCCGCGCTTTGTAAAATTTGAAGACTTGAAACACATCTGCCTTTCTTTTGATAGAATATACCCAACATCTCCTGTAATAGTTATCAATGAATGACACAAAGTAATTTGCTCCTCCTACGGACGTAACTAGTGCTTGCCACACATCAAAGTGAACCAATTCTAGAATTACTTTGCTTCTAGAATTAGATGTGTTGAACTTCAGTTGATGCTGCTTGCTCACAATGCAATGTTCACAAAAGGGTAGTATTACCTTTGTGAGACCTTGAAATAGATTCCTCTCTGCAAGAATCTTCATTCTTTGCTCTGACATGTGTCCAATTTTCCTATGCCATGTCATTGTGCATCTTTCACTTGGACTACTTGTGGCAATTGAAGCTTCTCCTTCTTGCAAAGTTTCTCCCTTCAACATGTATAAATTTGCAGCTATCGTCTCTTCCTTCATACATACAAGCGCTCCTTGAATTATCTTCATCACCTTGTTGTGGACTTCGATTTTGCAACCAAGATCATCAAGTTGTCCAATAGACAACAAATTCTTTATCAGGCCCTCCACATGTCGGACTTCTTGCATTGTCCGAGTTGTACCATCATGCATCTTGAGTTTGATGGTGCTAATGCCAATGATCTTTAGAGCTTGATAGTTGCAGCTGTACACAGAACCTCCAGAGATAGGTTCGTAGTGGTAGAACCATTCTTTTCTGGAAGTCATATGAAAAGTTGCCCGAGTCTAGAAGCCAAACATCAGCAAACCTTTTCCCTGTGTTTGTTGCTACTTCACATACCATGGCATTTCCATCTTCTGATGTGTTTGCAACATTTCCTTGAGGATTGGAATCCTTTTTATTTAGATTCCTACAATCCTTCTTTATGTGACCCTTCTTACCACAATTGTAGCATTTGAAGTTTTTCTTGCTCCTTGATTTAGATCTACCTTGATTGTGGCTCCCACTTGCACCATGTTCCATTGATCTTCCTCTTATCACCATCAAAGCCTCCGCTTGTTACGAACTTGCTGACCTGTCTTCCTTGTTCTTGGAGACATAATAGCTGCAATGTTGTCGAAGACTAGAATGTCCATGGAGACATTATTTGTTAAGTTGATGACGTGTTAATCATATGAATCTGGTAGACTTTGGAGTAGAATTTCCGCACGTTCACTTGACTTTATTGTATGTCCCAATGATGTAAGTTAGGAAAATAGAGTGTTTAGTATGCTCATGTGCTCTATCACTGAAGTAGATTCCACCATAAGCAAGGTATAGAGTCTTCTCTTAAGGAAAATCTTGTTGTGGAGTGACTTGGCCTCATACAGCTTTATAAGGTGATCCCATATCTCCTTCGCCATCTTCTTCTCCGCTATGCTTGATAGAACTCCATCAGCAAGCGCCAAATGAAGATTTGCAACGGCATTACAGTCGATCTCATTCCACTTGTTATCTTTAACCTCACCTGGCCTTTCAGTAATGGTCGCTAAGCAATTATCCTCCCTTAGGATAGCCATCATTTTTAGCTTCCACAATGAGAAATTACTCCTATTGAATTTTTCAAACTCATACTTTGTTGCCATTGCTTCTTTCACAGACTGCTTCAAAGGCAGTAACCAGTTCCTACAAAGGGTGAAAATAATCTAACTTATTTTCTGATGTGGAGGATCAACTATTAGTGGCAGCCATAGAGCATACGATAAGTAGATATATATAGACACCCTAAGTCTGGCTCTGGTACCACTTGTTGTGTAATTATAGAACTGGGTAGAGCAGGGTCACAGTAAAAGTACTTGAAAAATAATAGCACTAAAGATGGACACATGATGTACGTGGAAAACACCAAAACAAATTAGAGGAAAAACAACGGGCAAGGTAGAAGAATTTCACTATAGTGAAAAATAGGAGTTACAAGATTTCTATTAACAAGGAGAACCCCAACTTACTCTAATTTTTTCTTCCCACTATTTCCTCCCACTTTCTCTTTCACCCTCACACTTCCTCTCTGGAATGGTACACTGAGAGATGCATTTTGCATCTCTATTTATAGGAGAAAGTGAATGATAATTAACTCACTAAATCCAAAGGTTAGGTGAGGATTACGTGAATATTATATATATATATATATATGTAATTCATGAGAATTGTATACTTCGGGACAGAGACATACTTTCATGGCTGAGATTTAACTTCTGTTTCCAAATCCTCTGTCTTGATAAGCTTTGTTAATTTTTTGAAATTAAAGAGTTATGTTTCAAGTTTCAAATTCAAGTGTTATATTTTGGGACATAGACATGCTTTCATGGCTGAGATTTAACTTATGTTTCCAAATCCTCAGTCTTGATAAGCTTGTTAGGATCGAGAGCAAGGATGAGCAACACACACACACACACTCTCAGTTTTTCGGTGTTCAAACACAAGGAGGATGGGAATGAACCGTTCACCGGAATTGACACTCAATTCTCACTTAATTGAATCACAATATAGACATTCAATTATAACAAAGAGAATGAGAAAGAGAACTGAAGTATTTCCACACTCAATGATTCACACAATTCATTCAATTAAACACCAGCCATTTATACAAACACCTAGCAGACCAACCATCATGGTCGCACAGTACATAGCTAGAGAATATTCAGTTTAGACAAACATTACAAACAAACATAACAACAGATAAATTTAAGCATCCCCAGATGCATTACAACCAAACACAACCAGTTAAACAACATTCATTTCTTTCTTGTTTTGAGTCCCGACACAAGGTGCACCAAGGCTGAATTCATGGAGACAAGCTGGAGCTGCAGTAGTGTGAGCAACTTGAATTCTTGGGATCTGATCAATATCTTCAACATACTCCCCTTGATCAGATAATTCTCCAACTCCTAACTTCTTTGTGAATGAGTCGAACTTGATTCTGGGCAAGGCCTTTGTAAACACATCAGCCAATTGATCTTCAGTGCCACAATGCTTAACATTAATTAAGCCATCCTTTATAAGGTCTCGAATAAAATGAAAACGGGTATCAATGTGCTTCGTGCGCCCATGATGTGTGGGATTTTGGACAATAGAGAGAGCTAATGAATTGTCACAAAAAGTAACATTTGAGTCCTCCTGCTTCTCGTTCAAATCTTCTAGCAGTCAACGAAGCCAAACAACCTCGCAGGCAGCAGCCGTCAATGAAATGTACACTGCTTCGGTGCTTGACAGAGCAGTGATGGACTGCTTCTTCGAACACCATGCTATAACACCGAAGCCTAGTGAAAATACCCACCCTGTGGTGCTTTTCCGGTCGTCTTGAGATCCTCCCCAATCGCTATCAGAATAGCCCATTAATTTGAAATTTTCTTCCTTCTTGTAATGAATCCCAAAACCGATTGTTCCTTTAACATATCGAAGAATTCGCTTTACTGCTCCTAAATGATGCACACTCGGTGAATGCATGAACCGAGCAACCATTGAAATAGCAAACATAATATCGGGCCGTGAGTGGGTGAGGTAGAGCAGAGCACCAACCAATTTTCTATATCTCTGTGGATCTGTCTTCTCAGAATTGTCCTGAAGACTGAGTTTCTCATTTGAATTCATTGGAGTATCAATATTCTTGCAATTCTTCATCCCAGACCTGAGCAAGAGATCCTCTGCATACCTTCGTTGTGACACGAAGATATAACCTTTCCTCTGTATCACCTGCAGGCCGAGAAAGAATCTCATTGGCCCCATATCAGTCATCTCGAAAGTCGTCAACATATTCTCTTTGAACTCAATTAATAAGATATCATCAACATATAGGCAAAGTAATAGCACATCAGAATTACCTTGTAGTTTGCCATATACTGTGGGTTCATTCTGGCTTCGGGTGAAACCCAATTGAGAAAAATGAGTGTCTATACGACTATACCAAGATTTGGGTGCTTGACGTAGACCGTATAGAGCTTTATGAAGACGATACACTTCTTCCTTCTTCTCACTTACAACGAACCCCTCAGGTTGCATGACATACACCTCTTCAACGAGATCTCCGTTTAGAAATGCGGATTTTACATCCAGTTGATAAATTCACCATTCCTTTTGTGCTCCTATAGATAAGAACAGTCGCACAGTCTCCATTCGAGCGACTGGAGAGAAAACTTCTTCGAAATCAATTCCCTCTCACTGCGAGTAGCCTTTAACCATGATACGAGCTTTTCTTTTCAGCAGAGTGCCATCTGGATTGAATTTTGACTTGAAAATCCACTTCAGTCCAATTGCTTTCTTCCCTTCTGGAAGAACAGTTAGATGCCAAGTTTGATTCTTTGTTATGGCGTTCATCTCCAAATTCATGGCCGTAATCCACTCCTCACACCTTGCAGCTTCTTCATAAGATGAAGGGTCTCCTGCGAAAAGTGCAAGAGAGCAAGAGCTATAGAGATCAGTGAGATTTCTATACCTCGTCGGAGCGCCACCGTCTTCTCTGGCCACTGATTCTTCTTCTTCTAAACTAGAAGAGATCCTTTGATGTGAATCAGCCCGTTCATCAGTTTGATTGAACGGTTGAGATATCACCATTTCTCTGTTAAGAGATGTCACCCGCTCCTCACGTGCCGGTACATAAGTTGAGGCATCTGAGTCAGCATTGCCTGACCAATCCCAGCTCTTCTCTTCAAAGAACCGGATATCCCTGCTGACGTGTACGCGCTTCGAATCAGGATCTATGATCCGATAGGCCTTCGAGCGATCGCAGTACCCAATCAGCACACCGGGCCGTGACTTGGCGTCAAACTTGGACCGCTGCATCGGGTCAACGTACATGTACATAAGACATCCAAACACCCTGAAATGGTCAACAGAGGGCTTCTCACCGGTCAAGGCTTCAAACGGAGTTTGCAGCTTCACCGTCGATGTTACAGATCGATTGAGGATGTACAGTGCCGTCGCCACTGCCTCTGCCTAGTACTCAGACAGCATCTTTCTTTCTTTTAGCATGGTACGAGCCATCTCCGTCACTGTTCTGTTCTTGCGTTCGGCGACACCATTTTGCTGGGGGGTCTGCGGAGCTGATAGTTGGTGGTGAACTCCGGCGAGCTTGCAGAAAGCTTCAAATTCATTGGATATAAATTCCTCTCCGCGATCAGTGCGCAAAACCTTGACTTGGGATGAGAACTGCTTCTCCACCAGAAGCTTGAACTGCTTGAAGAACTAAAATGTCTCTGATTTTCGGTGCAAAAAGTACACCCAACTATATCTGGAGTAGTCGTCAGTCAGTAGGAGAAAGTAAGAGTTACCTCCAATGGATGTCGCTCTGATTGGGCCTACAAGGTCGCCATGGATTAATTCTAATGGTGCAGATGCTCGTTTTGCTTGGCCTTTGGGAAACACAGAGCGAGCTTGCTTCCCCTGTGAGCATGCTTCACATGAACTTACACTTGTGATATTCGGCAACCCAAACACCAGACCCTGATCTGATATTTGTTTCAGGTTCTTCACGTTTATGTGCCCATATCTCTTATGCCAGAGATCTGAAGCTTCATCTTCCTTTTGTGCTAAATTTACAAAACCAACGTCATTAGCTATTAAAGGAAAGAGCCTGTTAGGAGTCATGGCAACCTGAGCAACCTGTGCCTTAGTTTTAGTCTCCTTAATGTTGCAAATTCCTCTGGTAAACTCGATATCAAAACCAGCATCCATCATTTGACCGACACTCAAAAGGTTATGAGTTAAATTTGGTACAAACTGGACATCGTTCAAGATAGTAGTCTTACCTTTGCTTGAACAGAGTGTTACCTTGCCAATGCCTTCAACTTTGAGTGCCTTTCCATCCCCAACTATAATGGAATGGCTTGGTGTTGTGGCCATGCTCTGGAACAAATCTTTCTCGCCTGACATGTGGTTGGAGCAACCACTGTCAATTAGCTATAGTCCTCCACTTTGTTTTAGTTCTTCACTGATTGCCATAAAGGCCACTTCTTCTCCTTCCTTTGGCTTCTCTTCTTTAACAACATTCGCTTCCCTATTTCTATACCAACATTGTGCTTTTACATGCCCAAACTTCTTACAAACAAAGCATTGTACTCCCTTGTGGGATTTGTTAAATTCTGCAGAGAAACCGGGTTCAGTGAGTGCTGGATCACTGCTTCTGCTGCGCCCGCGTCCCCTTCCCCTGGGAGATAAGCCTCGGCCTCTTCCTCTTCCTCTGTTTGAATGCTCTGTAGCATGAGCACTTCCTCTGCCTGCATACAATGCCTTCTCTCCTTCATGATGATTTCCTTCAATGTTTAGTATAGCTTCATGATTTTTCAGTGAGCCACTCAACTGCTCAACTGAGATAATATTCAAATCTTTTGCTTCTATGATCGAGTGAACGGCCTGTGAGAATCTGGGAGTCAAACTTCTGAGTATTTGAGACACAACTGCCTTTTGCGGGAGATCTTGCTTCAAGACTCTAATCTGGTAAACAATATCTAATACCCTGCTCACGAAGTCCTGCACAGATTCAACTTGCTTCATTTTGACAGCATCAAACTCTCTTTGTAGAGCATGAAGCTGGATGTTGGAGTTGTCTGAGTCTCCCTGGAACTCGGTCTTAATAATATCCCACGCCTCCTTAGTCGTCTTGGCTTCAGAAATCCTTACCAATATCCTTGAATCAAGTGCGCGTTGAATTAGATACATTGCTTTAGCATCCTTCTTGAGGCTTTCATTAATTCTAGTAGTGTCTCCCTCTTCACTGAATCCCTTCTCCACCAATTTCCATAGATCTTTCGATCTAAACATGGTCTTCATCATCAATGCCCAAAGGTTGTAATTCTCACCTTTGAAATAAGGGACATCAGTATCCTTTGCTGAAGAGGAGCTCGACATCTTCACCTAGATTCAATGACAGATCTCTGATACCACTGTTAGGATCGAGAGCAAGGATGAGCAACACATACACACTCAGTTTTTCGGTGTTCAAACACAAGGAGGATGGGAATTAACCGTTTACCGGAATTGACACTCAATTCTCACTTAATTGAATCACAATATAGACATTCAATTATAACAAAGAGAATAAGAAAGAGAACTGAAGTATTTCCACACTCAATGATTCACACAATTCATTCAATTAAACACCAGCCATTTATACAAACACCTAGCAGACCAACCATCATGGTCGCACAGTACATAGCTAGAAAATATTCAGTTTAAACAAACATTACAACAGATAAATTTAAGCATCCCCAGATGCATTACAACCAAACACAACCAGTTAAACAACATTCATTTCTTTCTTGTTTTGAGTCCCGACACAAGGCGCACCAAGGCTGAATTCATGGAGACAAGCTGGAGCTGCAGTAGTGTGAGCAACTTGAATTCTTGGGATCTGATCAATATCTTCAACAAAGCTTGGTTAATTTTTGAAATTTAAGAGTTATGTTTCAACTTTCATATTCAAGAGTTATGGCTAGTCTGTGCAGAAGAAATTTAGCTGCTATTGTTATTGTATCCCAAGTTAGAAACACACTAAAACTAATTTTTAAGAAATGGTTGAGATGAAATTAGTTTAGCAGTTTCACTTGGCTCACTTGATAGTAACAGGTAAGAACCGTGGTATCTCTAAGTTCAGCTGTAGTTTTCTGTGGAAACTTCAATCTTCTATCATGATTGGTGTTGACAAATATCTATTTAATGGAAAGAAGAGTCTACTACTGTGTCCTTCAAAGTACACAACAAGTTTTGAGGCTTTCAGCTTCAGGTTCAGGGGAGAATCAACAATGGCCGTGGTAGCTATTCTTTCTTCCACCTTGTCATTGATTGTCAAGTTATCAACATTGCATGTCCTTGAATGTCTAAAGCCCTGTATGGGGTGGTATTGATGAGGAACTTCAGAAGCTCCGCAAAGCCTTGCTTGGTGTCCACGCTATTATGGGAGATGCGAAGAGAGGCGACTCAAGGACAAGAGCTGTCCGAGGAATGGTTGAATGAGCTCAAACATGTTATGTATGATGCGGAGGACCTATTGGACGAGGCCAATTCACATGTCATACTTATCCGACTTAAGTCGAGCAGCGAGGGTCACAGGATGAGCAAGGTGCACAACTTCTTCTCGCTTGATAACCCATTCTTTTTTTCTGCTGAAGCTTGGGAACAAGCTTAAAAGCATCACCCGGCGAATAGATGGTATCATGGAGGAGATGCACAAGCTCAATTTCAAGGTTGATGCTCGCCTCGGCTCAAAGGACCGGACCACGGACTCACTCTTTTGTAATTGAATCAGAGGTGATTGGCAGACATGAAGATAAGGAGAAAATAGTAGAGATGCTCATTAGTCACCATTTTGATGAGAAAGTGGCTGTGTTTGCTATCACCACATCTTTTCATTCCTGCTGTGGCTGATTTTCATTTGGACAACAATTGCATTATCTCTCTGCTTCTCTGTTTCCAATGCAAACCAGTATCACTCTGCTCTACTATCTCTGTTTTTAACACTCTTTCTACTTTCTTACTCAATTGCAAGTTTCTTATGATCCTTCATCCATAAATAGTTTTGTTATATTTAGGCTTGATGTCTTGAAGGAGAATTTCATTTTTTTTTTTTGAAAAAAGAGTGGATAAACCACTGATTTATTGAAAGAAAAGAAAAGAGTACAAATAGTTAAGTTCTCTCACCAGAAGTGAGGGAACAGAGTACAACTAAAAAACAGGGAAGCAGAAAGTAAAAAAGAGTCTAAGCAGGCGGAAGACATCGTCTGGCATCTCAGGCCTGTCTAGAAATGTAGGAGAACTACTCCTGGGCTGCATTGTGGTCGGAGTCGCTAGTAGGATTAGAGGTTCTAGCGCTATAGAAGTTGAGTGAGCGCTTGATTTTCTGTGATGCTTCATTGAGATTTTGTTGATACCTATCAGCAGCTGTAGAGAGCCAAGAGAGAAGCATATTAGCAGTTGTATAAATAATATTGAGATGCGATGATGCAGTCAAATGAAATATGCGATTGTTTCTTTCGAGCCAGACATTCCACAATATTGCACGGGAAGTGAGATCCCAGAGGATTCGGTGTTGAGGGGCTAAGGATAGTATCCAATTGGTCCACAGTAAGGGAATTGTCTGTGGAAGAGAGTGTAATTCTAAAATTTGAGAAAAAAATGCCCAGATGCGTTTGGAGAAAACACAGTCGATGAAAAGATGTTGAAGATTCTTGGAGGCACTATGGCAAAGGACACAGGTATCAGTGGAGTTTTGAAAGTTGTAATCTTTCTTGAAAAGATTTGCTAGAGTGAGGATTTTGTCCTCCCCAGCAAGCCAGCAGAAAAGAGTGATTTTGCTAGGGCAACGATTTTTCCAAAAAAGGGGGTAAAGTGAGCTGCGTATTCAACCATCAATGAGAAAATTATAAAAGGATTTGACTGTGAACTTGCCACTTTTTTCAAGGGTCCAAGTGTGGATATCATCATGAATATGAGAACAGTCAGGGATGATTTCAAGAAGAGCAGTTAACATATCGGGGGTGGAAGTGGAGAATAGAAGCTCAGGATTGTTTAGAAACTGGGAGAATTGCCTGATGGTAATCCAAGGGACAGTACAATCATGGAAGAGATCGGGCCAACAATCTTTAAGTAGGATTCCAGCGTGCCAACGATCAGACCAAAGTGAAGTGTTAGAACCACTTCTGATAGTTTTCATGATACATGACCGGAATGGGAGTAAAGTGGAGGTCACTCCTGCCCAAAAAAAGGATTTATTTCTGGGAGAAATGTGGGAAAGAATTCCATTAGTGTCATTTATAGAATAATTAGCATGGACAATTTTGGCCCAATAGCTGTTTGGGTTGTAGGATAATTTCCACCACCACTTTCCTAGTAAAGCGTTGTTGAAGGTATGAAGGTTAAGGATTCCCCAACCTCCCATTTCCCGCGGTCTGGTGATTCTGTTCCAGGCTATGAATCTGACTCCTTTGGGTCCCAGATCGGGGCCGTTCCAAAGAAAATCTCTCCGAATTTTATCAATTTCTTTAATAACCCAAGCGGGGAGCCTGAGGACTGACATCCAATAAACAGGAACAGTGGATAGGACAGAGTTAATGAGCGTTAAGCGTCCACCAAGTGATAAGTAATTTGCTTTCCAAGAAGTAAGTCTAGAGCGAACCATGTCAATGAGTTTTGCCCAGTCATTTCGTTTGGGTCTACGACCAGAAAGAGGAACTCCTAAGTAGGTAATTGGGAGACAACTTCGGGAGCAACTTAGGATTCTAGCTGAGGAGTGATGAGGTTGGAAGCCGTAGTTAGAGGAGTACAGGCAGCTTTTCGAATAATTAATGGTTAAGCCAGAGGACCCCTCATAAAGATACAGGATTAGTTTGATGATATGAAGATCTTCTTGTCCTCCAGTGGAGAAAATAAGAAGGTCGTCAGCATATTGGAAGGAAGCTCCTGCCATGTATGAAAATAGGATGATTATGTTATATATCCAACAAGAGTTGGTGCAAATTTGGAAGGAACAAAGATGAATAACAAAAGATGTGTTTAAATTTCATATTGTAGACACTAATCAAAATCTTTTTATGAAGCAAATGCTTTAAATATAAGTGATTGCAAGACAACTTATTATTAAAATTTTCTCTTTCATGATTTGTTTATTTTATTTGAAACACATGCATAAACAGCACAACATTCAGATTATGTTTTCAATTAATATAATTTCAAAAGTTATTACCAATTGGGAAGTATTTTTTGCAATCAAGTTCATTCTATGTAGAGATCATTACTCTAGGAAGATTCTTCTTCTTCAAGTAATCCGTTTGATTAGAAAAGGGAAGTCATTCTCTTTCCCTTCATTTGTCTTTCAATGTTTATAAAATGTTCAATTCAAAAATTTTTTGAAGCTTGAGTTTACAAGTAAAGGTTGATAGCGTTGGTAACTATCATTTTGGATTTTGTGATAATTAATATAAATTTGTTTTGTTTAAATTATGAGCAGGTGTCTTTGAAGGGCTAGATAAATCAATTTACTACACAAGTTGCAAGAGACATGAAGAGAATGGGTAGTGCAGAGTCAGAAATCAATAATTGAATGGAAGTGCATTTGCTGTATGTGTCAATTCATTTTGGCTAGTATTATGCTGAACCAAATTGATTGGATATGTTATTATAAAATATGCAAGTTTGGCATAATATAAATGAGCTGGGAAGTGTTTCTGATGGCCATAGTAGTTAACCGTATTCAATTTTGTTATTCCATAGTTTTGATGCCCTGATATTAAGTTGTTTGTGTATGCATTTATTTCTTTGCATTTCTAAGAAAATATCTTGCCACATTGCCAATGCATTTTGTGTTTTTTGATATTGGCTATCATAATAGTGGTTATCATATTTGTACCTTTTGTTTCCAGATTTATTAATTTTTTGGAAAGTTTATTTTATGATTATTTTGTTTGTCTCTCCAAGTCCCTGTGAGAAAGCAGTGAACAAGGTAGGAGAGCCAAAGCATTTGAACATTGGTGGCAAACTTGTGTTGTATGAACTCCGCAATGTGAAGAATGCTGATGAGGGGAAAGAAACTGATATGAGCTGCAAACAAAATATTAACTCATTGTTCTTGTTTTGAGGAGCATCAAAGCATCATGAGGCGGAAAATGCACAGCAAATGTTGGAAGCCTTGAAATCTCACACTGCATTAAAACTGGTCAGTCTGCGTGATTATCTGTGCACACAGTTTCCAATGTGGATGAGAGACCAACAACTTGAAAATCTGGTTCAAATCTCCTCTGAAATTGCATCAAGGCAGATGTGAGGAATTGACTTTGTTGCTGGAAGACAAGGAGACGAGACTTACGATCCCATCACTTCACTTATTTGATGATTGCAAGCAGTTCTCATTAGAAGCAGCTTTGCAGAACCTTACAACTCTCAAAGATATCAAGATTTATAATTTAGAAAAGCTTGTGCCCTGGCCAGATGAGACGTTGCAAGATCTTAAGTCCCTTAAACTTCTGGATAATTTTCTTGTAAGAGTTTAATTTGTCTGTCATCGCAAGGAGACTGTGGCTCACCGTTTCTAGAGCATCTTGTGGTTTCTGATTGTGATCTTTTGAAAGAATTTCCAGCGCCCCAAATTACTCCAAATCTTGGTTGTTAACAATTGTCCAAGCATCAAATCTTTGTGACCAGAGATGGGACAGCTTCACTAATTCTTTTAGGGTTACATTAATGTCCCAAACTGGCAACTCTACCAGAAGGGATGCATGACGTCACTTCCCTTCAGTATCAATCTATTGATGATTGTCCTGAGCTGAAGTCATTCCTAGAAGGCATCCAACAATGGCTTCCTACTCTTTGAAAGCTGGAAATCAAAGAAGGGCCTAAGCTAGAGAGGCGATGCAAACAAGGAGGAGACTATCTGACCATGGGCACCTTGTCCATAACATCACAGAAAGATCCATAGGAAACAATCCTAAGAGGAGACTATTGGTGCGTTGTTTTTAAAATCTCAATAACGTACATATGAAGCACTGTTGCTGATAAAAGTACTGCTACTCTCGTACCAAGTTATGAACAAACGCATTGCCATGTATTTTTTCTTTTTGTTGCCATTTTTCATATGCTGTGCTGCTTGCTTCACACATTTTTTTCTTAACAAACCCATGATTATGACTTATGAGGTGCTGCTTTCTCCCTTTTTTGTGAAGTTATAATCTTTTTTGCTGTAGCTATCTTTTGTTTCTTTTGTTTGTGAAAGTATAATCCATGAGAGGTCTTCTAGCACATGGCCACTGCCTTTGTGAAACAGTTTAACCTTGGACCTAATTAAGTTTATATTTTTCCTGCATCATTATTATGTACTTTAGATAAAATGACTAGCGGATTCATTTCTTAATTTCAATCTGTTATCGATGCTTTTATTATCCTGATGAATGCGTAAATTTGTTTTAATAATCTGAATAATATAGACAAACTTGAAGGTAGACTGCCTTTTTATTATTGTCAAATACTCTTTTTCTGTGTTCTAATAGAGCAAGAAACATGAATGGGACGTCCTGAAGCAAGTCATTGTTGCTGCCTTTTCCTTAATGCACTAGAAACTGTTGAGGATGTTTGATCAGACACTTCACTGAAGCCACTGAAGCTTGCTCCCCAGGTTTCCTGCACTCACTCCCAGCCTCCAGCTCACTCTCCACCACAGCCGAAGAGATTTCATCTCAGCACTGAATTGGGAATCACATCAACCCAAACTTATCTTATTGTTGTATTTACTTTCACTGTATGTTTGTATTCTTATGTTTCAATTGTTGTGGTTGTATGAACTATGCTGCTTCACTGGCATGCATATCAGTTGTTTGTTTAAATGCTTGAATGAATTAATGAAATCATTAGAGAGGAATTCAGAGCATCTTGATTATCTATTTTTCTTCAAAACAACTCTTCCTCTCATTCAGTTCTAGCATTAAGAGTTCAACATTACAAGTAAAACAGAGTGTCTTGTGAGAACAAAAATATACATTTCCTCTCCCTCTCGATCCTAGAAACAAGACCACTGGCTTTGTTGGTTTCAATAATTTCAGAATGTCTTGGATTTTGTTGAGGTTATTGTAAGTTCTCCACTAACATTATTGTTTCTTTCCAATATCTTATATTTATTTATTTAATTAATTTTCTTTTCAATTGGTTTGATTGAAGCTTGAGCAAGATTTTGGTGGGAGAAAAGCATGCTCATCAAATTGTGTCAGTATCCACCTTACATTAGAAAAAAAACAAAGGACCTGAATATATGTCTGGAATCCAAATGATAAAGGAAGAGCATTTTTTTTATTTTCAAGTAGCAAGCTTGATGCTGGCTGTCCTACCTGTGAATAGTGTGGTCCTTGGTTGTTACTGTACAAGTTGTTGTTTTATATGATTTGCTTTCTCATTTATGCACTGCTCTGTTCACAAAATAGAAGCAATAACAACAAATTGTGCACCTTGAAATGATGGGCATCAAGTTGTTAAAAAAATATGAAAATAATATTTATGGTAAATAATTTACATTATAATAAATGAAAAGAAAATTAGCCACTTTTTCAAAAAAAACAAAAACAAAAATAAGTTCTTGGCATGCTCCTTGGTTGTTGCATGCAAGTTGGTGTTTTTTTATGATTTGCTTTGTCATCAAAGCACTGTTTTGGCTAACAAAACAAAGCAATAGAAAAGAAAAAGTTGGCCTAACCTTAAAATAATTAGTATCAAATTGTTATAAACAATATAAAATAATGTTTATGATAGGCAATCAACATCATAATGAATGATAACACAAATGTCACTCATATGTGTTTGAAGAAATAAATCAAAGGACAAAAATGAAAAAGAGGGAAATCTGAGTTTACTCTTCGTTACAAATCGATTTGACTCTCTGAAACTCTGGTCGGAAACGATGGCGGTGGAAGCTATTCTCGTGAAAGCCTTGGGACTGATCATCGAGTTGACAGCACCTCCTGTCCTCCAATATCTGAGCTCAATTTGGGGAGGAGTTGATGGGGAGCTGGAGAAACTCCGCAGGTATTTACTCCAAATCCAACCTCTGGTTGAAGATGCAGAGGAGAGGCAGCTCATGGATCAAGCTATCAAGTCCTGGCTGATGCTGCTCAGAGATGTTGCCTACGATGCTGATGACATCCTCGACCAGGCCAACACACATGTCCTACTCATCCAGCGCAAGGCCCAGTTTTACGGTCCACTGAAAAGCAAGGTGCGTGACTTGTTCTCTCTTGATCATAACCCACTCCTGTTTCAACTTCAGTTGGGGCACAAACCTAGAAGCATCAATCAAAGGATACATGGCATCATAGTGGAGATGCGTGAGTTCAATTTCAAGGTTGCAGACAACAACAATAAGAACGACAGGCCTTGGAGGACTACGCCACAAACATATTCATATGTACCTGAATCAGAAGTGATTGGCAGAGATGAAGATAAATAGCAAATTGTGCAGATGCTGATACGTGATCATTTTGAAGAGAAAGTGACAGTGGTTTCCATAGTCGGTATGGGCGGTTTAGGCAAGACAACACTTGCTCAGTTGGTCTACGGAGATAAAAATGTGGAGAGTCACTTCCAACTACGCATATGGGTATGTGTCTCTGATGATTTTAATGTGGCAAAGCTTGCTAGAAACATCATGCTCACCGCCTCTGGGAAATCTTACAATGATAATGAACCCATGGAGGTGCTACAGCGGGATCTACGGCAACTCCTGGGGCAGAAGAGGTATCTCCTTGTCTTGGATGATGTTTGGAATGAAGATCACCTGAAGTGGGATGCACTTAGACGTCTGCTTCTTGATGGTGAAGAAGGAAGCAGAATTTTAGTAACCACACGCAATGAGAACTGCTCAACCATAATGGGTGCAAAAAAATCTTATCTTCTACAGGGTTTATCAGAAGAAAGGTCCTGGGCTTTGTTCGAAGGCACATTCACCACAAGTGTATCAAGACAACCAGACTTCCCAGAGATTGGTAAAAAGATTGTTAACAAGTGCAAAGGGTTACCTCTTGCTATAAAAGTAATGGGCAGTGTTATGTGTTCCAAGAGAGATGAAAGTCAATGGCAAGCTGTGTTAGATAATGAAATATGGGATATACTACGAGCTAAGGATGACTTCGGACCTGCATTATGGCTAAGCTATGTTGATTTGCCCTCTCAATTGAAGAAATGTTTTGCCTTCTGTGCCATATTCCCAAAAGATAGTGTGATTGAAGTAGATATGCTGGTTCAATTTTGGATGGCTCAAGGGTTTATTCCATTCCAAACTAGAAAAGAGACAGAAGTTGAAGGCCGTGATATTTTCAGTGAATTGATATGGAGATCTCTTCTGCAAAATGTTACTACTAATAATTATGTTGGTGGCACCCATTATTATAGCTCTAAAGGTGGTGGTTGGAAAGTTCCTAGATTTTGTAAGATGCATGATCTCATACATGACCTTGCACAATTTGTTACTGGAGATGAGTGCTCCACATTGCCTGGAAGTAACGAATTCAAGAAAATTTCAAAAAGGACCCGTCATTTCATATTAAGTCCTGGTGTAGGATATGATATGGGTGATCGCGCCCTTAGTGTTCGCACTGCATTATCTGTTGGAACAAACTTCAATGGATTGTCAAAGTTGAAGTTGCTCAGAGTGTTAGACATGTGTTCTGAATCAAATGTTGACGAGCTGTCTACATCAATACAATATTTGCTGCATCTAAGATATCTTGATCTTTCTGATACTAATATAAGGGAACTACCAGAATCAATCTGTATGCTTGTTAATTTGCAAACATTGAATTTGAATGGTTGTGATCTACTTACTAAGCTTCCCATGAGCATAGTGTACATGAACAGTCTTAGACATCTTCATCTTAGTAGGTGTCCAGAACTAAAAATCATGCCGTTTGGTTTAAGTCGATTGCGTTGCTTGAAAACATTGACAAAATACATTGTCTCTGATAAAGCGGGGAACAACTTAGGAGAGTTAAAGCATTGGAATCTTGACGGTGAACTTGGGTTGTATGACCTCCACAAGGTGAAGAATGCGGATGAGGCAAAAGAAGCTAAAATGAGTAGCAGACAAAGCATTAACTCATTGTCCTGTCTTGGGGAACATCAGTGGAAAATGCAGAACAAGTGTTGGAAGCCCTGAAACCTCACGCCGCAGTAAAAGTGCTCAGTTTGCATGATTATCCGGGCCCACAGTTTTCAATGTGGATTAGATACGGACAACTTCTTCAAAATCTGATTAGGATGGAACTAAAAGGTTGCCAAAGATGTGAACAACTCCCGCCCCTGGAGCAATTACCTTATCTTGAATATCTCACTATTAGTAGAATGAATGGCATCAAATACATAATTAATAACACCATAGGCGATGCATTATCATTATTCCCTGCACTGGAGTATCTTTCTTTATATACAATGGCTAACCTGGAGGGGTGGTGTGTGGAGGAGGATAGAGAAACGGATCCACCCATGTTTCCATGCCTTAAGAATTTGATTATTTCTCAATGCCCGAAATTGACAACCATGCCACCACAAATCCCTACTCTCATATACTTAGACATAGAAGATTTATACCGCGGGACACAAATCGAGCTCATGTCCAAGGAGAAGGGGTTCTTCAAGCATTTGAAATCTCTTGAGAGATTGTCGCTAAAGAGATGTGAGGAGTTGGCTTTGCTGCTGGAAGACAAGGAGGAGACAAGACCCTTAAGCTCATCACTTCGTTATTTAGGTATCATTGATTGCAGTAAGTTCTCATTATCAGCGGCTTTGCAGAACCTCACCTCTCTCGAAAGACTCCGGATGCATCATTTTGAAGAGCTGGTGTCCTGGCCGGATGAGATGTTGAGAGGTCTAGAGTCCCTCAGATGTCTGTGTTTAAATTCGTGCAAGAATTTGATAGGTGCTGCATCATCACAAGGAGATTGTGGTCTACCGTTTCTAGAGGATCTTCATGTTTCTGGTTGTGATGCGCTGATAGAATTGCCCAAGTGCCCCACATCACTCAAAAGCTTTTTCTGTTCTCAATTGTCCAAGCATCAAATCTTTATGTTCAGATATGGGACACCTCACTTCATTATTTCTATTAGAGTTATCTAAATGTCCCAAGCTGGAGTCTCTGCCAAAAGGGATGCAAGGCCTGACTTCCCTTCAATATCTACTCATTGAAGATTGTCCAGCGCTGAAGTCATTCCCAGAAGGCCTCCAACAGGGGCTTCCTACTCTTAAATGGCTTAAAATCAGTGGATGCCCTAAGCTAGAGAGGCGATGCAGTCCAGGAGGAGACTATTTCCACCATGTCTCTAGCATCTCAGAAAGATACATAAAAAGCAGCCCTAGAAGGACACTACTAGCACCTTGTCTCAAACATCATGAAAGCATAAATAGTAAGCCCTGTTCCTTCTTAAAGTAGTACTACTCTCATTCCAAGTTATGAACAAATGGATTGCCATTGCGATGAATTCTTTCTTCTTGGTGGCATTTTCATCTGTGGTGTTACTTGCTTCATAAATTCTTATTTCAACAAGCATATTTTTAAGGTTCCACCTTGTTCCTGTTCTCTTTATGTTTTAATTTCTCTTTTGTTTGTTGAAAATATAATTATTATCACATTTCCATTTCTGCTTCCTCAACTAACTTTAAAACCATAAATATTAAGACCACATTTAGCACTTAAGACACAACATTGTGATTAGAATCTCTAATCGAATGCAGACAATAAAACCTAAAATGTAAAGAATATGACATTTTACCCTAAAATGCAAAGAAGATAATGTTTTATGTGTTATCTTTTTTTTTTTTACAGAATATTTATCTAAAATTGTAAACACTCTAATTTCAAATAAATAACAGAGCATATCTTTTATTCACTAGCCATTGTTTTTGTCAAGCAATTTTACCTAGGACTTAAGGTTTATACTTATTCTGCATCATAGTTTTCTTTAGATAAGAAAATAGAATGATTTCTTTTTTTGCTTTCATTCTGTAAGATATGCTTGTATCATGATGAATTGAATCATGTAAAAGAAAAGAAACTAATAGTGTAAGGAAAATAAATGTTATGTCTTACAGTATGTCATTACTACTGTCTTTTCCCTTCCGTGTTTGTAATTAGAACATCAGTTTTTTTTTTAATAATTTCCCAATATCTTATATTCTCAATGATTTATTAACAATTTATTTTGATGAATGAGCAAGACTTTTATGGGAGAAGAGACACATGGTTATTAGATCATGCACTTGACACTACCAAAAAGGCCCCTAAAATCTGGAATCAAAATGAATGAAAAGAGGTTCACTACAAAAAGTTAATTAGTTCAGTTTAGCAAGTGTGAATATGTTCTTTATTAGTATTGCCTCAAGATCACAATCAAAATTGCTAGGTATTCTTAATTAATAAAATCCAGTTCTATTTGTCCTTCTTTCAAGCTTGATGTGTGCCTTTGTTTCATCTGTGCATGTTCATTTCGCTTCATATGGTTGTTAAACACTTGTTCTTGTTATCATTTCTTGGCACAGGAAAACAGAGGAAAAGATAAACTTTCCCAGTGATCTCATGTCTTTCAATGTACATAACTCTCAAGGTGTACTCTTGCTAGTTCTCATTTATGTAGCTTCCCTGAATTGATCTCATTGTCCAAACCAGTCTCCAATCATTTTACTAGTGACTATACTGCACCAAGTGGTAATGTATTAATCTTAATAGTACATGTTACTTGGTTACAGATTTAGGTGGTGGAGGATGTTTTGATATTGGTGAATCGTTCTGTGCAGGGACCACAGTTCATTCTCAAGAGGGTGATGCCCAGCTGATTAATGTATTGTTTTGCAAAAGAGTTTGGAGTTTTTCCCTTCAAAGATTTGGACTTGCATTAGCTTGAATCTACAGTATGCTTGTCGCATAATTGATGCTATCTATGACTAAGCAAATTACCAAAGGATATAAGACTCAACATGTTAAAGATAAAATCCCCTTGGAGAAATCAATCAATTGGCTTGGTTTTCCTGATTTCACTTTTAGGAGGGATTTGGAGTAACTGGTGGTTATTTTTTTATTTTTATTTTTATTTTTTTGGGAAGAGCTACAGAGTAGCTAATTATTATTAAAATAAAAATAGATAACAAAGAGTCTTAGAACAACCTGAAAAGAAAGATGAAAAAAAAAGGAAAAATACTGATGTTAGTTTTATGCTGGAATGTTCGTTTTATGCTGGAATGTTCGTGGTCTTGGCAGACCCTCTAAACGCCACCTTGTTAAAGATATCATTTTTAATTCTCGCGTTGACATTATTTGCTTACAAGAAATGAAACTTCAAGATATTCATCGCTCAATTTGGAGATCAATTGGTGGTTCGCGTCTGAACACCTTTGATTTTCTCCCAGCTCAAGGTACTGCGGGTGGTATCATTATAGCTTGGGATCACTCTCAAGTTAATGGTACCCTCATTCACAAGGGTACCTTCTCAATTACAATTGAATTCACAAATCATTCTAATAATTCAATCTAGGCTTGCACTAGTGTTTATGGTCCTAATGCTAGCCCACTTCGTATAGAATTTTGGAAGGAACTGCACACTATCAGAAATCTTCATACATTACCCTGGATAATTTGCGGAAACTTCAACACTTTATTTACTTTGGAAGATAAAAATAAAGGAGAATTAAATTCTAGAGATATTGCTAATTGCCAAAAGCACCTTGGTGATCTCAACCTGATTGATCCCCCTTTACATGGGCGGAACTTTACATGGACAAATGGACAAGCTGATCCTACCTGGGTCCGTCTGGATAGATTCCTTTATTCTCACGACTGGCCCCTGTTATACCTTAGATCCTATCAAAGTGCTCTCCCTAGAATTGGCTCTGATCATTCTCCAATCTTTCTGGAATTTGGAAACCATCAATCCCGCTCCCGTATTTTCAGATTCGAAAAATCTTGGTACACTAATGAACACTTTGAGTACCTAGTCCACGATTGGTGGTCTGCTCTAAGCTTTGAAGGCTGTGGCGCCTTCATCATTTCCAAAAAATTCATAAACTTGAAAACAAAACTACGCATTTGGTTGAAAGAGACGTTTGGAGCTTCCAATATTCATAAAAAAAAAAATCTGCTTTCTGAATTAAATTCTCTTGATTCCTTACATGAAAGTAGACCCCTCACTGAGCAAGAACTTAATCGTTTATCTCTTATCCGTTCTGAGCTTTATACTATTCTAAAACAAGAAGAAATCTACTGGAAACAACGTTCTCGGATTACTTGGCTCAAAGAGGGTGATTCAAACACTAAATTCTTTCATTTGCTAGCTAATGGCAGAAGGAACAAAAACTTCATTCCCCGCATTCGCAGTAATGGACTTTGGATTGAAGGAAATCATGAAATTGGTAAAGTCTTCACTGAACACTTTCAAGCGTGCTCGGTACTCCAATTACTCAAAGGTTCCTACTCAATTGGCAATATCTATTTGAGTACAAGGATAGAGTTGACCTCTCTTCCCTCGAACAACCTTTCACCACTGAAGAAATTAAGCAAGCTGTGTTTGAATTAAATGCGGATAAGGCTCCTGGACCTGATGGTTTCCCGATATTCTTTTTTCAAAAGCACTGGAATTTCATCCAGGAAGACCTTAGTAAGCTTTGTGGTGACTTCTACAATGGTTCTATTAATTTTGAACGCCTTAATTGGGTTCACATCGCGCTTATTGCCAAAACAAAAGCTCCTACTGAGGTTTCAGAATTTAGACCTATTAGTCTCATCAATTCTACTTGCAAAATCATTTCCAAGATTCTCGCCTCTAGGTTGAGTAAAGTGATTAATTTTCTAATCGATAATTCTCAATCTGGCTTTATTAAAGGCAGATGCATCGCAGACAACATTATTGCTGCTCAGGAAGTGATTTTTAATCTTCAAAAAAAGAAAAGACTCGGATTTGCTTTTAAAGTTGATTTTGCGAAAGCCTTTGATTCACTAGACTGGAATTTCCTTCTTGAGATTCTAGTGGCTAGAGGCTTTGGCAATCGCTGGAATAATTGGATACATACCATTCTCAGTACTGCAAAAACACAAATTCTCATCAATGGTACTACCCAGGGGTATGTACGCTGTAAAAGAGGTTTAAGACAAGATGATCCCCTCTCACCTCTTCTTTTTGCTTTAGCGGCTGACGCTCTCAGCGCTATGTTCAATCACGCTATTAATTCCAAAGTTCTGGCCGGAGTTCAAATTGACCATGTTAATAGCATCTGTCATTTACAATACGCGGATGATCTAATAATTTTCTCAACTGGAGGGCATGATGATCTTCAAATAATCATATTAATTCTTTATCTCTTTGAAGGTTGTTCTGGACTTTCAATAAACTTCTCAAAGAGCTGTCTATTTTCCACAAATTTTGGATTTCAGCCTCACTCTTCTTCTGCAAGAATTCTAAATTGCAATAGGGATTGTCTTCCTATTACATACTTGGGAGTTCCCCTTTCTGGAAGACGGCCTAGATGACAAGATTGGACAAAACTTATTGATTCTGTCCGATCTAGACTCACTCCCTGGAAAGCTTTATACCTTTCCATGGGGGGTCGTCTAACTCTTATTAACTCCGTTCTCTCTACCCTACCTGTTTACTGGATGTCAGTATTCAAACTACCAATTTGGGTTATTCATGAGATCGACAAGATTAGAAGAGATTTTTTATGGAAAGGGCCCGATCTTGGATCTAAGGGTATCAGATTAGTCGCTTGGAAAAGGATTTGCCGCCCCCGTGTCATGGGTGGATGGGGAATTCTTGATCTTCAGGAGTTCAACAAAGCCTTACTTGGAAAATGGTGGTGGAAGATCACTACTACATCGAATTCTTGTTGGTCTAAGATCTTAAACGCAAATTACTCTTTTAATGGATCACCTGGATACCTATTTCAACATCCACCAAGAAATAAATCTTTCTTCTGGGATGGGATTAACACCGTTCTTACTCCTTTCCGATCATGCATAAATTACCTAGAGGACTCTTATTCATGGCCTCTTGAAAAAAATGGTATTTTCTCTGTCAAATCATTCTACAATTTCTTAATTGACGGAGGGCTTCGAAGTCAACTTTATCCTCATTTCTGGAAATCCAAATCCCCAAGCAAAATCACTTTATTCTGCTAGTTGGTCAGAGAAAACAAAATTCTTACTCTTGATAATCTATTCAAAAAAAGGCTGCAATCATAATGCCACTGACACATGCATTCTTTGTCATAATAACTCGGAAACAGTGGAACATCTTTTTCTTGATTGCAAATACGCGAAGTGTATTTGGTCCTTCTTCAGACAAAACCTTGATATTGAGTCTTCCCCATCCTCAGTATCTAATATTTGGACCAATTGGATCCCCTCATTAACTTCCTCTCGTCGAAACCTGGGGGACCTCTGTTCTAGAGCCATAATATGGAATATTTGGCTTGAACGAAACAATCGCATTTTTAACCATACTTGTCTACCTATTATTTCAATTTTATACAAGTCTGCTAATATGCTGCTCTCTTGGCTTTCAACAGATTCAGAGAACCTTCATCAGGATACCACTGAGGCCACTCAAAGGATCAAGCGCTCCCTCAACTTCCTGGGCACTAGACCCACTGATTTCATCGGTGATTCGGTGCACATTGCTGATCAGAAGTAGTCCTCCTATCCTTGTAGCTGGGCAGGCCTGTGTCTCCAGACGGTTGCCTTCGCCGTCCCAGCTTGTTTCATTTTCTCTTTCTTCCTGTCTTGCTTTTGCTCACTGTTTTCCTCATCTCTGGTGAGGATTTTAGTATGTTATTTACTTTTAGCCTTTTCTTGTTCGCGGCCTTTTCTGTTGTACTCCTCTACTCTCTTCTTTTTTAATAAATTGGTGGTTTATCCACTTTATTAAAAAACTAAAGAAAGCTCTAAGAAACACGAATATACTACAAGACAACAAAATACGACATTAGTCGGTAAAGCCGATTGATTAATCAACTTCATAAGCCAATATGGTCTCTCCATACCCAAGTGAAACAAAGAGAGTTGAGCCGAATTGATGCCATGCCCAGCCAAAGCACTAGCAATTCTGTTCCAGGGAAGTGGAATGAGGTCGATCTTGGGAATATTCAACATGGTAACTAGGTTACCTCCGCACTGATTGATACATCTAAACACATAATCTGTGCCCCAAAACATGTTGTGAACACTGCAATAAGAGATACAGACTGGTCCACATTGACTTTATTGGCATCAAATTCCAAAGTGTCATCAATCTTCCAGAACTTCTTGAAGACGGCGTAATCCCTGGCCGGCAAGAAAGGAGATGAAGTTTAGGGTGGCGGCGCGGGTGTAGGGAGGCGGCAAAGGAAGAGAGGGGAAAGTCGGCGCGTAGATCACTTAGGCGTTTTCAGAAGCGGCCAAAGTCGGAGTGTAGATTTCTGGAGGGACGGATCAACGCTGATAGTGGTGAGAGAGGAGACGGCGGTGGGGAGTTTAACATGGATGACGAGATGGAGAAGAGTGTCATGGACTCACGGCGAGGGACGTCACAGAGGTCAAGGGAGGCAGGTATAAAGACAACCAAAAATTGGTAGAGATTGGTATAAAGATTGTCGAGAAGTGTAGAAGGTTACCTCTTGCAATAAAAGTAATGGGAAGTATCATGCATTCCAAGAGCAAAGAAAGTCAATGGAAGGCGGTGTTAGACAATAACATATGGGATATACAACATGCTATGAATGAAATCAGACCTGAATTGTGGCTGAGTTATGTTGATTTGCCATCTCAAGTGAAGAAATGCTTTGCCTTTTGTGCCATATCCCTAAAGGATAGTTTTATTCAAGAAGATATGCTGGTTCAATTTTGGATGGCTCATGGATTTATTCCATCTCAAACTGGAAAAGATATAATAGTTGGAGGCCATGAGATTTTGGATGAATTGATAGGGAGATCTCTTCTACCATTTGTTACTGATGGAGGTGCTCGCCCCACCCATTATTATCTTTCTCAAAGTTTTATTATCAACGATGAATTGTTTTTTGTGCCAGGTTATAGAGTTTGTAAGATGCATGATCTCATCCATGACCTTGCACAATTTTTTACTGGAGATGAGTGCTCCACATTGCCTGAAAGAAACAAATTCATGAAAATTTAAAAAAGGACCCGTCATTTCATATTAAATCCTTGTGTTGGATATGATATGGGTGATCACACCCCTATGGTTCGCATTGCGTCATTACCTGTCCGAACAAGCTTCATTGGATTGTCAAAGTTCAAGTTGCTCAGAGTGTTATAGTTGGATCGTGAGGCAAATGTTGACGAGCTGTCGACATCAATTGAATATTTGTACCATCTAAGATATCTAAATCTTTCTGGTACTGACATAAGAGAACTACCAGAATCAATCTGTATGCTTATAAATTTGCAAACATTGAACCTGTGTTGTTGTCGTCTACTTACTAAACTTCCCATGAGCATAGTATACATAAACAGTCTTAAACATCTTCATCTTAGGGATTGTTCAAAACTAAAATCTTGCCACCTAGTTTAAGTCAATTGCGATGTTGGAAAACTGTCACGTCCCGAATCTGGCTCGCTAGATCAGGTGCGCCGACAAACGGCCTCACACCTACAAAGCCAAGACCCAGTAGGCGTGCAAGGCCTCAAAACCCAATTCTTAAAGCGGTGAGCTATTAAACTCCTGATCTGAAAAAGAAATTAAATAATAGATTATGAGCTTAACATCCCAGTAAGTACCAACTAAAAATATTGGGATCATAAAAGTTTCAAATTTTCAAAACTCAAACAAGTATAATAAAATATAAGTTTGTCAGAATAAAATTCAGAAGTTAAGTTTTTCAATAAAACATAACTGATCAAATAGTCAAGCATATATGTCCCACAAATAACTATTGCCAAAACAAAATATCAGAGGTCATATGTTTACCCTCGGTGACTCGAGCCAGAACATCAGATGTCATAAGTTTACCCTCGGTGACCCAAGCCAGAATTATTAGAAGGCATTATTCTTTACCGACGGAATGGTTGGAAACTATAGTTTCTATTTCACAGATACATGTCGACACGGTCAATGTTTAACCCCCAATGATAGGGTTATTGCAAAGTTAGTTGGGGACTACAAGTTATTATGTCAAAATACATAAAGCCCAAAAATTTATTAGAACAGAATACCAAAATTTGATGATCCCATTTTCAGATAAAAATAATTCCAATTTATTTCCAAAACTAAATACTTACATACGAATTGCAAATAATAAATAAATAAGTAATTTAAAATATAAAACGAAATAATAAGTATTTTTCTCAAAAATTTCAGAAATTCAGAAAACTAGAAATTTTCAAGTATATACATATAATCGGATTTGTATGTGGGATACTTGATTAATGGCCAGATTTTGAATTCTTTCACTAATCGAGTTTTCTCATGATGTCCTATATTTGGAAATAACCCATCAAAATTACAAGTAAAATAAATTCTAAAATTCACATGAATGAAAAAACATAATCAAGACACTAACAAAAACTACCAAGGTCAAGACTAATAACCAATTCCCTTACGGACCTTAAGATTGAAATCAGCAAAGCTTTGCAAATTCTAATCCAAATCAGAAATTTCTATCTTCTGAGACAACTAGACATTTACATCTATAACATATCTAAATCTCACAAAGATTTGAGAACTGCAAAATTTTAGCGATCACTTTTAAAAATCATAATTATGCAAACCAACAATTTCAGGCATGCCTCTTCCAATAAAAATATCTCATAGCATATAACTTTCAAATGAGATCAAACTTTAAAAAAATATAATTAACTCAAAGTGGAACAACTTTCTTATTAAACATTAGTCCTGATTCAACCTCTAAGATCCTCAAATTCTCAAATCAATCTTCATGCTTTCTGCAGAAATGCCATTGAGCACACCTAGAGAAATCTGATCATATCTCACAAATTACATGGCTAAAAATTCTAAACTTTAGCAGAGTCAAAGATAAAATCATCATCTACAATTTATTTATATAAATCTAAATCTAAATTAGAACTTACAATTATGAAATTAATCAAAACTGTTTAAGGGCTGAACAGAAATCCTGTCCGCATCACCTGTGTCTAAAAATTTATAATTTACAAAATACTACTCCAAAAATTTTGAAATTTTGTAGGTCCTTAGCCAATGTCGAACTCTACAAGTTTATTATTCTACTCTTCTCCAAATTCAGCATCTAAGGTCTCTAAAATCGAAGAGGATTTTCTGCTATGCTAACATGAATTTCTAAATCTTATCCTCAATTTAAATCAAATCAACATCCTCACCAAACCCGAACCCTAACTAGTATCATGGCACAACAATCATAAGAAAGAGCATAAAAAAAAAAAAATCAGTGCCTTACCTCAATACTAACAGTGAAACAAAACCCTTCTCCCGTCCTCGCCGCTGACACCACCCGCAAAAAGGAGAGAAAGAGATGAGGCAAGGCCTCTATCTCTCTCTCTTTCTTTTTTTTTTTTTCCTAAAAGGTGATCTAAAACCGAAAAAGGTGAAGAGACGGCTAGGGTTTCGAAACTAAAAACAAAATCAACAGCTAGGTTTCAAAGTAAAAGCAACGGCTAGGATTAATAATAAGATCAATTGCTAGGATTTAATTAAGGGGTGGGGCTCACGAAAACATTAACAAAATACACTGTCTCTGAGAGGGGAACAAGATAGGAGAGTTAAAGCATTGGAATCTTGATGGTGAACTCAGGTTGTATGACCTCCACGAGGTGAGGAATGCGGATGAGGCAAAAGAAGCTAATATGAGTAGCAGACAAAACATTAAGTCATTGCTCCTGTCTTGGGAAGCATCAATTGGAAAATGTAGAACAAGTGTTAGAAGCCTTGAAACCTTACACTGCATTAAAAGCGCTTGGTCTATATTCTTATCCAGGCACACAGTTTTCAAAGTGGACTAGAGATGGAAAGCAACTTCAAAATCTGGTTAAGATCGAACTAGAAGGTTGCAAAGGATGTGAACAACTCCCGCCCCTCGAGCAATTATCTTATCTTGAAGAACCCACTATTGGTAGAATGGATGGCATCAAATACATAATTAATAACCCCATTGGTAATGCATTATCATCATTCCCTACACTGAGGATGCTTTGGTTGAATGAAATGGCTAACCTAGAGGGGTGGTGTGTGGAGGAGGATAGAGAAACTGCTCCACCGTTGTTTCCATACCTGAATGGCATAAATGTTGAACAACCATGTCACCGCAATTTCCAATTCTCAGACAATTGGAGATAATGGAACGATACTGGAATGCACAAAATGATCTCACGTTCAAAGAGAAGAGGTTCTTCAAGCATTTGAATTCTCTTGAGTGGTTGAGTCTAAAGAGATGTAAGGAGTTGGCTTTGTTGCTGGAAGACGAGGAGGAGACGAGATCCTTCAGCTCATCACTTTGTAGTTTAAGAATTGATACTTACGGTCAGTTCTCATTATTAGCAACTTCACGGAGCCTTACCTCTCTCAAAAGTCTCACGATGTCTCATTTAGAAGAGCTAGTTCCTGGCCAGATGAGATGTCTGGAGGTTTAGAAACTCTTCAAGTTTCTCATTGGAATGCGCTAATAGAATTTCCCAAGTGCCCCACATCACTCAAAAAGTTGTGTGTTTTCAATTGTGCAAGCATCAAGTCTTTATGTTCAAATATGGGGCACCTCACTTCATTATGCGTATTATGGTTAGTTAATTGTCCCGTCACAACAACAAATTATATTTTTAGTGATAACAAAAGTTATCACTAAAAGCAATAATTTTAGTCACAATTAGTAATAGTAGCAAATTTTAGAAGTCGTCACCTCCCATCACAAATGCCTCCGATGCTAATACAAGAGTGACAATTTTAGAGAAATGGTAGCAATTACTCCATATTTTTGTGACCAATTTCATGACACTAAAAAATTTAATATTTGTGACAAAACAATGTGGCTACAATAACCTTATTAACTTATGTCAATTTTGTTGACACAAAACAGTTATAATTGTGACGAATAAAGTGCTCACAATAATTTGTTCAGTTGTGTCAATTTTGTTGACATAAGAAAAATGTTAAATTGTGACGAATAAGCCATCACAATAATCTATTTTTTTGTGACAAAATTGTTGACTCTGAAAAAATTCAATAGTGACAAAACATTTTTGTCAATAGTAATATTTTTATCGGTGACCAATACTTCGTCACTAATGTTACTTTGAGATATTGTTATGTGTTTATATTGTCACGAACAAAATTATTAATTTGAAAATAATATTGTCACTAGAATAAGAATAATGTTACGCTAATTTTTTCACTAATATAATTAAAAATATAATACCCAAATTAGTCTCTCTACTTTTCTCTTTCTTCCTTTTTGGTCCCTCTACTCAAAAATGCGCCCAAATAGTCCCCATACTCTTCAAAATAGGCCAACTTAGTCCAAAGGCCAACGTCTATTAAGCCAGCCATTTAGATTACATGACGTGGAGTTTTTCTTATTAGAATATGAATTAAAAATATTAAAATAAGATGGTGACGTGGAATGGAGTGGTGCTTCTAAACGGGCTTCAGAATATTCAACACGAATCCGATTAACCTTTTTTCTCAACCCGCATCTTTTTTCCCTTTGTGCTTCTCTGCAGGCCGGCAACCCTAGCCTCCTCCCCTCCTCCATAGGCCGCAACCGTCCTCCTCCACTCTCCTCCTCCATAGGCCAGAACCCCCCAAACAATCCCAAACTCCAAGTCCCGATCAGAAACCCTAGCGGACATCTCCCTTGCCTTTGACCTCCCAAACTCCAAGCCCCCGATCAGAAACCCTAGTTGTCCACCACTATCACAGTACCTTCGATGACGGCATCTTGCACCATGACGCACAACAAGGAGTGGTACCATTCCCAGAGGAGGTTGATCAAGGCTCTGCTGATCTGGATATGAACCTTTCTGATTCTTTCGATCATCTTACTTAGCCATCTCATGATGGTATTGCAAAGTGTTCCCCCTGCATAGGAATTCCCAGACATTCCATCGCAAAATAGTTTCCAGAATTTTCAATGTTTGCAGAGATTCAATGTTTTTTGCATAGATTTTCAAATGTTTCCAGAATTTTGTAGAGATTTTGATTGTGTTTCTTGAATGAATGAAAGTGTTTTTTGCACATATTTTTAGATGTACAGATGTTTTGAGAATTTTGTACAGATTTTGATTGTGTTTCTTGAATGAATGAAAGAGTTTTTTTGCATAGATTTTCAGATGTTTTCAGAATTTTGATTGTGTTATTTTTCAGCAGATTCTCAGATAGTTCATTCATATGCTTGTATATTACTTTCACTAACAACTAGCATCTTTCTTTTTCTTCTGAACTTCAACTGGATAATTCCTGGCTTGTGATAGTTATATATAATCTGGTGTTCCATGCTTAGTTTGCCCTCGTTGGACCCTTTCATTGCTTCATATTGTATTAATTGGCAACATTTTGGCCTGTTATTTATAAGTAATTAACTTGAAAATAAAGATATATAGAGGACTTCTTTATGGCTAAGACATTTAAGTCTAGACATCAATCACAAAAAACTCATAGCATACATCAATTATATTTCACCATGGCTTTTATTTTACACTAAAATTTTATCCAACGTATGGAATTAAGCCACATGAAAATTAGAAATGTTTGGTTTTTTTTTCTGAACAAAGAAACATGAGAACGCTCATGAATAGTCCGAAGTTAGACTTTCATGATACATGGTTAACCAAATAAATAGAAGACAACATATATAAATCAGCTCTGTTATTCAATTTGCTTGGGATCTATTGACTTCATAGGCAAATTGTGCATGGGAACAACAGGAATGTTGCTAGCATAATAGCAAGAGGTCTCTGAAGCTGATGCATGTGACCTCAAGGATGACAGAGTGAAACTCTTAGCGTTTGGATTTAGCTAGGGTTTTTGATCGGGGGCTTGGAGTATGGAAGATCAAAAGGAAAGGAAATGTCTGCCAGGGTTTATGATCGGGGAAAAGGAGATGATCGGGGGCTTAGAGTATGGGAGGTGAAAAGGAAAGGAAATGTCCGCTAGGGTTTATGATCGGGGAAAAGGAGATGATCGAGGGCTTAGAGTTTGGGGTGGGGGAGGGGGGTTACCGGCCTATGGAGGAGGAGAGTGGAGGAGGATGGTTACCGGCCTGCGGAGGAGGGGAGGACGAGGGGGAGGAGGCTAGGGTTGCCGGCTTGCGGAGAAGCACAAAGGGAAAGAAGGTGTGGCTGAGAAGAAAAGTTAATCGGATTCGGGTTGAATATTTTGAAACCCGTTTAGAAGCACCACGCCATTCCACGTTACCATCTCATTTTAATATTTTTAATTCATATTCTAATAATAAAAACTCCACGTCATCTAATCTAAACGGCTGGCTTAACAGACGTTGGCCTTTGGATTAAGTTGGCCCATTTTGAAAAGTATGGGGACTATTTGGGTGCATTTTTGAGTAGAGGGACCAAAAGGGAAGAGAGAGTAAAATAGATGGACTAATTCGGGTATTATACCTATAATTAATTATTTGTGATAAATATAAAGTTATATTTTAGATACTATTTTCAAGACAAATTTTTAATAGCAAAAATATTGTCACATAAGTAAATAAAGTATTTAATATTATATGAAAATAAATAAATAAATATCATCAAAATATGTAAAATTCAAATTTTGAATATATAAAATTGAAAATTTTAAAATCCAAAATACAATTATAAAATTATCCTTTTAAAAAAAGAAAAAAGATTATAAAATTATCCTAAATTTGGAGATGAAGTACTCTTTTATGCATTTGAATCTTCACTTTTACTTTTCAGCCTCAACTTTTGCTAGAATTTGACTCCTTTGTTGGGATTTTAATGTTATTCCCTTTCTTTGATGCTTATTATGCACATTTAAGAAAAAGAATAAGAACATAATGAAATAATTTTAAAAATTAAAAAATTCTAATTTAATTACAACTTCATATCATTATTTCTTCTCAATTGAGACAAGTTCCATATTGCATTTGGCTTTTGTGACTTTTAATAGATAAAAAATCAACAAAAAAAAAAAGAAAAGAAAATCACATAATCAAAATCTAAATATCATATTCCTATGATGAACTTGAACCTAAGATTCAAAGTATTGAAAAAGAAACACTAACAAACAATCATCATTGAAAAAAAAAATTCAATAAACCTAACTTTGAAAACTAAAAAAGATAATACAAAAAAATAATTATCTCGTATCCAGTGCATAAAATAAGCAAAAAAATTTAACAAAATAAAAATAAGCAAATCTTGTGGCCATCAATAACATGTACCTTTACATCAAAGGCAAGTTGAGTTATTTTAATTTTCCGAATCAAATGAAGCCGAACCCTTGCCATTGATCTCCATAGACACATAATTACTCGAGGCATCATTCTTTTTATATGTTAAATTCATTGAGGATATATATCTTTTTTTAAATTTTTTTTTTAAAATATTATATTATCTTGATTTTGTTTTGTGAGATTTGGTAAATCTCTATTTAATTTCAATTTTTAAAATCTTTCTCCAATACTATAAATCCTAGGTATAATCTATATTATAAACTTGTTTTCTCTTCCTTAAAATATCAATTTTGAGGATTGGGTAAACAATAACAACTTGCAAAACAATGAATTCGGAGAATATTTTTTTACATCGATTTTTATCTCATATTTTTACAAATATTTTTAAAATTTGAATAGTTTTTCTTTTAAAAAATGTTTATATAAATATATATATATATACACACACATATCGAATTTGATTCTAAAATATGTTAAACATACTTTAGATTTTTTTTGTGACAATATTTAGTAGATATTAATAGTTGAATTTTTTGTGACAAAAAAATGTGATCATAAAAAAAATAAAATAACTATTGGCGAAGAACACTTTCGTCACAAAAATGAAAGTATTATTTATGACACTATAGGTATATTAATATTGACAATGTAATTGTGAGATCGTAAATCGTCACAAATATAATAGTTTTAGTGACAAAAAATCATCACAATTAACTTAAACAATAGTGTTAATTAATTATTTTTATCACAAAATACTTCATATTTGTGACAAAATGATTGATAGTTACAAAAAAAAATTATGATGTCGTAATTTTTGTAGTACAAGCATAATTTACTTGGTATATTAAAACTTGATTAGAGAAAGCCATGCCTATATTTATATTGTTTTTTAATATATATTTTTTGGTTACTTTTGGTATTTTTATGTGAAAAATAGTTGTTTATTTGGTAAATGATTGATATATATATATATATATATATATATATGGAATATTTTTCTTTGCATTGTAGATACAAGGGCTACACCAATGCGATGATGATGATTTAGTATTTGGGCATAGTTACTTTTAAATATTTTAATAGGTTAATATTTTGGCCTAATAGAACAAATTTTTTTAGTATCTAATAGGTTATTTTGAAGTATTTATAAATAATAATTTTGTTTGATAAAATCATGTTAAATTTTAATTTTAAAAACTTTTTAAATTTTATCTAAAAAATCTATACATATCCTTTGAGATTGGATAGGAAAAAATAGAGTTTTTAATATTTTATTTATAATATAATTTTACAACTATATATACTACGTATTTGAATTTTTTGTATCCAAAATTATCGACACAAAAAGTAAGATGTATAATTGTGATGGATACTAAATTGCCACAATTGAATTTGTAATAGTGACAAAATAATTAGATGCCATAACTAATCCAAACTAATGTGTCAGTTAACTTTTTTAGCATAAAAAAGCCAATAACATTGTTAAGAAATTTAATTTTTGTGGCAATATTTAGTGAGCACTAAATGATTTAATTTTTTGTGACAAAATTGTTGTAACAAAAAATATATATTGAGTGATGGTGAACACTTTCATCACAATAAATAAAAATTATAGTGACAACAATATTTCTTGTCACAATTACACATCATTCTCATCAAGAAATTTTTGACATAAAATCTTGTATGCTTTTAGTAACGGACATTGGGCACAAAAGAAATTTTGCCACTATTAATATATTAATAGTGACAATTTAATTGTGATATATACTAAATTGTCACACTTATTACTATAATAGTGACAAAAACATAAGTTATCACAATTAAGTTAAACAATAGTGTCTATTATCTTTTTTGACACAAAAAATCTAATATTTGTGGCAAAATAACCGAGTGACTCAAAAAAATTGTCACTAAAAATCTTAACTCTTGTAATGCGTGCTGGAGTCTCTGCCAGAAGGGATGTAAGGCCTCTCTTCCCTTCAGAAGCTAGATATTCGAGATTGTCTAGCACTGAAGTCATTCCCAGAAGGCCTCCAACAGCGGCTTCCTACTCTTAATAGGCTTGTAATCAATGGATGCCCTAAGCTCTAGAGGCGATGCAAGCCAGGAGGAAACTGTTTCCACCTTGTCTCTAGCATCTCAGAAAGATCCATACCAAGCAGCTCTAACATCTCAGAAAGATACAAAAAATGCAGCCCAGGAGGACACTATTAGCACCTTGTCTTTAACATCATAAAAACATAAATAGTAAGTACTATTATTGCTTACTCCCGTGCCAAGTTATGAACAAATGCATTACTAAGCATTCTTTACTTTTTGTAGTGATTTTCATCAGTGGTGATGCATGCTTTATACAATTATTATTATTATTTTTTATTTGTTACAATGTAGGCAAGCCACGTCACACTCTTTTTTTATTATTAGATTTCCTCAAACATGTAATAGCAAGGAATCAAACTCTTTCTTTTTCAATGGTTTTTTATTGTTCGGCTATTGCGGCGGTGACACCTCATATGTTTTTATTTTCACAAACATGTTTTATAAGGTGCCTCGGTTTTACTCCACTTTTTTTATAGATTTATTGTACTTTTTATGTTCTAATTTCTCTTCTATATGTATTTTTTTTATTTATAATTATTATCACTTTTCAATATCTGCTTATCTTTATCTCGGTTGTCACATACACAAACAATATTTTCTGCTTTCTTAATTAATGTTAAAACCAGAAATATTAAGGCCACATTTATCACTCAACAGATAACATTGTGATTATGAGTCCTCTAGTAGGAGGTAGAGAATAAGTTTAGCACAAAAATATAAAGAAGATAATGTTTATATGTTATTTCTTTTTGTTTTTCACCATAATTTTTTACCCTCAAATTGTAAATACTAATTTTAAAAAATTAAGGAGATGGACTAGTCAAGTGCTTCAACTCGCAGCTCCATTTCTTTTTTGTTCAGGCTTAAGTCGTTGTGCTTTTGTTATTCCATTCATGTTTAGTTTTAGGAATTTTATGTTGTTGTGGGATATATCCACCCTACTGGATTGTTGGTGGTTGTTGTCTTTTATTAAATACTCATTGTCTTTGTCAAACAATTTTACCTAAGAAGTTTTTAGGTATTTGGCGCCATTGTTTTCTTTAGATGGGAAAATAGAAGGATTTTTTTTTTCTTTCAATCATTTATATATGATTGTATCATGATGAGTTGAGTCATGTAAACAAACTACTAGGGTAAGAAACATAATTGGAATGTCTCGGTGTATGTCATTATCACTGCCTTTTCCCTTGTGTGTTAGTAATTAAAATACTAGCTGCTTTTTTTTATTATTTTAATAATTTCTCAATGTCTCATTTTCTCAGTGACTTATTTATAAACTGTTTTGAAGAATGGGCAACAGTTTTGCTGGAGAAGAGAAGCATGGTTATTAGATCATGCACCTTACATTACCAAAAAGGCCCGGAAGTCTATAATCAGAATGCATCAAAAGAGTTTCACTACGAAATAATTAGTTCAGTTAGCAAGTGTGATGTTGCATGTCATACCTATGAATATGTTCTTTACTATTGTTGCCTCAAGATCACAATCACTCAATTGCAAGGTATTCTTAATAAATCTAGTTCTATTTGTCCTTCTTTCAAGCTTGATGTGTGCTTTCCATTTTCTGTCCATGCTTATTGTGCTTCCTATGGTTAATAAACACTTGCTCTTGTTATCATAACTTGGTACATGAGGAAAACAGAGGAAAAGATGCATCTTTCCTAGTGATATCTTATCTTTCAATGTACGTAATTCTTGAGGTGTACTCTTGCCAGTTGTTATTTTTGCAGCTTCCCTGGATTGATCCCATTGGTCAAACCAGCTTCCAATCATTTATCAATAACTACACTGAAACAAGTGGTAATGTATTAATCTTCATAGTTCACTTCTCTCAACATTGTCTTGATCATTCCCCTTGAGCTCTCCTTCGTCTTGTTCTCCTCAAGCTTCACCTTCCCCCCTTGCCATGGCAAGCGGGGGACAAGCTCCTCCCCCTCATCCATCATCTCCTCTAGGTTCTAATACCTGGGTGCAGGTCACCTCTTTCCTCGTTCCATAACACAAACTCCTCTCCTCTACACAATCCTCAAATTCTAGCAAAGCTTATAGAAACCTCCTCTGATTTTATCAAGATTGATGGGAGAAACCATTTCTCAAGCTTAGCTTAGGTTTCAAAATTCTCTATATGGAAAATTTTTTGACAAACCTCCCCCATTTGACCAAGTGAAGGCCAGCCTGATAGTCAAATGGGCTAAGTTCGGTGAAATTCTCATCTCCGACTTACCTAATGGCTTTTTACTCATTCGTTGTGCTTCTCATGATGTCGCTCAGAGCCTCCTGCTAGATGGTCCATGGTCCATTAATGGGATTATCCTCCAGCTCTCCCCTAGCAACCGTTCTTTGAGCCAACTTTTGTCAAACTCAACACTGCAACCATTTGGGTGTAGCTGCACAATCTTCCAGTGGAATTCTGGTTTGACGACATGCTTGAAACCACCACTACTCATATGGGGTAACTGCTGAAAGTTGATGATCTTACTTCCTCTCTCACTAGCTCTAAATTTGCTCAGGTGTGTATTGAAATTGATTTGTCAAAGCCACTCAGTCGTGGGTTCTGGGTCGGAGATGATAGTCAAAAGGTTTTTGTTGTTGTGATGTACGAAAGACTTCCTATCTTCTGTTATAACTGCGGTTTGATAGGCCATGGGACCAATTCTTGCAATCAGACCACGAGAACCGGGCATGGTCGTGACTCTTCGCCCCTTTGTGATTTACAGAGGCAGGTGGTTAGCCCGACTTGTACCTTGGATATCGACGGTCAGGTGCAAGGTCCGGTTCCATTTGGTCCAGTGTCATCTTCGTTAGAAATTCCCCTGACAATCATTGACTTCCTCTCAAAGAATGATTTCGGACCATGGATGTTGGTCTCTCTCCGTCATGGCCGTGCTTGGGGACGAGGAGCTAGCTCTCGTGCTTCTCACGTGACCCCTGATGTGGCAGCTGACACAAGAGACGGATCTAATGGTCCTTTTCCTATCAACACTCGCAGCATGCGTGGTGGGTCCCGAGGAAGTAGCAGGAGGGGGTCATCGAGATGTTTGCTCTAACCGTTCTTTCCCTGCATTACCCGATGTGACACCACCACTCACTCCAGGTTAAAGATGGTTCCTCTTCCAAGGCACCACCCTTTGAATTTAATACTAATTCCTCTTTTTTGAAGCTCGTTGGAAATACAAAACAGCAGCCCAACAACTCTTTAATCAATTCCAAAAACAAAATTCCCATAACTACCCCTTTGAAGTCTCCATCCCCTGTCATTCGGCCTCCGAGTCACTCTTCTCCACCCCCTGATCCCATAACCCCAACTATTCCCATGCTATGGCTGTTGACAGGGTTGTAGCAGCTTTAGACGATGATCCAGTGGAGGAAGGTAGTGATGGAGAGGATAGTTTCTCTGAGGATGACGGCTCTGCCATGTCAGACGATGAGGAACATGATGATCTTATGACTTTAGATCAGTACCAAGAGGAAGTTCACCGTGAAGCTCTAATCAGAAAGGGTTCTCACTCTAGGATTACCTCCCAAAAGAAAGGAAGAATGGAGATTGGAGAGCCTAGCTCTTAGTCTTATTTCCTATTTTTCATTATCCGTTCATTTCTTTTGATTAGTGCTATTTTGATTCAGATTATTGATGATGAAATCCATTAATATTTTGAGTTGGAACTGCAGGGAGCATTTCTTCTGGAGATACTTCTACTCGTATTATGCGGTTAATCAAGAAACGTAATCCTTCTATTGTTTATCTTGTTGAAACCAGAGCGGATTCCAACCGTTTAGATAGATTTTGTTCTAAACTTTCTGGAATTTGTGACTAGGCTACTATTCTTGCTGAAGGTTTTTCAGGAGGCATTCTTGTCCTTTGGAAATGTAGCGTAGGGCAAGTCACTCCGTTGGCTGCTTCACGGAGAGCTCTGCACCTCATTATTTCTCCTAACTCTACTTCTAGTTATATTATTTCAGTTGTTTATAATTCTCACCTACTTTGTAATCAGATTTTATTATGGCACTCCTAACTCTACTTCTAATTATATTATTTCAGTTGTTTATAATTCTCACCTACTTTGTAATCAGATTTTATTATGGCAGGAACTATATCGGATTGCCGCTCTGAACATCCCCTGGCTTATTTTAGGGGATTTTAATTGTATTATCTCTCGAGAAGATCATAGAGGTTGTTTGTTTGCTTACTATTCCAGAAAAGTTGACTTCTTTATTAATTTCATAGAGGAAAATAATCTGTTTGACCTGCATGTCAATGGTCCCAGCTACACTTGGTGTAACAATCAAATAGGTTCGGCTCGTCGCTGGGCTAAACTGGATCGGTGCTTAGTAAATAGTGCTTGGCAGGATAAGTTTCGCTCTTATTCTCTCAAACTTCTTCCTAGAATTTTGCTCTAATCATGCTCCTCTTTTGCTTTATGTTTATATTAATACTGCTTATTTTAGAAAAAAATATTTTCGTTTTGAAACTCTCTGGCTTGATTATATTGGTTGCATTAATGCTGTTAAGGAAGCTTGGAAGTTCGTTCCTCATGGTAATCCCATGCATGCTTTAACCCATCTCTTTGCTTGTACCCGCTCTAAGGTAAATCTGTGGAAACATTCTGGGTTTTCCCCCATTGATAATGCTATTCAAGATGTTGAAGTAGAAATCCACTCTCTAGAACAAGTCGATTCCCTTGGGCCAGACGTGTCCTTTGAGCTCTCTGAGTTATACAGTAAGTATTCCAATCTTCAAAGGAAGAACTCTTCTTGTTGGGCTCAGCGTGCTCACCTTAATTGGCTTCTTAATGGGGATCAGAATACTAGCTTCTTCCACAATATCATTCAGATTCGTAATCACTATAATAATATTAGTCATGTTATTGATTCGAATGGGATTCTTTGTTCTGATCGTATTAATATAGAGAGTGCTTTCATTCATTTTTATACTAACCTTTGGTCTGAGCCTTTTGACAGTAATCTTTTTGAGTTGGCGCTTTCCCTCCCTAATGATCTTCCCCAAATTTCTGATGCTGACGGTATTCTTCTTATGCGTGCTATCACTCGTGAGGAAATTTACTTTGCAGTGTTCAACCTCACTTCTGGTAAGTGTCCTGGACCCGATGGGATCAATGTAGAATTCTTCAGATTTTTTTGGAATGAGATTGGCAATCAGGTAACCTTTGCAATTCATTACTTCTTTAATAACGCTGTTGTGCCTTCCTCTTGAGGTAAGACATTCGTTTCCCTTATTCCTAAGAAAGATAATCCCAAAATGGTTTCTGATTTCCGCCCTATCTCTCTTTGCAATGTTTGCTATAAAATTATTTCCAAAATCCTTACCAATAGACTCGGTTCTGTTCTCCCAAAAATTATTGGTCAAGAGCAGTCAGGGTTTGTGGTAGGTCGCTGTCCCTTTGATAATATTATTACTTTGCAAGAATTGGTTCATTCTATTGAACGTGATATTAATGACCCCTCTAGGATGATTGTCAAAATTGACATTGACAAGGCTTATGATACTATTAGTTGGAGTGCAATTCTTGCCACCTTAACTAAAATGAATTTCCCAAACCGTTGGATTTCTAGGATTAATACTTATTTAAATTCCTCCTCTTTCTCTTTCTTGATTAATGGCTATCCTACTGGTTGGATTTCTTCTTCTAGAGGTGTTCATCAAGGCGATCCTATATCCTCTTATTTGTTCATTATAGTTTCCCAAGTTCTGACCACCAAGCTTAACTCAGCTCTCCATTCAGGTCTTATTCCGGCCTTTAATAATAGCATCATTTCTAACTTCAATCATCTAATGTATGCCAATGACTTGGTGCTTATCACCCGGGCCTCCCATTCTGCTGATTGGAGTATCAATTATTGTTTGGATTCCTATGCTCATTTAAATGGCCAGCGCCCCAATGTTAATAAATCTGCTGTTTATTTTCCTTCTTGGTTTAACAAGCAGGTGCAGGCCAGCATCTATTCCATCTTGAGGATTAATTCTGCCTCCTTCCCTTTTAGGTATTTAGGCATCCTTATATCACCCAAAAAGCTTGTTGTCTCTGTGTTTAATCAAATGATTGATAAAATTTGCCGTACTTGTGCTCGCTAGAAACTCTCCAAATTGTCTATGAATGCGAAAACTATTTGATTAATTCCTCCCTTCTAACTATTCCAAATTATTACCTGTCGTTTATCCTATCCCAAATTCAGTCCTTGATGAAATTAGCAAAACTGTTAGGGATTTTCTTTGGCATAAGGATGGCAATGGAAAGGGCATCCACACTATTGGCTGGAGTTACATTACTGAAAGTAAACATGAGGGGGATCTGGCGGTCAGGAATTTATCTATTGCTAAGCATTCTCTTCTTGCTAAACATGTTTTCAGGTATTTGAATCAAGATAATGTTTTATGGGTCGATATTTTAATCTCTAAGTATGCTTATCTTAATTTCTGGAGCATTCTTTTCCTTCCAACTGCTCTTTTTTCTTTAAAGGTCTATGTGCCACTGCAAACATTTTGAAAGCTAATTGTTGGATTAAATCTTTAAATCATGTCAACACTTCTTTGGCTAATGACCCCTGGTGTTTTGAAATTCCTCTGGCCTTTAAACCGACTTTTATTAATATTGATCTTGATCTTCGAGTCCTTAACTATTTTTCGATTTCATTGTTAATAATAATTGGGATCATTAGGCCTTGAGATCCTTGTTTGGCGATGAGATATAGTGATATCATTGATAGACTAGGAACCATTGATCCGAGTTGGCCCTAATCATCTGGGTTTGGCTTCCTAAGTCTCATACTTTGAATATTGCTTCTAATGTTTATCATTTTCCTTACATGACTATAAGTCCTCCTCTAGCTCTTGGCCGGGTTGGAGGAAACTTTGGCATATCAAAACTGCTCATGAGGGTAAAATACTTCCTTTGGCTTGTATTTCGCGGTCGATTACTTACTGGTGATCTGCTGCATGCTTTTAATTTGGGCCCTAGAAGCTTGTGTGCTTTGTGTGGTTTAGTTTTGGAAATTGCTGAACATCTTCTCCTTCTTTGCAGCAAATCCCAACTCATTTGGCAACATATTGGTTATATGATGGGTTCTTAAATTAATTTCACTAACAATTTTACCTCTAGGAATTGGGTTACGTTTTCTTCTATCACAACCTTCTCTAAAAGCGGTCTTCGCTTTTTGTTGCTTGGCACATTTGGAAAGCCCGCTGTGACGTTTTCTTTCGTGATTCCAACATAAATACCATATTGATCTCTTTCAGGGCTTTTTCATTTTGGGAAAAAAATAATTATCATTCTAAGTACCCTTTGATCGGTGAAAACTTTTTATTGAACAATTTTATGAGCAATGACGGGTCTTTCTTGTTCGATACTGCTCATTGGCGTGATGACATTAGGCTTTTTCTACTGGCTGCTTTGTCACAAACTCTAATTATGTTATATCTATTATAGGGTTGCAGCCCTTTAAGGTGTTCAACAAAGTTGGAGGCTGAAGTGCATGCCCTCATTTTTGCTCTCCTGCTCTGTTTGAATCATCACATTCCTGTACAACATGTTTTCTCTTCTTACCCTGATCTGTAGGATTCAATGTCTAATACTAATCTCTGGTGTGGCTGGTAGCATTGCAGTTGGATTAATACACTTAAACATCTGATTTCTGCTTCTTTTCAGCCTCATATTCATGTTGTTCTAAGAGTGGATGATTCCTGCATCTAGATTGGTCTCTCACGCATCCAATCTTTTACTCCTTAGCATTGTTTCACACTTGGAAAAGATCTTCCTCGTTGGCTTTATGAGAAGCTTCACCACTGCGATTTATTTTTTTAATTGATGCTTGTCCTTTTTGTTTTTTTAGTCGAGGCTTGCTCTTGTCCCTAGTTTCTCTTTTTGTATCTATTTCTCGACTGTATTTTTTTCTATTTGAATAAAATAGCCACCAGGCTCCTTTTAATAAAAGAAATCCTCATAGTTCACTTGACTTGGTTATGAATTAAGGAGGTGGAGGAGGTTTTGATATTAGTGAATCTTATGTGCGAGGGACCAAAGTTCATTCTCATATGGTGATGCTCAAATTGATTCACGTAAAGTTTTTCACAAGAATTTGGAGTTTTTCCTTAAATTTGGACTTGTATATGCTTGAATTTATGATATGCTTGTCTCATAGTTAATGCTATCTATTACTAGGCAAATTGTAATGATTGCAAATTAACTAACCTCTTTAGTCCCACATCGGCTATGAGATGGACTCCTTGTGTGCATATAAGTGGTGGGCATCCTTCACCACTAGACCGGTCTTTTGGTGACACGCTCTCCTCACCACTTGTGTGCATAACAATGGTGCTTTCGTTGAGAGTCGATGTGGGGCACGCACCTGTCGGGTTTGGTCGGGTCTGGCGCGCCATAGAGGGATTCCGACCGGGGAGGGTTCGACCAGTGGCTGGGCGCTCTGGGGGTCCGAGTGAAGTGCCACCGGTGAAAGTATCGTTGGTCGCGCCAGATTAATCCCGGGACCGGCGAGGGCGTCAGTGTCTTGATCGGTGGGGTAATGTAATGATTACAAATGAACTAACCTCTTTAGTCCCACATCGGCTATGAGATGGACTCCTTGTGTGCATATAAGTGGTGGGCATCCTTCACCACTAGACCGGTCTTTTGGTGACACGCTCTCCTCACCACTTTTGTGCATAACACAAATCTCCAAAGGATACAGACTCACCATGTTGGAGATAAAATCTCCTATGGGAATCAATCAATTGGTTTGTTTGTCCTGATTGAATTTTTAGGAAGGATTTGGAGTTACTAGTGGTCATTTCTTGGCAACAAGCAGAAAGTTCATTTCATGATAGATGGATCCTCATTAGTTGTTGTTGTCGTTGTTGTTTTTTTAATTTTAATTTTGTTGAGAAAAGAGCTAAAAGCTAAAAAAATAAAAACACAGACTACAAAAGACACAAACACTTCAAAAACTAGACCCTAATCTCTCACAGCATCCATGATCCACGGGGTAAATCAAGCCCTTTGTGAAAGAAAGAGATCCCGTGGGTTTCTTGGAGCATAATTTGCAAAGCCTATGTGCACACCCATTATCTTCTTGAGAGATTACTTCAACCGTAGCCACAGGGAACCGGGATAGCAAGAGGCTCTAATGTCTTGGATCACCTTCTCTATCCTCTAATTAATTCTTCCATCGACATGGAAAATATGTTGAAACAAAGCTGGAGCAATCTGAGAGCAAATAATAAAAGGTCGTTCCTTCAGACATTGATGCGAGGAATCCTCTTGTACAAACTTAATACTTGCCAAAATTAGATGTTTAGAATTATTAAAGTACACCTTAGTCGACCCGAAACACCGAGCACAAGATGCCGACAAAGCTTTAATAGTCAGTCTCCCAATCCGGAAAGGAAAGCGTCTTTGGGTAGCTACTCTCCACAAGAGATCATATTAATCCTATCTAGACTTACTCTGCAGATAAATCGAACCAAGTTCCAACAAATTACGCTCTTTGGGCAGTCGAGATAATGTGTTGATGGTTTCAAGGGTCGAGGTTATAGAACGGGCATTCGGATGAGGACCTTTATTCAAACTATACAAATAAGCATAGGTAGGCAGTTTCCCACTTAGCATTTTCCACAAAAATAATTTCACTCTAGGTGCAACTCTCAGCTTCCATAATAACTGCCAACTAGTCCAATTATGGTTTAAAGCGATCCTTCGATTAAGATGATTGTAGACCACTTGAACAATTTTGCTTGCATAACATTACGGGAGCTACCCAATGCTTGGTCTCCAACTCCTCATTCCCGAACTGATGATTCCGTTCACGTCCATTTCTTTGTCCTAAGAGTTGTTCCATAGCCTCTAGATTAACATGTTGACCATCAATAAAAATTCTGCGCAGGCGACAAATTCATCCTGACCAAGCAACAATGAACACAAGCAAAAAGAAAGCCCAAAACTTCTCTCTCCCTAGCTATGGAAAGTGGGGGTTCCCCTCCTTCTCGGCCTTCTGAGCGGGATATCATGTTGGGAAGACTCGTTCCTTTCTTTTCACCTCGCAGGACCAATCGGTGTTGAACAAGCTCAAAGCCAACTCTAATGACTTTTATCCGTTGGATAGTGATACTATGACCAAAGCTCGTCGTCGTTTCCAAAAACTCATTGTTTGGGAAATTTTTTAGAAAGCCACCGGCCTTCGATCAAGTCAAGAAGATACTGCTGACTATGTGGAGTAATTTGGGTGAAATTATGATATTAGATCTACCGAATGGCTACCTCCTAATTAAGTGTGCCTCCTAGGAGTCGATGCAGAGATATTATTTGAGGGTCCATGGGCTGTAAATGGTATTGTTTTGCAGCTTGCTCAGTGGCAACCTTTCTTCGAGCCAGCATTCTCCAAGCTTATTACGGCGGCTGTCTGGGTGCAACTCCACAACTCTACCTGTGGAGTTTTGGGATGGCGAATCCTTTGGAAACTATAACTTCTTGTTTTAGGGTCGATTGCTTAAAAATTTGACGAGTTTACTTGTTCTCTTTCAGGTCAAAAATTCATGCGGGTGTGTGTGGAGATTGATTTGTCCAAACCACTCAAACAAGGCTTTTTGGATTGGAGATGATAGCCATAGAGTGTTTGTGGTTGTCCTCTATGAAAGATTGCCAACATTTTTGTTACTCGTGTGGTGTCATAGGTCATGGAACTAATACCTGCAGCCGCCAAAACTTGGAAAACTAGAGCTTGCCATCTCTACCCCAATGTCCTGACCCTGGTGTCGGACAAAGGATAGCGGTTATGGAAGCTCATGGTTTACAAGGCACTGGCATGGAGGTAGGTGCTGGATCTATATCGATTGACCTGGAAATTGGCTCCAGAAAAAGCAGGATAATTTTATTGATTCTGATTATGGTCCAGTGGATGCTGGTAACTCGACGACGGGGTCGCGGTGGTGGGCGCGGTGGTGCCGGTGGCTCCAGGCCAGAGTCACATGAGCAGCATGCGAGATCACGTGCCCCGGTTGGCGAGATTACCAAGGCCGCTACCGTTCGCTCTGATGCTGTGCGGGCGCCTCGTGGTGGTCTGCTCAGAGGAGAGGTGGGCACGTTTCGCCTAGGCCTCGGGAACTCTCTTGAACAGTGCTCTATTGCCCCACTTTAGTCGCTTTCCGAATCAAAATCAGCATTCTGTTCAAGCTCCTCTTTCAACGGTCCTGTCTCCCACTGAAGCTTTTGGAAACAGATAGGGGTGATATGACTGCTCCTTTCTCTAGTCCCAAGGGTTCAGCTGGTCTCAAAGGCAAAGGGAAAAACTGGTAATTATGATGTCAATATTTCTCCAGTTCTAAGATCTTCTTTAGATCCCGGGTATGGGGGTTGGAGTCTGGTGAGCCCTCTGATAATCATATTATGGTTGTTGATCGTCTCGCCGACATTCTTCAACCCTCAGCTCCCTCTCAAGATAACACTTACGTTGAGATGAATGACTCTGAAGATTCTTCGGGCTCGGAATCTGACTATGAGGAAGACGATGATGAGAACGATGCAATGTCAGATGATGTAGAAAATGATGAACCTGATGACAATATGACTCTGGATCAATTCCAGAATTGTATTTGGAAAGAAAATCTTGTCCGCCGGGCTTCTCTTGAGGCTCCGTCTTCTCTGAAGAAAGGGCGGCTTGACATGGGTGTTGAGGATGCTTGATGTGTATCCTTTTCTTCTTCTTGCGTTAGACTCTATCGCATTGTTAGTTTTTACAAATATTTTTGTTCTTGGTGTTCTTATTATCATGTCTCTATTATATGATGACTGAAATTACTAATATTGTTTGTTGGAATTAGTAGAGGTGTGTCGGGCCGGGACACTACTTCTCGTATTTTGCAAATGGTCAGGAAGATTAAGTCCCTTTGATTTTTTCTGTTTGGTTGAAACCAGAGCGGATTCGGTCCCGTTTGGAGAGATTACTGTCAAATTCTTGGTACTAGTTGGCACTGGGCTGCGCTTCTTTCGCAAGGCTATTCTGGTGGTATTATCGTTTTTCTGGAGGATTAACATTGGTTCTGTGACTCCGTTGGTCAAAATCACGGTTTGCTCTTCATCTTGTTATTACCACTGCTCAACAACACTCTTGGGTTCTCTCCATCATTTATAACTCTAATCATATTCATGGCCAACGTATTTTTGTGGAAAGAACTCTCTGATATTGCTTTCGACTAACTTACCTTGGCTTGGTATAGAGGATTTTTAATGCAAAGTTTGTACTGGTGAAGAGATAAGAGGGGGATCTTTCTGTAACTATCGTCGCAAAGCGCGTGAGTTTTCCAATTTTATCACTATTAATAATCTATTGGATGTTAGATATACTGGTTCCGATTATACTTGGTGCAATAATCAATTAGGGTTAGCTAGGCGATGGGCCCGTCGGATCGTTGTCTGGTTAACACTAATTGGGCTACTCACTTTAATAATTATGTCATCAAGCACCCTTCCTAGAACCTGTTTCAGATCATGCCCTCTTCTCTTGACCATTATTCCCAGATCTAACTATTACTACAAGAAAACTTTTAAATTTGAGAATTTCTGGTTAGATTATTTGGGTTGTCACTCTGCAGTTAGAGAGCCTTGGCGATTTTGGCCCCATTCTAATCCTTTACATGCATTTTCTCATCTTTTAGCTCGTACTCGTACTAATTTGTTGAGATGGAAAAAGACAGGTATTAACTCGCTGGATTTTGAAATCAAAAAGACTGAACAAGAGATTGCTGAGGTGGAGGTAATTGAGGATCTCAATAGCTTTTATACTTTTACTCATAGCAATTTAAATGCTCTTTATAATAAGTTTACTGCTCTTCAGAGACAAAAACTCTTTGAAATGGAGCCCAACGGGCTAGACTTCTTTGGGTTCAAGGTGGTGATTATAATACTTCCTTCTTTTCATAATTCTGTTCGTATTAGAAATCATGTTAATTCTATTATGCATATTGCTGATTATAATGATAACTGTTTCACTGATCGGTTTGGGATTGAGAGTACTTTTATCAATTTCTTTTCTGAATTATGGAAGGATCCTAATGATATGTCTTTTAATGATGTCCTTCTTGCTCTTCCTAATGATTTACCTTTTGTTGAATCCATAGACAGAGATATGCTTATCAAAGAGGTTACTAAACAGGAAGTATTTCAAGCTTTGAAATCACTTCCTTCAGGTAAAAGCCCGGGACCTGATGGTATGAATGCTGAATTTTATCTTTTTTTCTGGGATGACATTGGTGATTCTTTATTTATGGCTATTAAATATTTTTTTGAGAATGCTTTTTTGCCTAAGTCTTGGGGCCAGACTTATATTGTCTTAATCCCTAAAAAAGCCAATCCTAAGCAAGTTTCTGATTATCGTCCAATTTCTTTATGTAATGTGTGCTATAAGGTCATCTCTAAAATTCTCGCCAATCGTCTTAAAAGCATTTTACCTAGTTTAATTGGCATTGAGCAAAGTGGCTTTGTTTTTGGTCGCAGTCCCTTCGATAATATCATTGCTCTGCAAGAGGTAGTGCATTCGATGGATAATGACAATTCCTCCCTCCCTAGGATGATTATTAAATTGGACATTGAAAAAGCCTATGACACTTTTGAGTTGGAATGCAATTCTTGCCACTCTTCACCGAAATGAAGTTTCCTAGTATTTGGATTTCTTGGATCAATGCTTGTCTTAGATCCACTACCCTACTCTTCTAATTAATAAAGCATCCTTCTAGGTGGATTAATGCTTCTAGGGGCCTTCGACAGGGAGATCCTATCTCTCCTTACCTCTTCATTTTTGACTGCTCAAAAATTTGACGGCAATCCTTAATTTTTGCTTTTGCAACATAACATGGTTCCTGGTTTTTAGCCATTCCTCTCAAAAACTTTAACCACCTTTTATGTATGCTGATGATTTAATTGTTGTTACCCAGGCTTCTAGGAAGTCAGCCCATAATATCAAGCTTTTGTCTTTCTATTTTATCAACGCTCTTACGGGTCAACGGGCTAATAGTATTAAATCAGAAATTTACTTTCCCACTAGATTCAATAAGAGGCTGCAAAAAGAGTATTTCTGCTATTCTTCAATTTAAAAATTGCAACTTTTCCTTTAAAAACTATCTTGGTATCTTAGTTGCCCCTAAAAGACTAGCCTTAAGTCATTTTAACAACATGTTAGACAAAATCAGAAGGACTATTGCTTTATGGAATCATTCTAAACTCTCTGCAGCTAGTAAAACCATTCTGATTAATTCCTCTATATTATCTACTCCCCTGTACTATCTCTCTGTCTATCCTGTTCCTGATACTATCTTAGATGGCATTGCTAAGTATGCTAGATTCTTCTTTTTGGTCTAAGAGTGGCAATCGAAAGGGCATGAACTCGGTAAGTTGGACTGATACTATGCTTGATAAAGTCTGAGAGGGTTATCCATCCGGAACTTGCACTTTCTCTAAAATCTCTTTGATGGCCAGAAATGTTTTCAACTATTTGAATAAACAGAAATGCTATTTAGGGTTGATCTACTTTTATCTTAAAGTATGGGTCTTTTTAATCCATGGACTGATGCTATTAAACCCAATTGTTCCTGGTTTCTTTCGTAGGTTTATGCCGCTTTACTGCCAAGATTATCAAACCTAACTGCTGGCTCCTTTAATGTCGAATCCTTTTGCGGGCTTCTTTCCTCTTTAGATCCATGGTACTTTTGAGAGTTCACGCTTTGCTTTTTAAAACCTACCTATCTCAACATGGAGGCTAATTTCGACCAATCTTCAAATTTCGATTTTCTCTTGTGGATACTCATT
>NC_052477.1:24491277-24500332 GCF_009730915.1 Dioscorea cayenensis subsp. rotundata
CACACACACAATGATACATGCTAATTTACTTTAATAAACCGTCTTATAAACATAAATCTTTCATGCAGGGATTACTCAAGTGAAACTCACAAATATGTTGGCACTAATCTTTAACCAAAAAATTAGATCAATTTTAAATGAGACTTCCTTGAAACTTTCACAATCAAATCAACTAAGGATAAAAGAATTTTCTCTTGTGCATCCACATGTTTCTTTAATAGATCTAGAGTTTCTAGATCATGATGTAAGTTTTTTTTTTAATGAAAGCTTTGATTGATTTTGTAACAAATCAGTATTAATTAAAATATTAAATATAATAAATATATAATATCAATTAAAAATCAAAGTTCAATTTTAAGTTGTTTAATTTAATTAGCATTAGTGAAGTCAAAGTGCGATAAGTTCAAAATAAAAAGCTTTCCCAAAAGCTCAAGCCAGGCATGAATGGCCCTGCAATGTTCTAATAAGACAAGAATTTGAAAACTAAATGGAACTGAGAGTGGGCCTGATTTAGCCCAAACTAAACGGGCCTAGAGCCCTTGGCAAAGAGGAGTAAAGGAACCCAACTCCATTGCCGAGCTCATGGGCAAGTATTCCATAAGCCATGATGGCTATTGAGTTGATGACCTGCAGTTTACTTTGACTTATGATATGTTATTAATTAATAATTTATATAAAAAGAGAGAACAACACTTAACTATCTCTACGAATAGTTCCATTTGTAGTTAAATTGACTTTCTTTTTTTCTCACGGGGAAAGTGGCTCTATATATGATAAAAAAATAAAAAATAAAAAATAAAATTAAGTAGATATAGACCTAAAAGTGTTTTGGCAAAAATTTTATGTGATAAGTATGTTCGTGCCTGATTTATCAAATCTTTTAATCTTTAATAGCGTAAAATAGGATTGTTAGTTTTGGTGGGTGTATTATTGGTTAGATTTTACTTAATCTCTCATGCAAACACTCACAAAGTCACAATCACACGCAAAACAAACCAAATAGAAAGGAGGTACACAAAATTGATAACACAGTTCAACACAACAGTTGCATATATTTTGGGGCCAAGCTTGGAGAAAAAAATCTACTAAAAGAATAGAATAAAAATAAATAACTCTCACACTCATTCTCACAAAGATAAACAAGAACCCCCTCTAGATTGCCCGATGACCACTCATTTAGTCATTTTCATCCACACACACACTTGGGTCTCTTCGGTGGCTTACCCTAAATCTCAGACATCGCAACGTCCCAAATATAGCATCTTTCTCTTTTAGAATCTCTCCTAATTTGGACGCATTCCAAATTTAAACATTGCAACTCCTATTGTAATTGAGCTTGCAACGCGGCCCACTGGCTGACCTTGACTGAGTTGCACAGCTTTCGTTGCAACACGACCTGCAGACGCCTTCAGTCCTCCTGCTGTGTCCAAGTCTGAGTCAATATAGTTGAATCCTCCCAATCTCGACTTACCAACTAGATCACCTTCTCATGTTCTATCAGCAGTACTCTCACAAGGGTCACACCACATGGTACGTCTCTATCATACCAAAAATGATCTTCAAATAAGTTTTAGTGATCTTCAAATCTTTCACTAAACTTCATCTCCAAGTCATCCAAGTTTGGTCTTCATGATCAATCCAAACTTAATCTTCATTCATCTGAGTTTGGCCCTTCATGATCTTTTCTCCTATAATTATGTCTTCAAATAGCACACACTTCAAGAGAGATATGTGATTGTCTTGCCAAAAAAAAACTCCTCCAAAGATAAATACTACCTCAGATCATCGATTGCCATGTCAAATATAAAGCCTTAGCTTTAATAGGGATAAAATGATTCATGTTGTTAATCCCAAATAGTTAAAATTTGTTGTTGTAGTCATATGTTTATTTGCATTGCGGTTTTGTTTTATTTATGACATTTTTGTTATTTTCAATTATGACTTATTTGGTGGACTAGATAAGAGGTATAAGATATTCTACACTCTATTTTTTTTATTCGGCGAGCGAATAAGATATAATAACCTTATCATATTGTCTTATTTTATCTTACCAATCACTCATGCGTTTCAGGATAGAAATTATTAGCATATGATAAAAAAAAATAAAATTTACATCTTTGCTCTTTTACTTAATTTCACTCTCACAAAGCATGGGATGAAAAACCTCTTGACCACAAGAGTTTCACTATATCTTTTATTTTCAATCGTCACAAAATGACTCAATAATGAGGATTAGTTTTTGACAAAAAGCATTCTCATCCACCAGATAATGAAGAAATGGATAAACCACGTTAATTAAAAAAGAGGAGAAAAGTACAACAGACTCCCACAACACAGTTGCAGAAGAGCACAAAAATCACAAAACACAAATAATAACAACTAACCACAAGAAGTGGTAGTACAGGGGACACAAACAAAACAAGCAACAACAAGAAACAACAAAGAGAAACGGCACACATCAGCCGCCGACACACTCAGAACCGCCCAGCTACTCGCCCGTGTGGTGGACCTGGGTCCCCTCAGAAGGCAGATCACCCCCTGTCTCCTCCACCCTCGGACCTAAGAAATCAAGACTCCGGCGGATGGTAGTGATGGAATCCTCCAGCTTGACTCTGGAGCCCTCCCCTGCTGAAGAGAGCCATGTCAAAAGCATATGAGCAATTTTAATAATGAGAGCGTGCGCAGAAATGCAGTTAGCATTAAAAATGCAATCATTTCTAGTCAACCAAATATTCCACACAATGGCTTTCACCATGACGTCCCCCAAAACCCTAGAATCAGGTCGCACTAATGATCTCCAATTACCCCACGCCGAGGTAATGGACAGTGGAGGATCCGGAAGCTGAAGCAGATGTACAAAGTAGCGCCAAACCTGTCTAGCAAGAGAACACTAAAAGAATAGATGGTCCACTGTCTCTAAATCCGCATGGCAGAGAACACGAAAGTTGCGATGAGGGTAACCCGTTCATGCCTTCTTTTGGCTAGGGTTCTCGAGAGAGGATTTTATTTTTTCCATGCAAGCCGCTTGAAGATATTGACTTTTTTTGGGGCACGAGTTACGCCCGAAGAAACCCCGCCACCGGACAACGTACTCCACCATCATTGAGGAAGTTGTAAAAGATTTGACCGAGAAAGAGCCATTTCCGCGTCGATTCCACCATTTTTTTATCCACCAAGCTCCCCGAGGGCCCCTCGCAAATGGGACACGGAGATCGGCAAGAACCGAGTCGCGAAAAATGGCGTCTCCTCAAAAAGAGAGCAGCCCCCACCGTGCCATTAGGGAGTCTGCAGACCTTCTAAACTCGTCTCGCCAGGATGTACATAGGAGCTCGTCCCATTAACCCATCGGGTCTTTCCAAAAAGTGTTTCAAATCCCGAGTTAACAACTTGGAGGATACAACCTCAGTAGCTTTCGAAGCGACTCATTACTCCCTTTCCGTAAGAAGGAGATCCTCCCGCTTGTCTAGGGAACAAGTTCCATCGCTCTAATCCATAATTGAACTTAACAATACCGCCCCACACCGGTCGGATCCGACAAATATTTCCACCACCATTTGCCTAACGTAGCAAGTTGAAATTCTGGAGCTCGAGTATACCCCACCCTCCTTGATCACGCGATCGACAGAGGTTCTTCCACCCAATAAGCCTAATCTTAGGGTGGTCAATGTCCGGTCCCGACCATAGGGAAGTCCCTTCTAATACGGTTAATTTTTGATAACCCAACAGTGTAATCCCGAAAAAGAGACATCCAATATGTAGGGATAGCGAGAGGACGGAATTCACCAAGGTAAGCCGACCACCTAACGATGAGATATTGCACTTTCCAAGTGGAAAAGTCGCCTCGATTTTAACAATAAGCTCCTCCCGGTCTTGCCTTCTGGCCTCCGCCCGAGATCGGGATACCCGGATATGTAACCGAAGGACCCCTCTCTCACAAGAAAGCGTATCTGCAGCTGCCTGGTCGGGGAGCAAGTCCCGATAGGAAGAGTACAAGCAAGTTTTGGAAAAGTTAGTTGCTAAACCAGTCATCCCCTCAAATACTAACAAAATAAGTTTCACCACCCGCAGATCTTCAAGCCCTCCCGTAGTCAAAACCAGGAGGTCATCGGCATAATGGAGGTTGCACATGCTTCCCATCTCACCTAACGGCACCCCAATCAAGACCTTCGAGCGAAGTGCATGAAAAGAACATCGAGCATAGAGCATCCGTAACCAGCACAAATAGCAAAGGAGAAAGTGGGTCTCCTTGCCTTAAACCTCTTTGATAACGCACATAACCGTTAGGGGAACCATTAACCAGGATAGAGGCCTTTAGAAGAAAACAAAATGTTCTTGATCCACCTAATCCACTCGGTCTCAAGCCCCTTGCTCTAAGTAGATCAAAAAGGAAATCCCAATCAACTAGATCAAAGGCCTTCAAAAAAATCAACTTTCAAGATATGTCCCCAAGAACGCCTCTTGTGAATACTGAAGATCAATTCTTCCGCAGTAGCAATGTTATCCAAGATGCAACGTCCTTTCAGAAATGCAGATTGCTCAGTACTCACTAAGGAATCGATGACCTTACTTAGGCGAGAAGCCAACAGTTTCGAGATAATCTTCAGAGAAGAATTAATTAAACTAATTAGCCTAAAGTCTCCAGGGGTTTCAGGCGAATCGACTTTGGGGATAAGAGCAATAGCGGCCCAGTTGATTCTTTCCAGGTTCGCTTTCAGTGCGGTAGAAATCTTCACGAGAGCGGGAGGAGATCCGGATGAATAATATCCCGAAATTGTTTAAAGAAATGTAATGGGAACCCATCCGACCACGGTGCCTTATCTCCCCAAGTCAAAGACGACTTTTCTTGATTTCCTCAAGGGTGAAAGGTCTCTCCAAATCAGCCCGAGTTAAGGGAACCTTTGTGAGCAAACAATTTATGTAAATCAACTTCAAATCGGTCGAACGCCTTTTGTCCAAATTGAAGATTAAATTGCTCGATGAAGATTCCGCCAATGTCTCGAGGGTTCTCAAAGGTGACACCATCCTTGTGCAAGCAAGGGATGAAATTTCGCTTTTTACGTCCATTCGCCCACGACATGGAAGAACTTGGTGTTTTTCATCCCCTTCTTTTTAACCACTGGAGTCTAGATCTCTGCCTCCAATAAATCTCTTCTTGCTTCCGAATAGTCTTTAAATTATCTAACAGGTCTCTTTCTTGTCGGGTCTCAATCAAGGACAGACTTCGCTCTTCCTTAGCCAGGTCCAGCACATCTAAATCATGGAGAAGGGCAAGCTTTTTAAGTTTGATAGAGCCGAAATCGTGCTTAGCCCAATTCCTAAGTCGCGCCCTAACCCCGGCGATCTTTTTGGAGAAAATGAAGGCACCACACTCCACATGTGTAATTTCGGTCCACCACTGTTGTACCAAATCCCGAAATCCCTCCGTTGTAGTCCAAGCTAGCTCAAACCGAAAAGGTTTAGGGTTAAAAGAGTGGTACCCCAGTTCAAGCCTAATCGGCACATGATCAGAACCAAGTCTGGGGAGGCTGGTCTGCACTACCCTAGGAAAGCAAGCTAACCAAGTGGTATTGACCAGGAAACGATCAAGTTTAACCCTGGATAGGGTCCGCTTGGCGCTAGTCCGAGTAAACCTTCTACCCACCGAAGGGGTTCGAAGACCCATCTCATGCAAAAAGAGTTGGCACGATGGATATCTTCCAAGTTGGGATTACCCGAGGGGTTTATCTCTCATCGTGAAAAATAGCATTAAAATCTCCACAGACAACCCACGGCCCCGGAGCCCGCATCTCGTTGTCTTTTAGCTCCTTCCAGAAGGCCTGCTTGTGAGATCGCTCATGAGGACCATAGACCACAGTACATCGCCAACTAAGGTTGTTGGATTTAGAAATGAAGTCCACCCGACATACTAAACTCCCCATCCGCAGTGCAGTCCCGATAGAACAACCCACTATTCCAGCCAATAGCAAGACCTCCCGCCGACCCATTAGCCAGCACAAAAGCAAAATGATCGAGTTGGCCCCCTCCGATCTCCCTCCAAATTGACTGATTAATCTCCCCCAGTTTTGTCTCTTGCAAGCAACAAATCTCAGCATGGTGGATCCTAAGAAAGTCTTTAACTAAAAACCGCTTAGAAGTCCCTACCCTAGCCCCCTAACATTCCAATTGATTAAGTTCATAACTAACCAACTAACAACCCTCGAGCCTCCCGAGGAGGTCGACGCTGCTCGAAGAGCGGGGAAGCACGTGACTTCTCTAATAAAGCGGATGTGATTAATGCAATCATTTTTCGAAGCAGAAGGAAATTCCACATGCATTACAATAACTCGCAATTTGAACATTAGACCAATCGAAACAGATAACGGTTTTGGCACACATACCGTGTCACCACCGCGATGCCTTTCTTCTTTGTTGATTTGGGTGGCTCCGCAATGTACCCCGCCTCCTCCAAGTGAACCGAGAAGAAGGTTTTTCGATCGTTCACTTTTTCCCTAGTCCCGTCGGTGCCCCACCATCGTATCCTCATTCTCTTTTGTGTAAATCCGCAGCGACTTCCTAAGGTTTATTTCAAATTTGGTAATTGAATCATCGTAGTCGAAGTCCCGATCTGGCAAAAGATCATCAGCAGATCGATTATCAGACTGATCCGCCTCCATGGTCACCTCCGCACCCTCTGTTAACCTCCCTCTACGAGGAGACAACAATTCGGGACCAAAGCCCAAGTCCCGACCCAAGAACTTCCAAGTGAAACCATCCGGTGGCCTTGAGTAGGAACCCCGAGACTCATCTTTGAAATTCATCTTTGTAGCTAAAGGAGTATGAGAACACAAAAACCTCAATCCCCGGGCTCTAAAGGCTCCACCTCGAGGCCCAAGCCCGACCTCATGTGCTCCAGACCCGACCCTCTATCTCTATCCAACCCGAGTATTAAAAAGTAGCAATCGGCCCATCTTCATTGCGGCCCACCACCTTTGCAGGAGAGGAATGAAGCCCATATTGATGATCCACATCACTCAGTAATAGTGGATCCAAAATATCCAACCCATTCTCAGAATTAAAGTCTTTGGCCCAGTATAATGCAAAGCCCAACAACTTGGGCTACTGGATCCTCATTAACCAATGGATCATGAGAAGGCTTAGCGTGGTCCAGCAGCACTCTTATTCCAAGAGCCCCTCATGCATGCCATGCGAATCACTAATGTGCACCAACGCTCTCTCATGCCGAGAACCCGCAGGGCACACCATGCACATTCACTAGCGTGCACCAGGACGCACTTTTCTTTCCGATGATCGCGCGGGAACACCATGCACATCGATAATGTGCACCAACGGACCACTCTCATCGTGCACCTCGCTTCCTTAAAGCCGAACCTTCCCAACCTTAACCTCGGTCCACTCCAACCTCAACCCGATCCCACTGCGCCATCGTCTCCCTGCCCGACGCATGCAACAAACGAGGACGCCACTGCTCGACATGTCTCCCCGCCGTACACTGCGTAGCTCCACCAACCACCTCGTCAGAGCGTGCCACAGAGATCGAGCCGATGAGCAGTCGAAATGGTCCGTCTCTTGCCATTGACCGTATTGTCCAGTCGCCGTTCCGGTGCCCGAGCCCGAAGGAGACTAGCGTCGGTGCCACCGTGGGAGCAAGGCTCGACCACCACCGACGACTCCTTCGTCCGAGCATCAAGCACACCACTGACCCATTTTTCTCCTTCCCGAAAGGACGCACTCTGCACCTCCGGACCTCTCCTAGAACCCGAGTGGGAGCCAAGCTCCACCACCCCAATGCTGGAAGAGCTAGCAGCAACACCATCCTTCGGACACCGCAACCCAACACCCGAGTGGGAGCCAAGCTCCACCACCCCAGCGATCGCCAAGGACCCAACCCCCTGAGCATCATTGTCGTTACCCACGAACGCATAACGGCCTAACTCCCGGCGATAGATCTAAGAGAACCCACGATCCTCGATTGAACAAGACCACGTATTTCCTCATACCCATCCCGAAATCCGAGCTCAAGCGAGCAATGTCGCACTTTTGCCGTGCCGCACCGGGCTGCAAAACAAATTGCTTATGAGGAAGATCCGCTTGCGACAACGCCACCAATTCACCCACTGGTCGCGTAAATCCCTCGGGCGAGGATGTTCCAGCACCAAGCATGGAGCGGCAAATTCCATATCAGGATCCACTTGCCCTCCCCGGATGTCTCTGCACGGCTATCCCCGAGTCCCGCCAGACCGTGGGAGGCGAGTTTTGCACACATTGCCCGTCTTTGGTCATAGCTTTGAACTTCCCCATCTTACACAACTCCTTAACTTCCTCCCTGTTCGCCAAAGGTAGAAGGAAGTGGCAATCATTTAGCGGTGTTATAGGTCCGGCCAGAGACCTATTAATGAGGGAAGGGACGACGAGCCCGACAAGTTCGATTCATTAACAAATCCTCTTCAAAGAAAGCATCGCCACCTTAGCAAGATCTTCACGTGAAATCGAAGAATCAAGAGGTAGAGGAATTGAAAGCGAGGCTCGGTTGACCTTCAGCCCCCTTGAAAGCTCTTGAGAGGGACCCATCTCATCAGCAACCTCTACCCCCGGCGAGGGTCCCTGCTGCCCATCTCGCTTCGATCGAACATGCACCTTCTTCCTATGTGGGCTTCGCCCGACACCACCCGGACGATGAGCGACCATGTGGCCCGACGACCGCGCACCTTAAGCCCACGATTTGGTGGCGGCAATCCGTCGTTTTGTGAGTATTCCTAAAGCATCGACCACAAGTGGAAACTTTTGGCGGCGGGCGCTTTGGCACCCGAGCATAGGGTCGATCGGAAGAACCTCGAGGCGCCGCTGTCGATCGTGGAGGCTCTCTCGAAGAGGAAGAGCTCATCTGCTGAGCATACGACTTCCCTAACTGCGTTTGTGAAGTACCTCCCGCAAGAGGAGCACCTAAAGAAAGAGTGGATGAAGTCTTGTCCGCCGCGACGAAGCTTAACACCTCCTCCGCCGCCGTCGCCGGAAACTCCCCAGAGGCTCCGCAAGAGGCTCATCCTAAGTAAAGATA
>NC_052477.1:24501332-24565305 GCF_009730915.1 Dioscorea cayenensis subsp. rotundata
TTTTATGAGGAAATTAATTTATACGTTAATATTCTGGAAGATGGGAAAGCGTCAGCGGTTAAAATATCACTAAAAGCAAATCGCACTTACTTCACAACAATCGAATCATGCTCATTATCTCAAACAACAATCTGTGTAGGAGCTGAGCTTTTCACCAAATGAACCTCGACAACAATTTGAACAACCATCAACTTCATGTATAAATTCTAACGCATTAGTTAATGTATTTTTCACTTATTTATATTCTAAGCTGTGACTTAAATGTGTTACTCTTTTATGTAGGTAATGCTAAGCCAAAAAAAGTTCAAGGTCCTACACGTATGGCTGATATTTGGGATTTGAATAATGAAAAATGAGTTGTTGTCAAGTTAAACGATCACCGTATACCAATTGGAGAAGAAGCTACTAAATTAACTCGATTTACTCGGTAGTATGATCGCGAATACCTAACTTTGCACCTATTACTTACACAACTCGGCATGAGTTCCCAGATTCTACAAAGGAAGAAATATGGAGAAGTAATCGAGTATTAAATCTTATTATGTTCAAGATATAATTTACTTCAATATATTAGCATTCAACTAATACTTTTTCTTATTTTTCTTAAAAATTTTAGACCAAAATTCACATTTGAGTTGTTTGCATTCACATGAGAATGATGAGTCTTTAAATGAAAATACAACTCAAATGGTTAAGAGTTGGATAATTACTAGATATGAGTACTAAGTGGAGGCAATGGAAGAATTTTTTGAAGTCAAAAATATTATGATGAACACAAGGCAGTAGGAAATGGCACGAAAGATTGATGATCCTCGAGTAGACAAACAACAATTTTTAGTAATTGCTACTTATTGGTTGATGACAAAGCGAAGGTATATCTATATATTTCACTTATATACCATTTATATTGGTTTGATAATCAAAACATAATGATACATTATGTTATATTCTATATACTCAAAAATTGTATAGGAACAAAGTGAGACAAATAGAACAAATCGTTCAAAATCTGATGAACCCCATTTATGCGGGAACAAAGATCATTCCCTACTATTATTCAAAGTCGTGGTATAAATTTACTAAATTTTTATTGAATTTTTGACTAATGTTATGGGTTTTGGGAAATTGAGTTTGTTATATCTACTTAAATAAAGTAATTTTGTGGTACGAAGAATCTAATGGAATTCCATCATCACGTCTTTGAAATGTATGTCGCTTTCTCAGTACTCAGTAAAGATGGAAGTGTTGTGAATGAGCGACTTACATTGTGGTATTTATTTAACTTCATGCTATTTTTAATTAATGGTTGTGTTTTCTAATAACTTGACACTTATACTAAATCAATGGTTTGTAGGATTATGGATGTCAAGGAAATAAAGGTTCAAGTATTTTTTTTTTTGATTTTATGCTTTTGATTTATATTGTAGGAACTTATAAATAAAGGATTTAGTGAAAAGTAATTCACAAGATCCTAAAAAGGTGTTCATGGGAAAAATGATGTGTATTCACAAGTTAAAGGACGAGAGAAAGAGGTGTATTCGTTGTATGGGAACAATTTCTACTTTCATCACGAAAGCAAGTCGATCCTTTGCATGTTCTCAAATCATATATCGTAATGAAGTACAAGATTTGAAGGCTGAGGTTCAAGGATTGAAAGGAAGCTTTAACTACTGTGATTTCATTATTTCAAAAACAATTTCCTAATGAGAACATGGAGGTCCTAAATGCTGTGACTCGCATAGTCAAAGGAGAGGTATGTGATACTATGTATATTTAGCTATATATATATTAGAGTAGCAAATTTGTTGTTAGTCTATAGTCACACTATGGATTAAATATATTTATTTTTCCTTATTGGCACATATAAGTTTTTTTAATCTTTTGTTTTGATTGTTGTATATTTAATTATTTTAATTTGGTTTGTTGTAGGATTTTGATGGTATTGTTGGTAATTTTTTAATAGTCTTTGATATTTATCATTGTTTTTAAATACATTTATTTTCCCTTATTGTCATATATTAGTTTTGTTCATTTTTTTTTTTATGGTTGCATATTTAAAAATTTTATTTTGGTTTGTTGTAGGATTTTGATGGTATTGTTGGTAATTTTTTAATGGTCTTTGATATATATCATTGTTTTTAATCTTTACAAGTTATTACTAGTTTGCAAATCCTTTTAGCTATTGTTGTGTAAAGCATTTTAACTTCTATTTTATATAATTTGTAGGTACCTGATGCTTCTAGTGCTCAACAAACACCGTGTGGGAATAATCATTCTCATGCATCAAGTCATCAAGTAAATCCAAATGCATCAAGTAAGCTCTTATTGTCTCCAAATGAAAAGAAGGCATGACATGTTGTATATTATTTTACTTATAGATTTTTTATATTATTCAGCTTATTATTTTAAGTTTTTATATTAGTGTTTTATTGTTACATACATCTTATTAATTGTAATTTTTTTTAAAATGGATCTTGTAGGTGAAGCCGTTTAGAAGATGACATCAGTTCTACTTGGGAAAATTCTTGTTGCTTTATTGGGTTGTTAGACATGAAATGAAAGTAGTTTATTTTTGTGTTAGATTTGAAATTGAGGGAAGAACTCTTGGTTGTCAAGATTGAATGGTGGTTTATTTTTGGACATATACCTTATAAATATATGTTTGTGGTGATGTAATAGTTTTTCTTTTTTATTTTTAGTTGAATGTTTTTGTGTTTTTTTAATGGCATTGATTGTTTTAATTTATTGTAAATTAATTTAATTGTGTATGAGTTATTAAACTATTCATAATATATTTCCAGGGGTAACAATAATAGTTTTATTGACATATTAATTATTAATATAAAAATTTTTTACAGATGGTATAGTCATTGCTAAAGCTAAACATGTCTTTTTGAATATACATCTATAGCAACGAATGTTGTAGTCATTGATAAATCAAATGGATTTATTCCAACAAATATTGTAACCGTTGGTATAGGTCTATGCTTATGAGATTTTTATTGACGGTAAAAAATGTTGGAATATACATTTTATCATTGGAATAAGGTAAATAAATATGAGATGCTTTACCAACGGTGAGATTAATAGTTACAGTTATATTCCGTTGGTAAATCCCATGAACCTTTTCCAATAGAAGCTATAACGATTCTATAGATGTATGTGCACAAGACTTTTTACTAATTGTAAAAAAATTTGTTATAATAAGTGTTTTTATTGTTGGTATAGGATAAGTAATTTGGCGAGTGCTATCTCAGCGAGTGATAACCAATAGTTACAATCATATTCCGTTGGTAAAACTAATAAATCTATTCAACAAAGCTATATCCGATTTGATATAGGTCTATACCTACAAGGCTTTTTCTTGATGGTAAAAATAAGTGTTGGAATAGCTATTTTTCTTTGTCGGTATAGGGTTTTTGGGACCTTTACTAGGATTTTTTTGACTTTTACCAACATATTTTACACCGTCACTATATGGCAATTTATTTGTAGTGCTTTTAAACGTGCGCATTGACTTTCTTTTTGAAAAAGGGTTGCAATGCAACAATGCGCCAGAATAACCAAACAAACACTTTAACCATGATGGAACTTTTCATGTTTGGGTTAAAAGATAAAAATAATTTTTTTACATAGTTAATGGATCCAAAATGTACTTTTATTTGTTATTTACAATAAGTTTATAATAACTACATTGCATGACCTCAAACTCAGTGGAGGGCAAAGTTTATTATATATATATATATATATTAATTTTAATGTGAGAAAATGATAAAAAATTAAATAAATTGTACATGTGCATACAATAATGACTCTATGGGCATAATGGACATTTGAAATTTTAGTGGGGCAGCTCCCATGTAGATTTAGGATTTGGATTGGCTTTAAGAAAAACTACCCTTTTTTTAGGTCAAAATATCAAAATGGTCCCTCTATTTTGCATTTTTTGCCCTTTTAGTCCCTCTAATATAAAATCCGCCTTTTTGGTCCTCGTATTTTCATATTTTTGTCTTTTTGGTCTCTAATTGATGGATTTTCCCTTTTGGTCCTTCCAGTTGATGAATTAGAGGGACTAAAAAGGATGAAAATGTGTAAAATCTGAGGACAAAGGGCTGGATTTTATATTGAGAGGACTAAAAGCGGGCGAAAGCTAAAAATGGAGGGACCCAGTTGTATGACATGTAGTTTTTCAAAAGCGATCAAATCTTCTGTGAGGCCCTGCATCAAATGTCCATTGGTGCCAATAGTCGCATGTATGTACTGATTGTGTGCTGATTCATTTTTTTCATGTTGCTCACGATTGCGTGGCTGTATATATACTATATCAATGAAACTGCCTCAGTCGGTATGAGTCATCATGTGTAAATAACAAATAAAAGTACATTTTTTATCCATTAACTAAAGGACGAAAATGTGCAAATACAAGGACCAAAAGGGCGGATTTTATATTAGAGGGACTAAAATGGTGTAAAACAAAAAATAGAGGGACCATTTTGATATTTATACTTTTTTTTTAATTTGTAGAAGCTCTTTTTTTCAAAAGTGATTTTTAGTATTTTATATTTGGATAAGCTAATAGATAAGTACTTTTATATGTGTGAAGTTGTTTGAATGTGAATTTTTAAAAAGGGTTTTAGAGGTGGTAAATTACTAAAATGGGCATTCATTTTGCTTTCATTGAGTTATTATTATACATTGCTATTAATAATGATAATGAAAACACTAATAATAATAATAATAATAATAATAATAATAATAATAATAATAATAATAATAATGTATTATTATTATTATAACTTAATGTATTATGATTATAATTATAATAATAATTACTATTATTACTATTATTATTGTTGTTATTGTTATTGTTATTATTATTATTATTATTATTATTATTTTATTTTTATTTTTATTTTTATTTTATTATTAAAAAAACTGTTTAAAGAATCCCTCTAGTTTTTCCACTTGAGCAAAAGATCCCTTGATTTTCACATATCCTCATAAATCCTTACTTTTTGAAAAGTGGAGTTTTTGAGTCCAACACCAGGCTAACGGGTTAAATTTGATAGGAATTGACAACAATACCCTTAGATCATAGTAATCAGTTTTTAAAAAGTACTAACAGTTAATGGATCACATCGAATCATTTCATCGTTCGAGAAGACTATGGGAAATCGTTCCCTTCTCTGTGAGTTCCTTCTTGCTAGCCGGAGAATTGCATGCTAGAGTGGTCAATCTCGTGAGAAGATATAGAGAGGAACGAAGAGAAGAAGAGTGACATTGTTTGTAATTGGTTTTCGGGTATCCTAAGATTAGAAGAGCGGAAGAAGGGGCCGAAGCAAAGAAAGGCGAGGGAGAAGCAATTCACAGGGGAGACAACCTACAAATACCCCTATGCCCGAGAGGTATGAGGGCCCAGTGACATCCAGGGCCAGCCAACACCCACTTTTTCCAAAAGCATATGCAATCTGTGCAAAATAATGTTGTTGTGCCCTAATTCCAGTAGAAGATAATAGAAAATAATATTATACTTTTTATTTTCATGTAGTTTGTGTTCAAATTCTTCAAGAATTAGTCAAAATGGCAATGTTGTTGTTATCTTCTTTTTTTGTCATGGGAATCAAAATGGCAATGTTGTTGTTATCTTCTTTTTTTGTCATGGGAATCAAAATGGCAATGTTGTACACATCTAAGATCGTTGTGAAAAGTTTAATTGTTTCATTGTTTAATGGATTTTAGTAGAATACCAAGGCTCAAAGGAATTCATATTGTCTCAATGTATCCATGTTCAAATTCTGTGCATATCTCCATTTGTTGTGTGCAATTTATCCGTCAATTCATTAGAGATAAGAACTTGTTAACATAAAGTGGGTTAATAGAGGATGATAGTGTGTTTAAAGACATATTTGAATTTTTCTCTTGAAAACATATGCTTGGAATAATGTAATTCATCATCTTGTTCATTATCATATGATTTTGTGTAGTTATAACATATGAAGTAGACATTAATGTGTTCTTACATAGTATCAACAAAATTTGAATGCTAACTTAGTATATTAGTATATTTACAAGAGTTTTTGTTTACTTTTAGTATTTTATTGAAACCTTTTGTAGAATTGTTCATCTCTTGATTATAAGGAAATCCTTTGTTAATGCAGTTAAGAGGATTATGGCAAGAGAGTCCGAGAATTCAAACCAGAGTATATAGCATTGATATTGGGCCTACTTTGTGGTGGTGAGGCCATAGAGTTCAAACGTAAAAAGGTACGATGCGCACTTAAGGAGCAGTTCTTCAAGAAAGGAGTAGATAGAAACAAGGACTGTCTAATGCATACTTTAATGAAATTAGTGGATAAGAAAGAATGAGACAAAGAGAGGAGTTTTGTCAAACTACTTCTGGTATACATCTTGGGATCATTGCTTTTTCCCACAACATCATGTGCAGCACCTTCTTGGTTAGTCTATTACGTAAATGATTTAACCAAATTGAACTAATACACATGGGCACAAGAAACCCACAAATGGCTTATGGATGATGCAACTACTGCAGCTACATGAGTGAAGCTTAGGTGTGCGGGGAAGCCATCTGTGATAGGATACCTAAGAGGTTGTGTCATTGCACTGAATGTTTGGTTCTAATAGGTAACAGGTAGTAGAAAGAAAGTGCATTTTTGGAAAACACCAAGGATTCTCTACTACAGCCAAAACAATTTACAGGAAATATGGCGGTGTCACTGCGCTACTTGAGTCACTCAAGGGAACAGAAGTAAGTAACTATAGAATTTTGTTTTTAGAATTATATGTAATTGTACAAGAATCTCCACAAATGTTCATATTCATATGTATGTAGATCAACTTATTCGATTAACTTTAACCTATGTACAATTAAGATAATTTTATATTAAAGTATTTATTACCCTTCTAATATGATCTCTGATGTACAAACCCATTTATATTACTGCTTTTTTCATTGTTCGAGTATTAAATAAATTGTTAATAATTCATTTGTTGCTATGGCCCTGGTTAGTTCTTTATTGCGGGTGTTTTCCTTTGGATTATAAGTTTTTTTTGTTAATGATTGTCATATTTTGCCAGTTTTCCGACTTGGCACAAGCCAACCAGGCTGAAGTTGACTTTATTGGTCTTGGAAGATCAGTGTGTACGAACACAAAGAAACCTAGTGGATTTGGCTACTGCGTGCAAGCATCATACTTAAGTAAATCAAGAATAGCAAAGGCCTTTCTCACGAAGGGTCGACAAAGTCCCAGTCATTCTGTCTCATCTAACCCAGACAGGAAGGTTATAGATGATGAGAAATTCATATAGGTGCTCAATGAAATGAAAGCACTCAAATCAGCAGTTAGTACCAAATCGAAAATAGCCTAAGACAACAGCGTCATGGAAAGGCAGATAGTCATACCTGATGTACAGGTTGATTTCATCCCCCTCCCCCCCAAGAAACAGCCTACATGTTTCTCACGCCTTGATCAGTTAGAAAAGATGACTCTGTCTGTTTTTCTCAATACCCAAATTAACATGTGAGAGCTATCTAACTTTGAAATAGTCCCATTAGTTTGAAATAGTATGCAATATTGTTGTCATTCATGTGTGATTCCCATTTGAAGTTCATATATTTCATGCTTACAGGCTATCATTATTACAAAACCAAGTGGTATCTCCATAAGTATTTAGTTATTTTGATTACAGTTTACTTTTATCACAATTTGTGCTTCCATTTAGGTACTGGGTCAGTTTTTTTAATGATGTATTTACAGTTAATATATATTTGCATTTAAATATTTTTATTGGATATTAATCGCATATAAATTGTCTTACCTACTAATACCTAAACAATCGTTTAGGCCAATAGCTACAGCCATACTTGTCGTGTACATTTGTATGCATTTTTAGATGGCAAGCAATTGGTGTCAGATGACGTCGTCGATGTTTTCATCTTAATATTGCTAGATGCAATGAAGAAGCACCCAGGTCGTTACAAGATATCTGCTACCATTACCAGACCGCATATCCTTGCCTTATCCAAACAAAAGTGTTCTCCCAAGGGGATAGATGACTTGATTGCCCCTGATATGCGTGATTATCCCAATGTGTAAATGGTGATTATGCCATTTGTGCTTAGCAAGCACTACCACCTTGTCATGCTGGGCAAGGCAAAAAAAGAATACTTTCATTATTTCTCACTTGTAAGCATTGTATATGATGAGTCAGCAAATGCTATGGTAATCTCTGAACTTTGATATCCTAATCTGTTTTGAGATTCCATTTGCATAATTTGGTTACCATCTTGCTTGTAGCACACATTATTTGACATATACCTATAGTTGAAGCTAGACATTACCGAAACAAAGTCTTACCATCTATCACATGTGCGATACTATCCACAATAGAGGAAAGACAATGTGGATTGCTCCGTCTATGTTATGTATTTAATAGAGCAAATATTACATGTAGATCAGCTCTATCTTCTCCACGGTGACGTCCCACAGGTGCGCCTATAGTATGATTCATGAATATTAGTAGATGGTATTACCTGTAACCCGCCAAAGAAGGAGGATCCTGCCCCCATCTCAGATGAACACACCAAAGATGACGAAAGCTCTACGAAACCAGATGAGAATTTCATAGTCACAACAGATGCTGCAAAATCACAAGCTACAAAGCCACAAGATCGCATTAGATGATTACCTCGGGACTATAGATCAATAAAAGAAAGGATGCTATGGTCGTTTATGTGTCTTGTATGTGAATGAAATGTTGTGTATTTCTTTTTATACACAGTTATTGTACTCCATCCATAATTATTAGATTGTGCATAAACTATTTTAAAATTGTTATCGAACTCATACTTTATCCATAATCATTGGTAGTTGGTTACTATCTGTGAATAATGCTTGTCATTATATGAATACATTTACAATTTTATGAACAAGTTTAGAATTGTTCTTTACCGTTTACATTTCGACAGTATGTAATGAAATATGACTCAGTAGCATCATATTTTACATGAACAAGTTTAATATTTATTTGTCACTATAAATATTAAGCTATAGTGTTCAAAAACTTTCTTCCATTAACCTTCATAATGTGAGATGTTATACTACTTCCAAAAAGAAATGTTTAGCTTTTGTCACATTTTTTTAGTTTGCGATAACTGCATTACAGTTAGCTCTATTATGCCTGACTTCGTGACAATGACTGTAATGTAACTCCCTCAAGTTGAATGCTTATGATTCAATCCTCCTGCGTCTTGGGCACCCATGTCTTTTCTTTGCAATAGGTGGTCAAAGACGTAGAGGTCTATAATCATCTTTTGGTTTGTTATCGTCTGGTATGGGAAATATTGGGCTTGCGTATGCTGCCTTATATGAAGTGACTGTCTGAAATTCATCCACAAAAATGGTAACGTTAGTATTAGTCTACATGATCGATGCACAAGCATGTCGACACAATAGACCATAAATTTGCTAATGTCGGCATGAGCATGTCCTATCACATAAATTAACAGAGTTGCTATAGTGGTCATATAACCTCATATTGTTCCCCATTTGAGTAGCTAACTACAAGGGACCTACTTTCCTCTATCATTTCCTCGATCTTCTTGTAAACCACAGGACAAAGATGGATGCCCCATTTCTCACATTGTTAGTGCCGATCATACCGTATGTTCATTACCTTATACCTATAACAAGTATTAATTAGACCAAATGTAAACAAAGATGTGTGGATTCTGCATGTAGTAAAACAATACTAAATCCAATGGCTTCGTAACCATAGAGTAATGGACATAACTAAACAAAATAATAATTTAATAAACACATAATTAATATAATAAAGAATAATCAATAATATTAACCAGGAAAGACAAATACCAATGATGAAACTTCAAAAGTAATCTAAAACCCTGGCAAGTAATCAACAAGAGTGATAAGTATACAAAAAAAAGTAAAGTTGATGACACCTAATGGTGATCCTGAATAAATAAACTATTCAACAATACAGTTAGGAAGTAGACCTGATTAAGTCAACCATATTGCATATAGGAAGGTGGTGTGCCTCTCTTATCCACACATTGAAAGATTCAGCAATGTTCGAGTACATCTCACCCCATCGGCATCCAAGGAATAAGTAAATACACCAATGCTTTAAGTCTGATTTTTGCAACAACCAGTTATGGGCATGCGCCAAGGTGAGCAAGAGTTTGTTTATAGCATCGTCATATTCTAAAGATGTGCAGGTGAGCAAGATTTTGTTTATAGCATCGCCATATTCTAAAGATGTGTATGCATATGCTACACGTACAATCAAGCTCCAGCACTCATCTTTTAATACCCTTCCTAGTTGGCTATTTGATTTTAAGAAGTTCTCTTGAAGATGTCATAGGCAGTATGCATATAAGGAAGAAGTAAACACCCTGGCAATAGCATTCACAAGGCCCTTGGATCGATCGAATATGAACATAATGATCTTGTCATAGTCATCTTCACCATACAATGCATCACCTAATGTCGATATGAACCACATCCAGTTATCATCAGTCTCACTATCCATGATAGCAAATACCAAGTGGAATAATCCTTTATTTGCATCCTTACTTGTTACACCTAAGAGTATGCCACAGTATCTCTCAAGTAGTGTGCTCCATCAAGAAATAGCATGTGTCTGCATCCTTTCAAAATCCATCAAGACAAGCCCGAAAACAGAAAAAACCACGTCTAAATCGCTCACCATCCTTATCAATGATCACAATACTTCCTGGATTAGTTTCAGCTAACTTTCCCACGTACTATAACAATGGATCATAGCTTGCTCTATCACTTCCATGGAGAATTCCTCGTGCAAAATCTTTACCCATCCAGGTCTGTTTGTATTACAAATGAAAACCTTGTTCATGCAATAAATCCCATTATATATCCACTGCACAGTACAGAGGATGATCCCGGAGTTTTTGAATTACATGCCTACTAACCCAATTCTTTGATGTTTTTGGATATGCAGTTGTGTCGATACCTCCACCACAAGTATGCACCCCTTGGGTTGTTTTGATTCTAAACGTTGGCAGGTTGCCATCTCTTGAGGTATGGGCACGCCATTCATAACCATCTGCATTACATGTCACAGTAACTTTCTCTTTATTTTTTTATGAACTAAAAGTTTAAATTCCGCTTGATAGCATGGTCACACAAGGCTTCCTTGAATTGTGTTTCACTTTGATAACATTGACCAACTGCGAACATGTCGGGTTCAAAATTGCTCGAAGAGTTAGATATTGCTCCCCTAAACAAACTTGATAACTACATGGGGTATTGATTAAATGCAGTGCTTTGTGACAAAGTCTCCCTGATTACATCAATCTTTTTAAGCTAATGCAAGACGTCGTCTTGTGCCATCTGGCATTAAATACTTCACCCTCATACGGGTAGCTTCAAGGCTGCACCGTTCGTGTATTTCATCTACTATTGACCCCCATATAGTTAAGACAGTGAAGTGTAATACATAACTCTCTCCCTTATGCTGCGCAATACTATAAAATGTATCCATTTGCATCAACAACAACTAATGTAGGTGAGATAAGGACTAAAATGTTCATTAGCATATACATTATAAGTTACACAAAAGAAACACCACTACAAGACGTTTGTTGTTTGCACTTTCTTCCCACTGCATGCTTTCACTCCCTGCCAGTCTTCTACACCTAGGCCATGATCGACTTTCCTCCCCGCTAAGTTAGTCTTCATATTGAGAAGTGACTGAGTCCATTCTTACAAAAAGATTGAGTATAAAAGCAACGGGAACAAGAACCTTCTTCTACAAGACGAAAAGGACAAACAACCATACTTTGATAAGACTTAGCGTCATTTTTCCCCCTTCCTCTCAAAAGCATGCAAGGGTATTTTCGGGATTTCAGAATATTTCACTGAATAGAGTAACGACAAGGACAATGTGGAAAAAGAATTAAAAGGAGGGACTGGATAGTATGGCCTTTAGTCAAAAGGAATGAATGGTATATTTGAAAAGTTTCAGGGACTAATAAATAATTTATCTAAAAAAAACCTAAAATTCTAACCCCCTAAATTCTAGCCCCCAACATTGGGGTAAGAATTCCCTTATTAAAATACCTTTAAAAAAACCCCTAAATTCTAACCCCCCGAGATTAGAATTCCCTTATTAAAAATTAATATATATTAATTAAATCAATAAATTATTATTATTATTATTATTACAATTATTGTTATTAAAAAAATGAAAATTCTAACCCCGGTATCGGGGTTAGAATTCTCTTATTAAAAAGAAAAAAAACTAAAATTCTAATGCTGGCATCGGGGTTAGAAAAATTCAAATAAATCTAAACAAAACTTGAAATGATTATTTATTTAATATATATTAATTAAATCAAATAATTATCAAATTTAGATATTATTTTAAATATTTAATTATATTAATTAAAATTAATGATGATATTTATAATAATTAAATATTTTAAAATATATAATTAAAATTTGAGATTTGGTGACTTACAACAAAAATTAACAATAATAACAACAACAACAATAGCAACAACATCATTGATAAAATAAAAAATATATATCTAAAATTTTCAACTTCACAACAACCATAATATCAATATTGTCGTAACTAAATTATAAGAAGAATTAACAAGAACAACACCAAGGTTTAGCAACAACTAACAACACAAACATTAAATTACAATCTATACAAAAGATAGGAGACAAATATTCTTTTTTTTAACACCACCACAACAATGATAATAAGTTATAAATACTATAAAATTAACTCATACATTAATTGGAGAGTTGATCATGAATATTATTCCTAAGTGTGATCATTTGTTTGAGTGTCCTCATTGGTAGGTTGTTGCCATACAAATGAACTTTCACTATCATCATCTTGAAAGCCACATTCTCCTTCTTGAATTTGGTTGATGTCTTCAAGGCTCTCAAGAACATCCAAATCATTATTACCCATTCTACGAATAAAATTATGGAGAGCAAAACATGACCATATAATTCAGAATTGAACCTTCATAGTATACTTGGTCATATTTTGTAGGATTCTCCATCTTGCTTTGCAAACTCCAAATGTTCTTTCTATAACACTTCTCAAAACTCGAGTGATGATAGTTGAATACTTTGTTTGGAGGCCTAAAAGCACGAGACATCCTAAATTGTGGAATGTGATATCTTGCACTTTTTTTGGCAGGTAGAGCTGAAACATGACAAGCTTAGGAGGTTCAAATACTGAAAAAAAAAAAACAACAACAACAATAATAAAACAAAGCCATTCAATTAAGCATAGTCATCCCACCCAATGCCATTTTTATGGCTATAGCAATGTGCACTAACTATCTAGAAGTATACGAGGCATTACATATGCCTGAGTTTTCTATATGCATTTTGAGAAGTTCATGGGTGAACACATGCGAAAAATCCTAGCTTTGCTGCTAGCAAAGAGTTCTATGAATTAACAACTACAAATTCAATGATCAAACTTAAGCTATTCATCAAAGGGCATAACAGTATAAAATAAAGAAAATATTGAACCATTCACTATATATATTGTAATAAGGAGTTTAATTACTTAATCACAAAAATAAAGGATGTAGAATGTTTTCATGGAATTATATCATCCATTATTAAACAAAAGCAAGCCATGACTTATCCTTATTGAAGATTCAAATTATTATCTATAAACATTACATGAATGCTTGACCTTGTTTTTGAAGTCAACTAAGTTGCACAATAATTTAATTAGTGCATCTTCTCAACCACAAGTTCTTATTATAACACAAACACAAAACCACTTCATGGAGACAATTTAATATAATATGCATAATATATATACAGGCAGAAATCTTAATGTCACAAGAGAATTTATATATACATGCAAAAATCTTAATGTTACAGGAGAATTTAATATAATAAAAACTGAATGCGCATGTAAATTTGAAGTTTTTTATATGTGCATGTGTATATATATATATATATATATAAAGCAGCAAAAGGCAATCCAATTTTAAAATCATAAAATCAAATTGCAAACATACTTGACATTGTAACTAATGAGCAATCTAACACAACATAATCAGCTAAAATTTGAGAATTTGATTGTTCTTATGGTCCAACAAATGGTCATAAGATTGAAGATGGCAAACTCTGAAACAATACTTGATTATCAACCTAAAATTCAAGAGAAAATCCAACGCAATAGAAAAGCGCACACCACGGAAAAGAATAAAAAAAACCAAGAGGCAACGAGTGAAGAGACTTGGAAAATACCCAATCATTTGAAGTTCGTCTGATAATAAATAAACTAAGAGCAAAAGCAAACATAAGAACTAAGTATTCTTTGAATTTATGTTAATACACAAGAGCATATTCAAATCAATATGTATTTAATTATACTCTAAAGAAAAACTACAATCTCAAGTACAGAACATTTAACCAACCACTTGGCAACAAACTTTGGGCCTGATTCTCATAAGCAAAAGAATTAGCTCAAAGAACTCACCTTTGCTTTTCAGAGTATCACAAGCAACAAAGAATCCAATCTACAGATGACAAACTATATATAAAGTGGATGAATTCCTTGTAGCTAGGCAATGTGGTACTAAACTTTTAGTAGGAATGTTTTGAAACAATATGGGCCTAAAGAATATGGGCCCTCTAACACAAAATAGCTCTCAAACTAAGTCACAGTTGTGTTAGAACTGTAAGCATGGCGAAATATATATTTTTGTAAAGAGTTAGCCAAAGAGTTATCATCACACAACCCTAGAGCGACGAAGAAAGAGAGACAACTCACCACAGATCCAAGCATTAGAGCACCCCCAATTTGCAACACTGCCGAGGACCTGTGAATGAAGCTCAATTGAGAAACCAGGGCATCGAGGGATCGATAGAACGGAAGAGATCTTGGAGAGAGAGAAAGAGCAAAAGAAGGGCAACAACTGAAGATAAATCACACGAGATCTACCTTTAATTTTCGCAAAAACATCACTAGAGTCCGATCACAAAGCTCTCCTCTATCTAGATGAAAAGGCTTGATGAAAGAGGTAGAAGCAAGAGGTAGGAAAAGAGTGTCAGAACTAAGGGCGTTAATTTCGTTATTTGTTGAGGGTAAATTGGCAATTGGATCACACCAAAAACAGCTTTTCATAAGTGTTTTTTTTTAAAAGCACCCCTTTACCAATTTCTCAAAAAAGCTGAATTTGGGCTTTTTTAACAGCTTTCCCTTTTATAGAAAAGCCAATACAAACATTTTTTGCTCAGGAGCGAGTAACTTATAAAAAAATGCTTCTAGGCTTCCTAGAAGCCAATCCAAACAAGGCTTTATAAACAGTAATTAAACAGTACCACTATAATGTTTCTAAGGTATGTATATAGTATTTGCATAATAATAATATTAGGATGATTTACCACTATATCATCAATTGTTGTCACAATTATATTTTCCGTACAGTTATTTTTGCCTCGGCCGTAAGTCTTTATTCTGTTTTCATCTCAGCCGTCCGAAGATGTTACAGAATCTGATCAGAGGATCAGACGGTGATAAACCCTCTCAAATCCCAGTTTCTATACCTCTCAACGACGCGAGAGAGAGAGAGAGAGAGATGGCGGCGTCGTTGAGACCGGCGATTCTCCGGCACATCCGGCTCCCTGTCCGGTCACAAGGCCAGCCTGTGCTACCCTCATGGCTCAGCTCTATCCGGGCGATGTCCGGCCATGGCGACGACCACCTGACTCGAGAGGAAGTGGTGGATCGGGTGCTCGACGTCGTTAAGAGTTTCCCCAAGGTCAACCCTTCCAAGGTTTGCAATTGAACCCTAACCCTAATCCTTGTTTCAGTGATTGAATTCGAGTTATGATCTTCATGATTTGGTAGTACTTCTTCTTCAGGTGACAGCGGAGGTGCATTTCCAGAAGGATTTGGGGCTGGACAGCCTTGATGTAGTGGAGATCGTGATGGCGCTTGAGGAGGAGTTCAAGCTTGAGATCCCAGACAAAGAGGCTGACAAGATCGACTCCTGTCCTCTCGCCATTGAGTATATCGCCAATCATCCCATGGCCGGTTAGCCATTACATCTCTTCTTCCTATCCTTCTCTGTTCTTAGAGAGGAGGCCCCTGTGTCTTGTTGCAATAATTTGCATTGTGGAAAAAACTTGTTTGATGTTTCACACTCGAAAAAACTTGAACTTTTTTAAAAATAAATGTTTAGCCTTTATTGTTTGCAGTGATAAATACTTTGATTAAAGCTGCTGCTGATGTTCACTGTTTATCTTTGGGATGTTTTCTTGATGGTTTAATTCTTGGTGTTGATGAATTACAATCATAGGATCAATGCACTTTATGTTCTTATACACTGATTGTAAGTTGTTTTGTCAATGCAAATTCTGATCCTTTATGTACACCTTCACCTGAATAAATGAAATTCAACAGATTACTTGAGATTATTGTGTTTAACATTGGATTTTAAGTAGTTATGGAAGGATAGAAGAGAAAAGTGAACTGATTGTGACATAGAAACTTGAGTTTGAAGAGTCTGTAAAATGCCATGGCTGAAGATTCTCTCTATTTTTCGCCACTTTGAGTTTCACTCAGTAACTTGAAGCATGATAAATGCCAGGATGTAATCGGACACGGTTTAATTAGATCGAAGTTATTGAGTGTTAGCTATCTATGGAGGTGTTTTGGTGGGGTTGGTGTATGGTTGTATTTACACTATTTTGCATTGGAGTTGTTGTTTTTGGGAAACTTCTTTAAAAGGTTTTCTAGCCTACCATGATGAATTGATCTGTGGACTGGATAGTGACAGCAAAAATCATTTGAAGTCATATCAAGTAAAAATCCTCTTCTGGACTGAGTATATGATAGGTCATAGTGTATCCCTCTTTTCCTTCCCTATTTGGAATCGTAACTCATCATGTGACTTGCGTGGTGTTTGATAATCATTAGCTAGCTCATATTTGTTGTCCCAGTGTTAATTCAATTCTGGTACTTCAAAGAACTAATTAGACTTATATGGAGTTTTTGCATTCTCTTGATTTCATGGACAGATAGCTTGTTCATGTAAGTTGCTAACATTATTTTATTGGTGTGCAAAGAAAACTTGTCATGATATGCAGCAGCCTGACATATATTGTTGTTTCCTCCAGTTCTTAGGTGAGCCACTTCCCTCCAAGTAAGAATTAAAGTTATAATCCCCCTTTAGCAAGTAGACTGAGTGATGCTTGGTACTTGTAAAAATTAAATTAAAATTGTGCCCTTTTGGGACTAAGATATGTACCTAGAGCTGTTTGGAGCCATAGATAAGTTGTACTTCAAAATTTGTAATGTCTGAACTCTGAAGAGGATTAATATCACCTTATAGTTTTCAATGATGATCTAGAACTGTGAAACAATTTGGTAGAACATGTCTTATCAATTTCATGGTTGATTGTGTTACATGTTAAACACAACTTTGGTTTTATTAGCAATGTGTCTAAAGTGCATACAAAATCAAGGACACGATGTAACATAATTTGCAGCTTATCAAGTGCAATTAGGGTTGTAAACGAGCCGAGCTGAGCCGAGCTTTGCTTTGTTCAAGCTTGGCTCATTACTATTTAATCGAGCTTGAACTCGAGCCGAGCTTTCTTCGAGCTTCATTTTTTTATGTTCAAGCTTGGCTCGTTACTATTTTAACCGAGCTCGAGCTCTAATCGAGCTTCTTTCGAGTTTCATGCTCGAGCTCAACTTGTTAAGAAAATTCGAAGCTTAGACTTAGCTAGCTAACTTGATTAAGGCTTGACTATTTTTTTTTTATATTTTATTTTTTTATTTAGTAAACTTATTTAATGAATCATTATCAAGTGTGACTCAACTCGATTTGAGTTTGATTATATTAATGATTGTTACAAATAAAATTGTAAATGATACTATAAACGAGCTTTTAATTATACAATAAACGAGTTCTTCACAAGATTTAATGAGCCGAGTTTGGTGGTGTTCAAGCTTGGCTCTTTTATCTTATGAGCTCATTTAACTTAATGAACTAGTTGACCTGAGCTTTTAATGAGCTTAGCCTTCGAATAGTAGTTTATAGCCCTATATGTGTAACTCAAATTGACAACAATGACATAGTCACATATACACCTTAATATACATATACATATACATATATATAATGTAATATATATATATATATATAAACGAGCTCACAATCGAGCTTATAAACGAGCTTGTTCATGAGCTTGGTCACGAGCTGTGTTCGCGAGCCAAAACGAGCCGAGCTTTTGGCTGCTCAAGCTTGGCTCGTTTATTAATCGAGCTTGAAAATGATGTTCAAGCTTGGCTCGTTTACAATATGAGCTAAACACGAACGAGCCTTTATCGAGCCGAACACCGAGCTACTCACGAACGGCTCGGCTCAAATACACCCCTAAGTGCAATCACAAACCACCAAAAATTCTGACGATGTCTTATATGATTATGCATTGATGAGTAGCAGTAAAGTCTTAATGCTGCATGAGATACTACCAATTCATGTCAGTATAATGGCAATAGCATATATTCCACAATTGTAGTTGTCAAGCATTTTGTAGATACACGAATGACTAAGCTTAAGCGGCTTGCTTTGCATTAAAAATTCATAATGTGACCCACATGATGATTGTTAATTTCTTGTAATGTGGTCTGGTGTCTGGAAAGAGGCAGAACTAAGATAAATGTGGGTTTCAGGATCATTTTGATAACTTCATGAAGGAATAGTTTCTATATTTGTTTCGCTGTTTGAGTGAACATTCTAATTATCAAATGAGTAAAGATTTGGGATGAGTGGCGCAATGATGCATGCCAGAATGGTAGGTCTACATGGAATGTTTTAGAAGCTTGATGCTATTGATATATCAAATCAAGATTGCAGACTGACTTGATTTTCAATGGAAATTCCAGGTTGATTGCAGGTGAATATTTTCTCAAGCCCAACCTTTAATGGGACTAAGTAGTGTTCAAGACTTCAAATGTGAAGGCCTTTCTGTCTTGTTTTAGTACTTAAGTAGCAAGTTGAACTTGTTAAAGTTATCTTACCTCACCATTGCAGTTTCTTAATTTTTCTTTTTCTTGTGATTTTCTGTGCTTTTATGCCTCATTTTGAGTGGGTGGCTAAGAATTTTTTAGCACAATCAGAGAATGGTAATATAGATTTATGCCTTCTTGGGGCAGTGATGTCTGAAGAATCTTTTAACATGCACAGGGGATTGGATTCATTTTTTGCACCATAAGTTAGAAATATGGTGAATTACTTTATTAGTTTGCTGATGAATTCTTATAAGTTAGATTTAGCGAATCATGGATGTTCCCAATTGGATGCAACCACTGGAGCTGCATTTCATTAAATCAAATTCCCAGCTATTACTCTCCAGACACCATCTTCAGAGCCACCTGTTTCTATATATATATATATATATATATTTTACAAATAAACTGTAAGTGTTTTTTATTTAAGGGAAATTGGGAATATGCACAGGTATAAATTGATATCTCAACACATTTGTGTCCTATCTTGCATGGATTTTGGGTTTTTCTTGAAAGAAATGTTTTATATAAAGGAGTCGGCTCTGATAGGTTAAGAAACGGAAAAATATATATGCTTTGTTCTGGCAAATCAACAAAACTAAAAATGATATTAAGGGGGTTTTTTCCTCTTGCATTCCTTCTCAATAATGAATGATGGGTAATTTTTAATAAGAAACCGAACTTATTTATTTTGTTTGTTATTTTTATCCACGGTAAAAAAGAATTATAAAAAAATATCAAGTATAAATATGTTTTTCTCCTATTTTTTTTTATAACTATATAAACATCATAAGTAAATAACATTATTTCACAAGTTGTCAGTACATTTTGAGAAAAAAAAAAATCTGAAATTCTAGTTATATCCACGAAAAAATTGAATATAAACCCCTTAAATTTCGTTTCTTTTGCGTCTACAGAGAGACCAACTTGATTTATTTGAGTGTTATAAACGCGCTAAAATGTTACCAAACAATACTAATAAAACTTGATTTATATATATATATATATATTAATATGGATAAATCATGTGTTAAAGATTATCTGTCACATATGTGAAGCATAAATAAAAACTCTACAATATTTGAGTTCTCACATTAGGCTATGACAGAAGTTTGAAACATAAATACCTTATGCAGTTATGCAGAAATCCGATATTAATTGACTAAATTATCATTAATTTTTTAATTCATCGTCTCAACAAAATAATAGGGGGAAAAAAAGTCTAATAATAACCGGATCAGACCGAGTGTTGTTTGGGTGCGCGCTGAGGCCGAGAAGACTAAGCTCGCAGGGCTCGCCACGCGCAGGATCCCCAAACGGGGACACATGTTCTGCTTGCGCGGCTGCTCCAGGCTCGTCTGCTCCTCGTCGCTCATGGCCACCAAACCTCATCGTCTTCACCAAAGTACTCTCCTTCCTCCTTTCCTCCTCTTTTCTCTCGCTCTATATCTCTCTCTCTCTCTCTCTCTCTCTCTTCTTAGGTCTTTTCAATTTCTTCTCTCCTCCCTTCCCTGTTCTTTGTTGCAGTTGTTGCTGGTGCTACTCTTCAGGGCGCCTCCAAGAAGCCTAGGACACTGATGGTTGATTCCGCCATGCAAGACGGATTCTCTAAGTACGCTGAGTATCTCAATGAACTTGTATGTAGTATGAATCTCTTTCTGTTTGATTTTCCTTTTGTCTTTCTGTCAAATGTTGCTTTTTGACTGTTAGCATTGTGATTTCTGAAAACTTGATTTTAGATCTTGGAAAGCATAATGAGTTTGAATCATATGAGATGTCTTTATCTATAAACGCAAAGTGATAATTTTTGCTACAGAAAGGCTTGCTTATGGACGTGAGTAATGTTTTTAATGAGAAAAGTAATGTTTATAGGAGGAGGATATCTTCATATCCATTTTTCTAATGGGGTTTGTTGAGAATAATAATCCCTTGTTTTTTTAATTTCAAAAATGGTTTTGAAAGCACACGTTTGGTAATTTTGGTTGTGGATAGTTCAGAACACTCAGAACACTTAGAGATTTGTATGTATTAGTAGTGGTATATTGTTTTTCTGTGGTTGTGGCTGATAGGTGTGCTGAAAAATTAGAGCTAGTGTACATGCGGCTCGCCTTTTCCATCCTTGATTATGCCTAAAGGTCTTTGCAAGTTATATTCATCACATAATCAGTTGTGAAGTGTTCCTCTGAAAATTTAATGTTTAATCTAGTGACTCTAGCCTTGTCAAATGTATGCTCAAATGATCTTGCTATTAGTCTGTATTTTGTCTGATGAGGTTAACATTTGACATGTTTTTAAGCATCACCAAATGTGGGCAATCTATTTGGGATTAAAAGCCACTGAAATCTGTCCTCTCACAGAGAAGAACAACTTGAACTACTATATTTTTGCATGTATATGTTTTTCTGTTCAAGTCATCGTTGTTTTTGGCATTTGGTTTAAATGAAGACGCACAGACTTGTTCAGTGTGCTATCTGGTGGTTGATATGTGTTTGGCCTGAGATATGAAACTTGAAACTTTCTTTATCGAGCCACCAACACTGTGGTGGTTTCAATAAACCTTATGGTTCATTTTACCTTACATTCTTCAGTTAACACCCAATTGCAAATCCAAGGCTTTTTCTTTCCATTTAACTTATAATAGGGTATGGTTTCTTCCTTTCCTGTTTCCATAAAGATCAGCTGCTACCAATTAGAAAGCTAGGTGCTAAAGGCATGCTTTTCTAGGCCATACTTTTATTCAAGTTTTATTCAACAAAAAAAAAGTTCTTCAAGCATCATTTCGCCATTCAGTAGTGTGATTATTCAAGTAAATATTATCATATTCTCTAATATCTAATCCACCGCAACCAAATTGTAGAAAGGTCCATCACATCCTTCAGTCCAGTTTTACTCTTTTGATTATTAACTGTAAACCAGTTCTTCTCCAAAGGACAAGAATGTTGATATCTGTATCTGATGCACATAGAGCTTACAGTAGGGATGCATGCCCTTCAAGCTTCAAAACTTGAGCTTGCAAAGAACAACTTTATTTTGCTCAAGTGCTTTAAAACCTTCTCTTTACTATGTAATTGATTGATTTAGGTTTTATGATAATAGTTTGAAGCTCATCCAACTTGGTGATACCTTCTTTTATGTGATTGATTCCTGATCTTAACTAGAGTATTACAAGGGTGAAAGATTATACATTAACTGTTACCAAGTTCTTATCAGCTTAACTTGGCATAGTTTGAATAGTTTATCCTTGACTAGTTACTTTGGTAATTATATTATTATTTTGTTTGATATCTTGTTAGTTCTTTATCTTATATGGGTTTATGTTTTTATATATCTTGTAAGTAAAGTATGAGAAGATCAATAAGAAATTGTTTTAGTTTTATTTATTGTTTGATCAACTGATACAGAAATATCATTGTATTTTGAAACTGCTTTTATAAGAAATCAGACTCCTCTGGTATACTGTTTGACTTATGTTAGATTTTCTAATCAAGGTATTCTTCTTGATGAGAATGTGCATGTTGTCAACCATAGCTATCCATTTCTCTAGCAAAGGCGCAAGGCATTTCTTTTTAAGTTCCAGCATTTTCTTTTGTATTGGATTAAGTTTAAATTATTTTACTTTGATCAATGTTGAGATTTTAACTTGATGCCTGCTTCATTTTGTAGAATGATAAACGGGAGAGAATTGTAAAGGCAAGTCGTGATGTGACAATCAATAGCAAAAAGGTCATATTCCAGGTACACCGGTAAGCAAATGAAATAATGTATGCATGATTTTTCCCCCTCTATTTAAATAACACTTGTTTGAATGGATTTTTGAATAAATTAAGGTCAGATCAACTAGAAATTGACTTTCTATTATTGATCAAATTTATCCAGTTAATGTGTTATGATAGTTCATAGCCACAATCATTCTTTCAGAGAATTTGTTCTTTTAATCAATCACTGGAAGACTAATCTGTAGATTATCCAGCCATTGCATGACTCACAATACTTCTAGAATTAAATTTATGTTCATCTGATTGATAACTTTTAGAATGTAGAGAAGGCTATTTTATGACCTATGAGTTAGTTACTGTTTTCCTAGACTGTCAGAGTTCCAAGATTCTGTCCTTAAGCCTTTAATTTGGTATGTTTGTATTCAAAATGTACTATATTATTCTTTGGTAATAGTCTGTCATGTTTTACATTTTTTCCCCTCTAATGGCCCCACATTTTTTTTTCCATATCTTCTCACTTGTTTATAATTGCACCCTTTTCTGCTAATCAAACTCTCCTTACTTCAGGATCAGCAGAGGAAATAAAGAAGAAGTTTTAGCTAATGCAGAAAATCGATCTTGCAAATGTGACCAAGCAATATATGTCAAAGCTAGTTAAGGAATTGCAAGGGACCGACTTTTGGAAGCTTAGAAGAGCATACACTTTTGGAGTTGAGCTTTTGTGAACATTATTTTAATCTTTAGTTAAACACATTTACTGTCATATAAGGTTTGTTAGGTTCAATGCAGGTTCAAGAGTATGTCGAAGCTGCGACACTTTGCAACTTTTGCAAGACTGGAACTCTCTTGAACCTTTCTGAGATCAACGCTAGCTTGCTCCCTCTTAGTGATCCATCTATTGAACCCTTGCAGATAAATGTCCTTGACTACATTTTGGGGGTGACTGTCAAATTCGCCATTTCAATTTTTGATTTTCTTGTGCACAGACAACACTCAAGTAGGATTTATTGGTTCAGATCGCAGATCTCACCGGAGAACTGATGAGGCTAGCAATTGGTCGAATATCAGATGGAGAAGTTGAATATGCTAAGAAGATATGCAGCTTCGTACGGGATATTTATCGGGAGTTAACTCTTCTAGTACCCATTATGGAGGACAATGCTGACATGAAGAAGAAAATGGAAACTATGCTTCAAAGTGTAGTGAAGATTGAAAACGGTACGGTTCCTCTCCTCACTTTATGAAGCTTATTAAAACTTCTTCAATACTATGTCAAGCTATTGGTAATTTTTCAGCTTGCATACATGCTCGTCAAGTTCAAATTTCCAAGGATTTCTTTGATAAGTAATGAGAATATAATTTTTTCCACATTACTATGGTGCATTTGCAGCTTGCTACAGTGTACATGTTCGAGGATCAGAGTATATTCCATTGCTAGGTACCAATGATCCCGATTTCTCCCTCTTTGGTGCAGCCGACTTCGAACCATGAATAAGAAACTCTACTTGTCAGGCATTGTTTAGTCTTTGCTGATATAATTTTGAATCAAGACTTTGATACCAATGCCATTGCCAAGCTTGGCATTCTATGCCTCTTGGAAATTTGAATTTCACTTGCATTCTGTTCACTTGGTACTGGCAGCTCTTTTATGAAGCTTCTTCATCCTTTCCCTTTCTCTGTTTACAAACATTTTACTTGTTTCTCAAGAATGTATTTTGGTGGTTGGGCTGATGCTAACATTGGAGAAATTTTGAGAATGATGCTTGTGAGAATATGGTACTGTATCACTGTATCATGTGGTTCATTGCATTGAAACCTTAAAGTTTTCTCTGCAAAGCTGCAAATTAGCTTGAACTTTTTCACTTTTTTCCTTAATCAACTTTCTGAAGTGTTGGTATTGAATGGTGTGCTCAATGATGTTCTTATGGATGGTTGTGAATTCTTACCATGTTTTTTTTTATTATGGGACTTTGTTTTCTATTTATTTAATATAATTCTAATTGGGATAAAATCCTTTTTTGAAAAATGTTTGCTTTTCTTTGAAGTCCTTGGAGAATATTGTAGCATTTTTTTTTGTTTTTATAAAATTGATTGGATTATGTGAGAATTTATCAATTTATTTGAAGAAGGGATATTTAATGAGATTTATAATGATTCCATCAAATTACGCTATTAATCATCAAATTAATCAAGATTATTAATTTTTTTTTGATTTATTTTTCCAATTCATAGTTTTTTTAGAAAAATTTTCATATAGAATATATTTTCCCCAAAAAAAAAAAAATCAAAACGGCCCATAATTATTGATAAACACTATAAATATCTGTAATAATTGAACCACCTCATCTATATAGTGAGAAACAATTCAAATTTCAACCATCAATGAGAAATTCAAATAAATTAAGATTTAAGTCTTATAAATTTTGAATTTAAATTTATTTGGAATTGATAAACCAACTAACATAATTTTTTTAAACAGTTCAATCGAAGATTCTGTTGAATTTATTTATTTATTTTTAAAATCAACAGAATCCAAGCCCTATCCGAATCTAAAGATTCACCGCCCAAACCCGATAAGAGTGACCTCTTATCGGGTTTCGGAGCTCCATTACCAATTCCAAAATCCATCACCACCACTAGTGGGCCCCATTTATCACATAACACCAAACACAACTCTCACCCACTAAAATACCGCCACGTGCCAAAAATTGCTGTGAAGAACCAAACAGCGGATCCTAAGAGAAACCTCTTCATTTCTCTTTCACCGCTTCTCGTCTCTCGTCTGCTGTCACGCGCGCATGTAAGAACCGGACTTATTAAATAATTTAATTGATTGGAAAAATAAAAATAAAAATAAAAACCAAATAAATAAAAATTTAAATTTATGAAAAAAAAAGAAGGAAAACTATAAAAAATCTCAATCCTTTCCTTTTTATCTCGGTCCTTTCCAGATTCCATTCGAAATCCTCGAAATCGGTTTCTTTCTTTCTGCATGCACGTATGAATTTTTGATTCGGGATCATTGGGGATTTCTGGTTTTGAGATCATGAGCGACGATCCAGACCCTGAAGGTACTTTTTTTTTTTTTGGTTCTCATTGTTGTTGTTTTGTTGTTTTTGATCCTTGTTTGGTGTTTTTTTATTGTGTTTGATTAGAATGGGGAAGGGATTTGTGGGTTCTTTGATCTAGGTCATGTTTTGTTCCATTTTGATGTTGTTTTTGGGCGAAAGGTGTTGAATTTATTAGTTTTATCTTCGAAATTTAGTTTAATGCTTGAAGTTTTCATGCAAAGGCCGTCGCTTTTTGGAAATTGGAGCGAATCTCTGGTTATTTTGCTTTTTGGGGATTGAAAGGAATCTCTCATGGTTTGTTTTTGGATTTGATCTGGAAGTTTGGAGGATTGAGGCTCATTGCTGGGAATGCTGAGCTCTGTTGTCTTCCTTACTGATTTGTCGTTTGTTAGGTGTATGTGCTAATGAGATGCACGACCTAGTTGTGGTCTGGAGTCTAGTGTTAAGCATATGAAACAATTTGCTTTCAGCCTTGCAAAATAGGATTTTATACATAATTATACAAATGATGAAATGATATAATCTAGCAGTTTGTACGAATTCTACTTCTTGTTCCTTTGGGTTTCTATAGAACTCTTAACCCTAGTTTCGTTATTTGCTCCAATAATTCATATGCACAAATCTATCTATATATTAACCTTAGCATGAGCACAAGTTCTTTTTCTGTGCATTGGCAGGAAATTTTTTTTTTCTTTCATCATAAGAAGAAAAGTGGAATTTATTTCAGAGGTGTTCAAATGCTAGCCTTGAGTTCAACAAGAACTTTCTTTTAGAGGTCTTCCCTAATACTCTCTCTTTGACAAACCACTTTAAAGCCGTGAAACCATGATTGTTCCCGATTCTCTGGTCTCCCATTATTTACTCTTATGGTTAATCATATTGGTGAAATAATAGAACTTTGCAGATCCGAAAGGCATTAGCCTTGCAATTGCTGCATATTGATGATAGAACTCCCCATAATAATGACCTCTGTTTGCTCCATTCATGATGCTCTCATGACCTCCATTCACCCCTTCACTGGTGCTTTACCTGTTTAAAGTTCCTGTATCACAAAGCTTTCATATCTGGTTTCAAAGAGAATTAATTCAATGATCCTGTTTTCTGGTATAAGAGGAGGACAAGTGAATCATGATTTTGTGCTTGGTAGATGCTATGAGTTTATAATGCAATACATTATTGAATTCCACCAGTAAGCGATCCACTTGTGAATCTTCAATCTTGTAACACCCAGTCAGACTGTGTTCAGTAATGACAGCAACTTTCAAGGCTCAAAACATCCTAAAGTGAGGTTCTATACTAAAACATTGATCAAATTCCTACATCTGTATGTTATTCTTTGTGCTTCACATTTTTAGGAAGCTTACTGATGTTTAGCAAATGCTAAATCGTTTTGGATTGAGTTAGAGGTCTGAGATGCCTGATTGAATTAATGATTGATAATTTCTGCATCAATAAGTCTGGCATTTAGTTCTTAAACATAGAAAATAATTGGGTAGCCGATATTCTACATGAAGATAACAATGGGGTGTGTATCCTGACTGATTTTTGTCATGGTTTCACAAGTTATCTTAAAACATTTTTAAAGAAAAAACAGGAGCGGAATTACATAAAACATACACATAGGTTTTTGGCTGAAGTGAAACTCTAGCTATTCTTGTATAAATAAAGTTTCTTCATCTGTTAAATGATGCCAAACATCGCAGTGGTTCACATGATTGTAAGATTGTTACCCGTAACTTGCTGTGGTTTTGATAGTTTCTACTGATTGTTTGTAACTTTATGATTTCTTTGAACAGACTCTAGCTTACAAGCTTTCATTTTTCTTCCTCAAATTAACTATGGCCTTTTTGCTCATGTCTTAAGGGGTGTAATGGATATTGATCATCTCATATGTCTTTTACCCTACAATCTAGATTGAGTGAATGTTTGACCAATAAAAACATTATTTGTTCATAAATATATCATATTCTTCCTTTCTGTGTTTTTAATTTTTTTAATAGTTCTTCTAAATTCTTGAAGGGGCATGTTGATTCAATACTTTTCTTGATTTCTGTTTTCAGCATTTGGTTCTTCTTGGATATAGTTTGTTATTCTTAGGATCTGCATTCAAATTGAGTTTGTATTGTCTTTGACATTGCAGATATTAAATGAATTCTTTGTTACATAAACTATTACCATTCTATAGACATAAATCGCACTCTCTTCTTGCTTTGTTCTGTGTGCTTTTTGTCAAATTTTTATTGCTTTAGATCACATTGTTATCATTCTAGTTGTTTTTTTGTTTTTCCCTTTGTTTATGAGTTGGCCCTTGAAATTAAATGTCATCTTTTCTGCTACTTCAGGGCTTCATTAGTCTTTTACTTATTTTCTTTTTTGATTACAGAGTCAATGGACAAAAGAAATGAGGCATCTACTAAGGGTCTTCAATTTAACAGTCATCACTGTGGTTCTGAAGGAAGTGGCATTGCCATTAAACAAGATCATGAGCTGAAAGAAGAAATGAATGTCTACCCAAGTCATATGGAACCAAATAATTCATTTCACAGGATTTCTTATACACCTCTAAATCATGCCTATGTCAGACCCTGTTATCATCAAGAGTTTTGGACAATGCCAAATACTTATTCTGATGTTCACAAGGTACCACAGAGTCAAATGGGTACCTTTGAGAACAATTTTTACCAAATGAACAGGGATTATTTCTTTCCTGTTGAAAATAGATTTCAGTATGTGCCACTGAAAATGTTTACTCAAGGGTACCAACGTGACCTTCAATTTCAAGAATTTGAGTATTTTGTGGTTATTGACTTTGAGGCAACTTGTGATAAGGAAAAGAAACCTAGTCCACAAGAAATTATTGAATTTCCATCCGTTATAGTTAATAGTGTGACTGGACATCTAGAAGATTTCTTTCAAACTTACGTTCGGCCTGCTTACCATCAGCATCTGACTGATTTCTGCAAGGAACTCACTGGTATCCAGCAAATTCAGGTATTCATGGATTTACATCCTTTCATCCATGCATTTTGTGTTATTAAGTAGTTTGTTAATTTTCAAGTCATGGTATTTCATGTGGATTTATATATACATATATATATTTATCTATTTGTATGTTCTTTTGTCAATCATATTTTTATTACATGTTTTATTTGCTCTGTGATATTTACTTACAATTCTTTTTTATTTTTTATTTACCATTTTCTGAATTCTTGATAACACCTTCATGCCATCCGTATTTATTTTTCTGTGGCTGTTCATGATTATTACAGAATTGCTGTTGGTGCCTCATGCTGGCTGGCTTTACAGTATATATGCTGTAGTCAGAAGTTTGAATCATAATCTTTTGGGCAAGACATGAACAACATTAAGCATACACAAAATTATGCAGAGAATGAAACTACCTTGATTATTGTTTGGGTTTGAAAAAAAAAAAGAGAATTTGGTCATCTAGTTCATTAAAAGATTGCATATGGAGAAAAAATTGCTCTTCTGTCCTCGGTAGAAATTCAAATGAGAACACAGAAAGTCATATATGGAACATTAATGAGTCTTTACCTGATCATTAATTTAATCCTAGATGCTTGCATACATGATATTTGGGAAAAGGGTGCAAGTTTCATGGACCACATACTCTGATAAATCCAGGACTACTAGGAACAAAAATACCAGTGCACCTTCTTCCCGAATGTGGCATGTTTCATTATTCTTCTTTGACAGCAGTTGTTCAATCAGGTGTTTGTCTTATGTTCTGCTCATGTGATCAATCAGAAAAATTAATAAGATCAGCATGTCTTGCTTTCTGCATAAGTGTTTGGATCCTAATACCTGTTTTTTATTTCCATTATCTCTAGCACTTTTTTTGCTTTTCTTTCTTCCACTTTAATGCTAATTTCCTTGAGGAAAGGTAACTATGAAGTTGAAAAGCAAAAGGAAACCAAAGAATATTGTTGTGGCTAGGTCTGTAGGCAGAACTTTAGCTGAGGTCAATTTCTACTTCAGGACATTGTGAAATTACCTGTGAATCTCTATGTACGTGGGTTTCTTTGCATACTGTTTAGAAACATGGTATGCTTGAAATATTCTTTTTCTTTGTAAAGAATTTGAATTAATATTCTTTACCTTTAATATGAGACATGTATTCTTTTGCTTCTACAGAGTTAGCTTTCTTGAAAAGTCAAATTTATAGATAAAAGATCAGAGTCATTTTTTGCCCTATGACTTTATCTAGGCTCTTGTGTTCCACTTTTGATGGAACAGAGATTTTTGGGTTCTGTCACTGAAAGCGATTCCATAGCTTTATTGATCGCCATCTTAAGTTATTGCCACACAACTGCAATTGTCTTTCTAAAGATTTCACCACACTCATAATTTTATTGTGGCCAAGGTACTGCATTTTGATGACATAGTTCTTGTCTCTTCAGGCTTTTAAACAGAGCCATTCTGCCTCATCATGTTTCTGACATGGTGACATCCTTGACTGAAACATTTCGTTGCGCTAAACTGTTTGCATTTGTGTGATTTGTTCCATGGATCTACAATGCATTTTTTTGTGACATCCATAAGTTGTTTGAGGATCCTCCAAATAAATCCTGGTCTAAATTACAAGGTGTATTTAATGATAATTGACCTTTTTGTTCTCCAGAATAATAGTTTAAACTCAATTCTTATATTACTTTTATTATTATTGAGTTATTTAATAGTTTGTTGTTTCAGAACCTAACAGAGTTTATTTCTTTTTGTCATTTGATTATAATACTAGAACCTCTTCTTTCAGCATATGTTGCAGAATAGTGGTGCTCTTATATCCACATATAGTTGTTTTGCCTTTTTAGAATGAAATTTGCTAAGCTGGTTTCATTGCGTGTACTCAGGTGGATACAGGTGTTCCTCTGAATGTAGCTCTAGGCATGCATGATAGATGGTTGGAAGGTAATGGCATCAAGCATAAACGCTTTGCTGTTGTGACATGGGGTGATTGGGATTGTCGCACTATGTTAGAGTCTGAGTGTCGGTTTAAAAGGATCCCAAAGCCTCCATACTTCAATAGGTAAGTGCTCCCATGTGATCTTTTTATCCAATATGGGACATTTAGATTTTTGCCATGTGGAATGCTTGATTTTTCTCATGATTCTGTGTATCTGTTGTGTTTGTTTATGTGGATCGCAATATAAATGTCATCCTCTTCTCAAATAAATGTCAACAAAAGAGAAGTGGTATTAACGAGAAATGACATGGCCGTATTCTTCAGTTGGCCATCATCCAATTTTTCTAATCTTATGCTTGTTTGACTATTATAATGCTAGTGGTTAACATGTAATTACAGATTTTATGAGATATATGAGAAATTGAAGTTTAATAAGGGTGTTCATCTAGGCCTCATACTTTCGATTTGGTTGATTTGAACCCATTACCTAATTGTTGGGATTCTACTTCTACATCCTTAAATGCAAGAGAAACTTGCACAGCATCATTTGTTGAGCACATTTCTGGCATGGGATTCACAAATTGCTGAAGGATTAAAATTGGAATTCTAGTTATTAGACGGGAATAAGATTGTTGCATTTATATACAAATATGCGATTATGGTATGTAATGGTAGACGGCAATATTAGATAAAATAAAATTATAGTGTCAAATTTTCATGGTGTAAATAACTATTAATTGAAACAGATAAACAACCATTAAATGAATGGCCAACTTTTAATTGGTTATCCTTTGAATCTTGTCTGGATGCTATCTTGTCTTCAGCTAGCCTATGGAATCATGTAGTATCACTGATTTCCATACTAGTACCTGATTCATGCTTTTAACTCGCCATATAAAATTGTTCATCATATTTCCAAGTTTTCTACAAGTGTTCTTGCTACAACAAATTAGAACATTGTATTGGTGGTGAACATGATTATCATTTGTCATTTCCATCTTCAAGTACACTTTCATTTCAGTATTGCCTTTTGTTTTTTTTCTTCCGCAACGATTTGTCCTAAAAAATTTATTGATATGGTATGGTAATGATTCAATTGATGTAAGATGTTTCTGTTGTCCTATTAACACCATTTGAAGTCCCAAATGCAAATGGTGGACTATCAAAGAAAACATGGAGAATCCAATAACAGTACTATAGTGACAAGCTCAGCTACAGAGCAGACAGGGTTGATATATATATATATATATCTATATGCTAGTCATAGTTTAAGACACTAGTTGTTATGAGATGACGTGAATAAACATCTCCTGTCTTCTGTGGATCTCGTCAGAAAGAAAATTTCATGCTAGAATTTCATCTAAAACCTATATGAATGGACAAATTAAAAAGACTTTGCTAAGGAAACAACAATTATTAATGAATTCCAAATCAACATGATTAATAAGACATATATATTAGTCAAATTTATGAGAGAATCGCTCCTTATGTTATCAAGTGTACATACTGTTCTTCATCAGGAAAAGTCCATTTAATATGAGGGAAAAGGTTTATTTTGGACAAGGTTAGTTGTCACAATGATAATATTTTGTTCTTTCATCCTCAATCTTATTGAAAATTCTATGTGAAATATTGATGGCGAAGGCATTAATTCTCTGATATTGGTGTCAAATAGAAGCAAATCGTAGTTGGCAACTTCTACTACATGGCTGGGTTGTTTCTGTTACTTTGAGATAGTATCCTAGACATGCACATGTTAGTATACTTCTGATAGAGGCTTAGGCAATTTAGCATTAGGCGCAGTTCTTTAATGATTTCTTGATTTTTCAGTTGATGACTTTCGGCATTTGTGCGCAGGTGGATCAATTTAAAAGTTCCATTCCAAGACATGTTCGGTCGGGTTCGCTGCAATCTGAAGGAAGCAGTTCAGCTTATGGGCTGGCATGGGAGGGCCGCCCGCATTGCGGCCTCTTGATGATGCTCGCAACACAGCCCGCCTTCTTGCCCTTCTCATGCACCGGGGATTCAGGTTCTCCATTACCAATGAACTTCCATTTCATCCCTACAGACTGCCCATTCGCGACACACCAGCCATTCAACAATCATCCTATCGACCAAACCCCGCAACCTCAGAGACTGAAAGAGGCACCAAGACCGATGACGCAGTTTCATCCTTTCATCAATCCTATCAGTAGAGAAATGTTCAACTACTGCCATTGCGGCGTGATGAGCAGCAAGTCTTTTATTCGCAAGCCTGGACCATCGCAAGGACGGTGTTTCTTCGGGTGTGGGAATTGGACCGCATCAAGGCGCGCCGTCTGCAACTACTTTGCTTGGGCTTCTCCATGAAAGGTTAAAGAAGATGATCATGCATTGTTTGGTAAATATTAGTAGACTTTCTCATTGCTCATATGTAATATGAGTCTCTTTGGGTAGGAAACTGACTTCCTGTTGATAAATTGGGGAATCAGATGCTGTTTAGGATACTTCTCCCTTTTACATGCTTAGACATGTTTAATTATTATCTTAAATAAACTGTGCTGTGGTCTTGGTCTTGGGCCATCTGATGGAAAGCTTGTGTGACTTCTTAGTGCTTTCTTAGTGCATTATCACTTTGATTAAGTTTCGTTGTCCTAATGTAATAAATTTGTAGATATGCGAATTTGCTTATGTTTAAAAATTTACACTTGAACATTAAATTAAATATTTCTAATAATTAATAGGCTTTTTATGAGTCTTAGCAAAAATTAAATTCATCACTACTCATTTAGAAACCATTTGAATCTGCCTAATTATTGTGTAAAATAGTGTTGGAGAAAGAAATAATATTTCATTAGTATATAAATCCCCATAAATCTAATTGCTTAAAATTTTCTGATACATAATGATAATTTAACAGAAAAACTTTTAAAATTAATTAGTTGAATTTTTTGTTATTTTATTCCTTTCATCACTCAATGACTTCATCATTCTTATAAATTAAAAAAAAAAAATAAACAAACAAATAAAATAAAATAAAATAAGACTACAAACCTTAATTAAACTTCAATCATAGAGATAAGTAGTGGATGCAAGACGAGGAGTTACAAATGCTTTAATGGGGATAGTTTTGGGCATCACCAAACCAGGTGTTTCCTTCATATCAATTACCTCACCATCTTGCAACCTCCAATCAAACCCATGCACAACTGCACCTAAAAGATACTGCAAAAACAAAATACCAATTTGTTTCCCTGGGCATATCCTTCTTCCAGCTCCAAAAGGTATAAATTCAAAATCATTGCCATGAGGTTCTATATTATAAGCTTTACCACCAGGTAGAAACCTATCTGGATCAAACTCCAATGGATTGTCCCATGCATCTGGGTCTCTACCAATGGCCCAAACATTGGTATTAAGACGAGTGTTTGCAGGGATGTGATAACCATTGATTTCACATGACTCAAATGAGTAATGTGGTAGGCTAAGTGGTGTGGATGGATGTAATCTGAGTGCTTCCTTGACAACAGCTTGGAGGTAAGGGAGATTGAGAATGTCAGACTCTTCTAATAATCTATTTTGACCAATAACTGTATCCATCTCTGACTGCATGCGCTTGAATATGGTAGGGTTCTTTAGCATTTCCGCAAGTGCCCACTCAACAATAATTGTGGAAGTGTCGGTGCCTGCCTTGAACATATTCTTTGACAAATAACAAAATCAAAATAAAAATTATCATCTAATGATAACCATACTTAATTTTTATTTGACAAATAACTAAAAAAAATCAAAATTATCATCTAGTGATGACAATACTTAATTTGTATTTTAATCACCTTTACTCTTCTCATGTTCATACAGCTGTTTTTATCATAATGAGTATATTATTAAGATATATATATATATTGACAATAGGCAATAAATACTCATACTTAAAGATTTATTAAATAATAAATAATATAGAAGTGCATTTATTATGATAGTTTATCTAGCTACTTCTTAGGAACTACTTATTAGCTCTATTAAACACAACATGAACAAATGAAACCTGTCACATGGATGCTAGCTGGGATCTATTTAAATAGTAGTACTGCTACAATAGCACAGGGCTTTAATTTCTTGTCTACTCACCCACTACCTCATGGCTTTGACCCTACATCTATTCAACCACTACCAGGTGATAATATATATATATATCTATCTATCCGCCAACAGTTGTTGTCTAATTTTAGGTTTTTTTTTAATTGATGGGTTTCTCTAATGTTCACGCATGTGTTAGTCATAATAGAGATATTCTGTGTTGTGGCTCGTTTCAAAGGCGAAGGACGGCTGCTACAATTCACGATTCTCACCGCATGGGAGGTTGTTGTGGGCGAGATATGTGAACTTCAAATAATACACAAAAAGAGGATATTTAATATACACAGGAAGAAACGTATATTACACAGAAAAAGAATATTTTATAAGAATAAACATATATTACACAGAAAAGCCTGAAACCCATTATAGTTGTAAACACCGCCGAAAGTTGGATTCTACACAGGAAACCCAAAAAATACACATGAAAGCACACAATAACAATCTGCAAAAATTCGGGTAACTTCTCCTTACCTTTTCACATGGTTTTTGAGCTTTGCGGAGGCACATGACTTTGTGGGAACTTCTGTTGAAAGTCGAGAGTGCGAATAGAACTAAGGTTGGCAACGTCTCTCGAAAAAAGTCGTCGGCGAAAAATATTTGATTACACTACCCTAACATCAAGATGCCATAAGAGCCCAAAGATCTAAAATGAACTAGACACTTGGATTTATTGTGATTCCGATAATGTCAAATATCTCAAGATATTATCTTTCAGCTAAACGCTATAAATTAGAGCTTCACTCAGGAGGCCACGCATACACAAGCATGTGCAAACAAAATTACGAGAAACATATACAAAATTTGATTCACTCAGACAATCAAATACTAACAAGTTTTTAAAATTAATAACATCAAGAAATAACCAAATCAAAGGATAAATCCAGACTCACCACATTAACAACATACACATGCTTCCCCTCCCCCCTCACAAGCATCAAAACTCGAGCAAACAAATGAGTTCTCGCCCACACAACTCCCACTCAGACAATCAAATACCAGCAAAGGGTTTCGACATCAATGGAGAGAGGTAGGGAGGAGGAGGTATAGAGATAAAGGATGAAGATAAACAAGGGGCATATAGGTCATTTCCATGGCCACTTAACTGCACAGTAACCTCCATTACTGGCATCTGGACTTGTTGAGGATTTTATTGAAAAGGAGGGATCTCTAAGAGATAAGCAAACTTCAAGGGTTTTTTAGGGCATGTGCAAACTATAGAGGGAGTTATATGTAATTACCTGTTGTAATTATTACTCACTCTGATTTTTTTTACTTGTCTATTTTAACTAAATTAAATAGATTAAAAAAATCAATAAAATTAATTACCAATTTAAAATTTATAACAAAGTATGTTAATTTTTTAAAATTATTTTTATTAAAATATAATTTAATAGAATAAATAGTTGATATTATTTATTGAAAGTTGTAAAAGTACATTAAATATAAACAATAAATTTTAAAAAATAATATTTAATACTTTATAAATTTTCAAACTGAATAAGGAAAAACATAAAAAGAAGTATTAATTAAGTAAAATTTTATTCGATCTCTTTATTATAGAATTCATGATGTTTAAAGATCTTATATAAGAATTAAAAAATAACATTAAAAAAAATTTGAATAAAAATAAACCAAATAATTTTTTTTCCCTTCAGAATCATACCTTTCTCTTAGACTTATATATATATATATATATATATATATATATATGATTTTTTTCATTTATATAACTTAAAAAAATAAAAATAAATTAATTAATTAATATAGCTAGTATTATTTTGAAAAAAAATTCTCAAAATTATTTGTATTCCAACACGGAGGGAACAATCAATTTGTATTCATGCAAATAAGTTTGTGAAGGAATTATATTAATACTCCTCCATTCAAAAAAATACATGTCATTTAGGGTGTTATTTCGATTCACTGTAATAATTTTTACATTATCGCCCTCAAAATTATCACATTTGAATCGATAGCGATGGTAATATTGATGGTAATCGTGATTACTAACTTTAAAATATTACCAAAAAAATTAAAAATTTAATATAAAAAAATAGCATTAAGTTTTCTAAAATTTAACATAAAATCAACTAAAATACTAAACTATATTTCTCTTGGAACCATATTTATTTGTACTTATGAATAATAGTCATAATGTCACCTTTTTATATGAATACAAAATGATGATCAACAAGATCTGAACCCTGGATGCATAATATATGCAGTATGAGAATAAGATAAGAATCCTACGAACAGATATTATAAGCAGATCTGTCGTGAGTGACTTTTGAACCCATGACCTCCCCCTTATATTTATTTGTACTATAAATATTACTTTCTTTATTTATATAACTTATTAAATTGAATAAAAATAATATTAAAAACAAATAAATAAATCTTAGAGCTCTAAAACAACAATTATTTTGAATTTTTATTTTCCTTAAAATGACACCAGGAGGGAGTATTCTAGTTGATGTTGTTAAATGTTTATATATTTTGTATTTTATATTATTGTGGTTGATATTTGTCACATGTGCCTTACCTGTATCATTTCCCAATTAACCTCGTCCACAAAATGGGGATCTAAACAACACCTCCACGTTGAACTCGGTATTTGCTAGATGACACAAGTGGTGGTCCAGATATATTGATGATGTTTTAAATTTGACTTCATGACATTATGGTTGATGTCTTTAAATGTTTGCAACTTTTATTGTTGATATTATTGTGGTTTATAGTTGTGAATAGAGGTGGGCACGGGCCGTCCGGAAAACCGGCCCGTGCCCGGCCCGCTGGTTCAATAACCCGGCGGGCTGGTTCATTGACCCATAACCGGCCCGTATTGTAGACGGACCGATTACGGGTTGGGGTTTTCCCAACCCGTGACCCGGCCGGGTCAAAACCCGGTTTAATGTTTTTGTTTGTTTTTTTTTAATACTAAAAACTTGTTGGGCCATGGATTTCAACCCACGATCTCGAACTCTGATAAAGAAAAACCCTAACCACTGGAAAATACAATTTATTTCTAATATTTATCGAAATAATTATATATAGATAGATGTAGGATATTGATCAAAATATTTTATATATTTAATTTATAAAAATTAAAAAAACCATATAATAAATTAAAAAGTATACAAATCAATTAAGTAAAAATATCAAAGTATCAAACAATAAATTTTTATAAATATTTTTTTAAAAAATAATTATTTTTGTTAATTGTCTTTTTGCTTTATAAACACTAAATCTCTACATACGTACTACACTCTTAAATTCTCTTAAATAAGTGACTTTTTATTCTATTAGCATATATATTAGATTATTTTGTTTTCAATTTATAAAATAAAAAATAAAATTACAAAAAAATTGTTTTTAAATTATGTAAATCAATTTATAAAAAATATATTAGTAAAAAGAATATCTTTGAATAATGGTTCACACTTCACACCATATTATTTTGATTTAGAACTCAATAACAACAATGATAAGACAATAATAACCCCTATCATCGGAGACTCAAAAGTAAAATCTAGAACTCAACCCTAATTATAATAAATAAATAAAGTTGATGATAACTTCAATTTAAAAAAATAAGAATACTACTGATATATACATTTTGTCAGACTTAAAAAGTGCTGCTAATAATTTAATTTGATAGATAAATAAATTAAAAATGTAGCTTTTTTTATCTTTTTTAAAATTATTTTGATATGTCATAAAGTTTTTTAAGTTATTATAAAAAAATATTTTCATAACTTCTTTTATATTTATTTACGTTTTAAGTTAAAACGAAAGAAAAATTTGTGTTCAATCGGTTAACGTTATTTTCTCACGCAGAGGCCCTCAGATCAAACCCCATCCACGGCCCCTGATCCCGCGGGCTCGTGATAGCCGGGCCGGGTCCGGTTCATCTCACGAATCGGACCGGACCCGCGGGTCTCCTCGTAGCACGGGCCGGTTCCGGGGTCCGCTCGAGTGAACCGGATCCGGCGGATCGGGCCCGGTTAACCGGCCCGTGCCCACCTCTAGTTGTGAAGTTAGTCATCTCTGATTCATCTCCGAATTGAACCCCATCCTATGGGGATCCAAACAACACCCCATGTGACTTCGGCCCCATTTTTATTCTCATTTATTATAAAATAATGAAGTGTGCTTGATATGATGGTATCCAAGGACCAAAGACAAATTCGAACCATTTATGACTTCTACAGCTGCGACAATTAACCCCCGGAAGCTCATGTGGTTGATGATAAATTTGGTTTCGATATTCCTTTCCGTCGTATTTATACATTCATTTTAATCAATTTATTAGGTGTTTGATTGCAATGTGTAGAATGAGAATCATTACTTTGTGATTCCAATACTTTATTTAAATAACTATATATGAGAATGAAAAAAAAAAGTCAGTGAAAAATAAGCAAAAAAGTGGACAATCCTCCCAAAAATAAGAAGATTGCTCATTCCTTGGTCATTTCTTAGAGTGAACTATCAAATTTGTCCATCTTATTTAATAATTAAAATAATAATTTAATTCAAAAATCATTAAATAGGTAATTTTAATAATAAATAATGATTAAATTGAAATAAATAAAATAATATTTGAATTTGAATATAATTAATTAGATTATTTGAATAATAAATAATAATTAATGTGAAATAAAATAATAACTAATAATTAAAAAAATAATTTGGTTCAAATAATAATTAAATAAATAATTTTAAAAATAAATAATAATTAATGTGAAATAATAATAACTAATAATTAAAGATAATAATCTACTTCAAATAATAATTAAATAGATAATTTTAATAATATATAATAATTAAAATGAAATATTTAGTTAAATAAATGAAAATAACACTAGTCAAAATAGTTTATTATCTAACATAACATTTTTTCATTAACTTGTATTAAGGGTTTAAAAGTCTCTTAACCACATTTTCTTTCTTTACTTTTCTCATTCCTAATAAATTATTTTCTCATATCTTAGCAACCAAACATATTCTTTATTCTCGTTCTTGCTTCGCTTCCTCTCAATTCTATTTTCAATCGCTCCCTCATTATCAATCATAAAACCAAATGCCCTTTAATGTTTACGTGCTCTTTTTATATCGCTAACATTAGTTGATGGTTTTTAAATTTATATAAGATTAATCAACTTCCAAAATTACCCTTAATTAATAAATCATTAAAAATACATTAATTTTATCTATTTTAATTATATATTTTATTTTCTCTTTTAAAAATTTTGTTTCATTTTTTTTAAAAAAATATAGAAAGTATAAGAATAAATTAAAAAAAAATAATTTTGGGGAAAAAACTTATTTAATGTATTTTAGATTTTTCAAATGGATATAATTTTATATAAGATTAATCAACTTCCAAAATTACCTTTAATTAATAATTCATTAAAAATACATTAATTTTATCTATTTTAATTATATATTTTATTTTATCTTTTAAAAATTTTGTTTCATTTTTTTTAAAAAAATATAGAAAGTATAAGAATAAATTAAAAAAAATAATTTTGGGGAAAAAACTTATTTAATGTATTTTAGATTTTTCAAATGGATATAAAAAATGGAATAAGAAATTTTTCCAAACGTTATTATTTAATGTATTTTAGATTTTCTAAATGAATTACCTAATGAAATAAGGAAAATTTCCAAACAATAACATATAAATCAGACGAGGGAATATATATGAAAGATCAAAGAGGTGAACTGGTTTCATTGAACGAGGTCTTTAATGACCACGTGAGTCTACTCATATGTCTAGTAAAGGCTATTGATTAATACTATCTCTAGAATAAAAATAAAAATAAAAAAAAAAGTAACATTTCATCGTCCGCGGACCGCAATTGAATGTCAGTGGAGATGACAATATGTATTTTATCTGACGAATATACCCATTTTTATAATTGGCCAAAAAGACCAATACTCTTTTTGACTAGATACAAATATGGGTAAAGTCATTAACCGTTATTTTTTTAGTAGGCATGAACACATACCTTTATCCATTAAAAAGGATATGGTAAAACTTGTACCCCTTATATATATATATATATATTAGAGGGATAATCAAATTTAGAGGGACAATTTGTACATATTACAAATTTAAAGGGTGTTTTTGGCAATTTTCACTATTTATTATTATTATTATTATTATTATTATTATTATTATTATTATTATTATTATTAAGCTAAATATGCAAAAGTAAGTGTGTAATTATAGTAAACATTGGTGAATTTAGTTCTTGAGAATTTTTTACATATAATTAATAAGTGTGTAACTAATTTTTTTTCTAAAATTTAACGATAGTTTGATCATATAATTTAATATATATATATATATATATATGTAGGTACTTGTTTTTTCAATTAGTCAATTGTATCAAGGGCATTCTAAAAGTCATACGCTTTTATGAAATATCATGTAATTTTAAAATTATGGACATGTGTTTAAATATTGTATTATAAATGATTATTATTATTATTATTATTAGTATTATTTAATTTGATAATTTGAATAACTGAAAGTCGAAGATCTCATGGTAGAATAAAGGGTATGATTTGTTCCCCTAGAGGATATGGGTATAAGGTAGGGGTTATGGGTACGAATAAAAATTTTGACATACCTATTTGTACCCTACTCATTGCCATCTCTAAGTGTAAGTTGTTTGTCCATATTTATCTATAAAAAAATTACTGATAGATGTTTAGCCTGGTATTAATTATAGTTAGGATGAGTTGCAAGGAAAATATCACAAGTGCTTGTAAAAATATGTAATTCTCAATTTCAAACCTGTTTCAAAAAAATTCTCAAACTCAAACCTATGCCATCCCAAACTAATTTGACCCCACTAAACAAGTCCCATTTTAAAAATCTTCAAAAAAAATTTTTAAAAAAAAAATTTACATAAAATTATAAATTACTAAACAGTTGTTAATATAAAAAATTATAATTTAATGCATTTATATAATTAAAATTATCAAATATAATGGACGTAAAATTCTAAAGCTCTAGAAGTCATAAATACAAAATTAAAATCACCGGCACATCATCTCATGGTATTTAGAGACTAATAAGTACTAACTATTATCAAGTAATTTGCACAAAGTAAAATATCAATATAAATATTACAAAATATGTGTTAATTTTGATAAACTTATAAAAAAAAATTGAGAAACTAAAAATACATGAAATTTTCAGGACTTCAAACCATCATCCTTGAAAGAATATAATTAAAAAATAACTAATTTTTTTAAAACTTTGAGTTGAATATAAAAAATTTGTACAAGATTTGAATGTTTAAACTAATAGTATAAAAATAAGAAACATGCAAGTGTTTAAATTAAGATAACGTAGCTAAAGCTTTTAAATAATAGTAATTAATTAATATTTAATTAATTACAATTATCTATACATACTTGTATGAATAAAGACATACATTAATACATATCAAATCCATCAAAATTTCAATCTCTAATCTCACATAGTTTTGGAGTTAGAAATTATTCATTTTGTTCTTAATTTATTTTAGCTAAGATGATTAATTCGCAGGTTTTATTTTAATTTACTTTCATTTGGATTGCCTTATTACACATATTTTCAGATACAAAATAAAAAATTTTAAAATTGGGTCAAATAAAAGTCTTCCTTTGAAAACAAATTTAACTTATATCAACCATGAATAACTCCATCAAATTAAGTAATTAAAAAAAAATGGTTAGAGGAAACTTATAAACTGAGATAAACTAGTTTTATTTGAAATTAACTTTAAACACTAGCTCCATAAATAAATAAATAAATAGGGCATTGACTGATTGATTGATGTGGCTCACAAGATGAAAGATCAATAGAACTTTGAGAAATTACATACATATGAAAACAAAAAATTGTATAGTTTTAAAACTGAAACTTCAAACCACCCAGATAATTTAATTGTTCAAGTAGAAGAGTACGTAGATCAATACTTTATTTCTCATAATCATCATGAATAATACATACCACAACCTCAAATCTAAATTAATACAAAATCTAAGTAAAGAAATAACCCAAACAAATTGATGAATAACCATACACTGCTACACATAAGCTGTGGGCAAAAGACGAGGAGTAACAAATGCCTTAATTGGCACTGCTTTAGGTATCACCAAACCGGGAGTCTCCTCCATATCAATCACCACTCCATCCGGCAATCTCCAATCAAAGCCATGCACAAGAGCACCTAAGAGATATTGTACAAACACCATACCAACTTGTTTTCCAATGCATATTCTTCGTCCAGCTCCAAAAGGTATCAATTCAAAATCTGTACCATAAGGCTCAATCTTGGCAGCCTTACCACCAGGAAGAAACCTCATTGGATCAAATTCCAATGGGCGCTCCCAAACATCTGGATCACGCCCAATAGCCCAAATATTGGTGATAAGGCGTGTGTTAGCAGGGATGTAGTATCCATTAACCTCACATGATTCAAAAGAAAAATGTGGAAGACTTAATGGTGTGGAAGGGTGCAGTCTGAGTGCTTCCTTAACAACAGCTTGTAGATAGGGGAGATTAGGTATGTCTGACTCTTGCAATGCACGCTCTCGACCAATAATAACATCCATCTCTGATTGCATGCTCTCAAGTATGTCCTTGTTCTTTAGTATTTCAGCAAGTGCCCATTCAACTATTATTGTCGATGTGTCGGTCCCTGCCTTAAATATATTCTTTGACATATAAAAAAACCACCAATTATTAGACAGACTTTATAATTAATTATGTGCTAAACTCATAAAACAAGTACCTACTTACCAATGATATTTTAACCTAATTGAAATGATTTTTTTTTTTACAAAAGCAACAAACCCTACTCTACAAAGGGTGTCAAGAGACAGGCATCTATAGTGATACATTCCTTATGGTGAGATAATTACTCAAAGATTTATAAGATTAGTATTTATATAGTTATTACATAATATTATAATAATGCTGTCGATTTAAGAATTCTACCCTGAATTTACCTATTTATCATTCAAATAATAATTCACAATATACCAGGTGATGATTATTAAATGACCCTTTTTTTCACCATATGTTCATATAGAATTTCTTTTAATTCACATTATTAACTATAAAACTATAAAATGTATAATTGATTTTTATGCAGAAATCATAGTTTTTTTAATTAAAAAAATAAAAATAAAAAAATATACAATTAGATTGAAAAAATCATTAGATATTGTTTTTGACAAAAGGAGCGGGGACCAGCTAGAATTCTCAGGGGTGTGCACAAGCTTCGGTGGAGCATATGGGAGCGGGGCCCGTGCAGGCATTAGATATTATTATTGAAAAATACAAAAATATTTAAATATTTTACCCGACATTCAATAATACATATTAGAAAAGAAATTTTATATAAATAAAAACAAATAAATAAAATATATATCTTAATGCAAGTCCAAAACATGAAAAAATCGAGGATAAAATTAAACCTCTCCACAAAACATGATAATAAATATTAAACTGAAAAACTCACCGCAAGTAGACCTCTGATGTTAACATCGGACAACTTGTCACCGTTGTCATCCCGGAGATCACTGGCCATGACGAGATCCGCAAAATCCGGTCTCCCTTTTCTCTCATCAGCCGAAGCCGCATGCTGTGCCAACATGGCCTTAATCATCTGGTCCATCATCTCCTTCCCCTTCTTCAACTTAGCCTGAATCCCTTGCAAATCCATCCACGCAACCGCCGGCACAAAATCCCCAACATTAAACATCCCTCCACCAGTCATCAACTTCTTCAACAACTCTTTGTACGAGCCCAACTTCGGGTCTGAAGCATCGAACACTCTCTGGCTCAACATGACCCGGCCAATGATGTTGGTGGTGGCACAAATCAGGGTTTCAGGCACAACAATGAGTTGTCCACGTTGGCTAGACTCATGCATGGACTGAAGCATGCGGTGGATCTCATCATGGCGGATGTCAGACCAGGGTGGACATGGCTTTGGAGCCGAGCATGTGGAGGGTGGTGAGCCGGCGGAAAAAGCTTCCACTTTGGAGTGTAGTTGGAGAAGGTCATGTCATTGCCGTTGTAGCTGATGTGCTTGGCGCTGATGACTTTGCCAGGGCGGTTGGCGAATTGGAGATCAAGGGTTGTGAAGAAGGAGTGGGCGGTGGAGGATGAGGAGATGACGATGATGTGGCTGTTGCCGAGCTTGAGGTGCATCAGAGGGCCATAAAGCTTGGCGAGGTTGGCGAGAGAGACGTGTGGTGTGTGGCCGATGAGTGGGAGAGCGCCGAGGATTGGGTAGCCTTTTGGGCCTGGAGGGAGTGGGAGGGTGGTGCGCCGGAAAGAGCGGTGGAGGAGGTGGAGGAATGCGAGGAAGATGAAGAGGGTGGTGAGGATGAGAGCTGAATCTGGTGACACCATTGTTGTTTTGTGTTTTGGCTTTTTTTGTGAGTAGTAGTGTTGTTTTTAGGGTTGGGGTTTTATTGAGTTTTTCTGTCCTTTATTTATTTATTTATTTTATTTTTACAACTATTTTCCCAATTCAATAATTTTGTGAAATATTTTACTATTTTACTGCCATCAATAAATATGATAAATCCTTTTCACTGGATTTTCTATATATATATATATATATATACTATTCAACTGAACTTCAAAATAATGCTAATCAGCTGATTATTTCTTCCCCAAAATTTCACTAGTTTTACAATGAAATTTTATTTAAAATAATCATGCATTGCCCATATAATAAAGATGGAGGCCAGCAACATATCCACAAATTTTTTTATTTAATCTTTTTTTATTAATATTACTTGGCAATATCCAGGTAATATTACTTGACAATATCTAGGTAATTAGTAAATATAATCAACACAGGAACATGAGTATTGTTATTGTTCTATAATAGTGCTAATCATATTTGGAATGAAAAAGTTTATAGGAGTTGTTAAGCAAATGCATGATTTTTTTTATTTTTTAATAAATGTGACAAACATAATTAATTATGAATGTGTATGTGAACTAAGAATTTATCGTCTCAACTCATATATTTTTATCTAATAATATGAGCTTTGTGTTGTTGTAAAATAAAATGTACAACTGAGGATTTATTATAACTATTATACTTAATGGGAATTAATTAATTCCCATTAAAATGTTTGAAAATCTCACACCAATATATATATATATTGTTTGGACTCATTGCCTATAGGGTATAGACTCTTTGGTCAAATCCATGATAATCACATTTATTATAAGTACACTACATAGGTACATTAATGAATTAGTATTATGATTCCTTTGCTCAAGTTGTGCTCCAACCATTGAGTCTAGCGCCCACGACTTTAATTTGCCATTATGGCTGTTGTCGTTTTTGGAACCATGTCCACAATAATTGTTCTCTTTTATTGTTTCATAATATTATTTTGTTTTATTTGTAGGGTAGGATGTGAAGCTGTTTGAGAACAACACTTACAGTACCTATTTCTTTGTTATTTTAATTATTTAGAAATGGTTGTTGAATGAATTAGAAAGAAATGCAATTATCATATTCCCTTTCAGTTATATTACAAGTTGGGAGTATCCAATCTATTAATTTAGTTGTCTGATTAAAATTTTAAGAGATGTATATTCAAATAGCAATAATATAATAAAAAAAATTAAACAATAAATTGAACACTACGTAACTGTCTATTTACAGCAGTTTATAACCACTGCAAAAGGCCTTAAAACCGTTGCATAAGATCTATTGTAGTAGTTTGACAACTGCTACATATGCTCTTGTTGCAATAGGTTATTACAGCTGTTTCACACCGTTGCCTAAACAGTCCAAATTGACATTGGCTTTTGTAGCGCTTTTTAATTATGTAGCGGTTGCTTCATATACTGTATCGGTGTATTTTACAATGGTTATATATAATGCAGCGGTTGTATAATACTTAGTGCAATGATTTGTTAATACATATTGTATTGATTTTGTAATATCTATTGCAGCAGTTTTGTAATATCTATTGTAGTTTAGTAATATCTATTGTATTGGTTATTGTCTTTTATGCTTTGATATTGAACATGATCACAAATTAATATGAGTGTTTATTAAGTCAATCTAAAAGTAAGATCATATATATTTTACTACCTTACTGGTTCACAAGAAATTTCTTTTCACTAATCATGTACTCATCTTCATGCTTAGTTCCTTTTTCAAGTGAATCAGCTACCTACAACATCAGAGATGTCATACAATCTTACAGTCAAAACATATCTAAAGTAATTACTACTACATGAGCACAAGTTCATCCAGCTATCAGACACATGATATCCACTTTGTATTAGCAAAAAATAGCAAGCTAACATCAGGCTAAAATAATTAATTTCTACCATTCAAATGCAAGAACAAGCAAGAAAAGAGGAGAAGCCAAAGCAGTCAGACTTAAAATATAGCTATAGATTCACATTATGCCAATATAGCTGTAGATTTCCAATCTCCATATCATTTGATTTCAATCAAATGCAGATGTAAGAACACACACTATAAATAAATGACTCTGTGTACCTCAGTCCTCAACTTGAATGGATGCTGGCTGATAACCTTCAGCTTCTTACTCCAGTTCCTCCCTGTTGAATCAGTGTTATGAAGAAACACCAAATTCCAATTACAGCAAATGAAAGCAAACTAGAAGTATTGTAATGACATTTTTAAGAAGATTTTGCCAAAGTTCAATTTGATTCCTAACCAAGCTTTGGGTCTTGCTAAGGAGTATGCAAAGAAGTAGCGAATTAACTATAGGGAAGTACCTTTGAATCGTTTTAACCGCACAGTTTCCATCTTCTCTGATGCATCTTGGATTAATGAATCTAGTCTTGTCGGCTTAGGCTACTTAATTACCCTTAATGACAATATTTTTTTGTTAGCAGGCTCCAATCTTGCTACTTTGGACCCTCCAATTCTTGCGGAAGTGGCAGCCATGACCTTGGCTTTGGATGAGTGTATCAAGAGAAACTCGAGGCTTTCCTATATATTCACAGACAATATGAGGCTCATCAACTTGGTGAAGGATTTTCAAATCTCAGTGCCCTGGCATCTTGAGTCGAAAGCCCGTCGACTTATTGCTCTTCTACAACAACTTTAGAATCCTCATCTTGAGTTCATAAACAGAGAAGGAAACTTGGTTGCTGATGTCCTCTCCAAGCAAGCTCGCCTCAATCCGGAGCTTTCTCTCTTTGCCAAAGGGATGCAATTGCCTTTCTGGCTTTATAATGCTTGTTCTTCTATGAATATTGTTCTCTAGTTTCTAGTTTCTGTTCCTCTGTTCTTCTTTTTTGAGCTTCAGCTCTCTACCAGAAAAAAAATATTGTTTACAGTTCCATAAAACCTAAAAAACTCTATCAGTATTGCACTGAAAATTTTAACATTCAAACTAAAAATTTCTCATATTGCATCTACTTCGCCTGCTCCCACCCAAAGTCCTACTCCCCAAGATCAATCTACAAAACATCAATTCACAATGGCATTAATGATTATAATAAAAATTTCAAAAAATTCATGAAAACTCCGCATTTTCTTCGGCATTGCTTATAATCACTAACCTTTCATAATTGTTCTAGGTGAACATTGATATACAAAATGAAGCTAAATATTGGGTTTGAAATTTACAACTTAGAAGACATAAATGCATGGGCTAGTTTAAGATGTGGTTATAGAAAGGCGACTTGATTTCTCTTCGTCATTACCTCATGCCAAGGTTTGATCTAGGTTGTAACTTCATACCCATTTCCAGCTGTGCCTTTTCATATCACAGTTTGGATAGTGAGATTAAGGCATATATTTCTTGCAATTGTAAGGAATATTATCAACATTAGTTGCAGGGCCAACAACTATGAAAGTTCTTAAAGTACTGTGAAAAAAAAATGAAAGATTGAAAATTAAGTAAAAGTATGAACTCACAAAATTATTTTGATTAGCCAATGTTCTCTCTGTAGGCTCCACTGCAATGACAAGCATTTGGGTATAAATTAACAAACACAGAAATTAATATCAAATTGCCAGCCAAGATTTGTCACTTGTTCTGATTAGATTGCATGATTGGATTTCTATGCGTAGAATAAGATATCATAGCTCTCAATTTCATATAATAATCAGATATGATGTAGTTACATTCTGAGAGTATTCTAAATGGAATTACACCAAACTTGGAAGAAAGATAGAAAACTGAGAAATCGAGATACATTCAAAAACTTTTTCTTTGTGCAAGATTTACAAAAACAAAATTCATTCAGTTGCTCTACTAGATGATATTCCATGGTTTCTGGGCTAACTAAAGCTTCTAATAATTACTTGACAAGTTTCCAAACAGTTGCTTTATCAAATCTGTTAGATGTATATATGTATATATATGTTGTGTTCTATTTGAAAAGATGCTTCATTAGAGTCTTGTGTGTGGAAAGATGCTATATTGGAGTCTGTGTTTGGAAAGATTCTCCATTGGCTAGTTGTGTTTGGAAGTGAAAATATGCTTCAAATGAATAATTGGCTGTCCGGTGGGATTTCAAAGAAAAAAAAGAAACGGTGCCTTTGGTGCCAATGTATCTAAACGGAGACGCCAAGATATGGTGGAGAACCCGGCAGGTAGAGGACCTGCGAGCGGGCCACACAACTTCTTCTTCTTGGGAGGACATCAAGAAGGAGTTACACGAGTAATTTCTCCCCGCCAACGCCGCGTGGGTGGCAAGGATAGAATTGCAGAAATTGAAGCATACCAGATCCGTGAGGGACTACGTCAAGGGATTCATATCCTTGATGCTAGATATTCCGGATATGTCCAAGGAGGACAAGCTGTTCAATTTTCAAACCGGGTTACAGCAGCTAGGCTTTTAGCTCTTCCACGACGGGAGCATCGTCGATTGATGTCTGTGCCGCAGGTCCAAGCGAGGACCGCCCAAGAGCGATCGTCTTCAAGGCAAAGTCAGAGACGGATGTAGGTAAGTTGGACTATGCTCCGCTAGATCCATCTGACAGCTCGAAGACCTTCTAAATGGGTAGTGTCGTGGCGGGGCGCCGAGGCCAACACTTAGTGCTGATGCTGACTAGCGGGAGCAGCAGGGTATACAATAGGGATGGGAACCGAGTATTTTCTTTATGATTGAGTCTAAGTGAATGTTGATACATTCCATTTTGGTTGTGATGTATTTTTTTTTTTTCCTTTGAACTCTGTATCAAGTGTATCAAGGACAGTGGTCCTTATGTTATGATTATGTTGTTGGCTTGTTTTGGACTAAGTCCCTTTGTGGTAGCACAACTTTGTAACGGTAGGACCTTGCGAGGCAGGGGCTAGACCCGTGTTACTTAGCAGGGGCGATGGTAGTTTGTTAGGCAAGGGATGTCGGAACAAATACAGATCTTTCAATCGAAGTTAGCCAGGTAGGATGACCAAGAGCAAGCGGGATTACCTTACCTCGATGGAGAGGGGACCAGTGGTGCTGTCCAAGGCAAAGACAGTGCAAGGGCAATAAATTATCATATCATTTGACATAAAAGTCGGCTTCATGTTAAGGTACCAAAGAAGATCGAGTCATCCGTTGATGACCTCGACGGGTCCTAAGTAGGATCCAAGTTCTTGATGGGAACTCAACTTCAGTGCGAGGGCGGACTGAAGACCATATCACCCGGACAAAATGGTGATCCAGAATTCAACTTCAACTCTCAAATGGTGTAGGTAAAGATTGAAGATGACAAATGGAGTGGATAGCTAAGGATGCTACTTTGGGCGATGCCAGGGCAACTTAGTTTCCTACGACGAGGGCGTCAGACTTTCTCGGTAGGGGAGGTTTGTTACAGGGCTTTTCGGCGTCACACCCTTGGCGCGAGAGTGACACGGCCGGTGAAGCCAGGGATGGTTTTTCCATTCCCTTAGACCGTTTCAGTACATTTGTACGGTTGGATATTTTACTCTTGCATGATCTGGTTTCATGACCGAGAGCGGAGTAGCGACCCGCTCGATTGGCAAGACTTAGAAAATATCGATCATCATTCGTATAAGCAAACGCGTACCAGCGGAGACTGACTCTCTATCAGCAGGAGCAATTATCGAGACATCCGGGGCGGATGCGCAGCAATTATTTGGCGCTGTGGATAGACGGAAGACAAGAGTGGAGAACATATAGTAACGACGGACCCCGGCTATTCTGTGTGTAGCCATTGGATAAGAACCCATTCCGTCTTCTTCCCCTAGGTCTTGGAATTCATGGGAATTCGGTCGTCTTCATGCTCTTGGCCAAGATGCCCTTCTTATGGCTATATAAGGGCCTTCCTTCTCCTTGAATGATCATCCTCTCATTCTCATTTCTCTCTTCTCTTAAGAGAGCTCTTCTTGTGAGCTTAGAGGCCGGTGTGCTCTAAGGAAGAGAGACTTGCCTAGTTGTAAAGTTTCCATCTCAATCTAGAGAGTTTAGTTTTTCTCTCTTATACTTTGGTGTCTTTCTCTTGGTTCCTTCGTGGTTATGGCGATTTAGCCATCCTTGGGTTTGTTTTTCTTGGCAGCAGGCTGATTCGCGTAGGGCGAGTGCCGCACCGGTTATACTTTGATTATTAACCCTCGTATCAAGTGGTATCTACTATTCCGATCGGGCATGACTAGGATCTTGGATCCTTTTTGTAACATGGTTACAGAGCTACTGTTCCGATCGGCCGTGACTAGGATCTTGGGTTCCACATCCACTGTGGGTCCAGGAGGTGTTGGGACGCAGTAGTTAACCTGGTCCATAGTCCCACATCGCTTATAAGCTAGCCGTCCCTCTAACTTGAGTTATGGAGAAGTTAGGGTGGTGGGTCTCTGTATTAACAAAATCCAATATCAATAAAAATCACACCAGCAACGGATTCAATTGCACCCCCAATACCTGTTTGAATGCAAGCAAACATTGCATAATGCTTAGTGAAACTTGCAACTAAAAAACATGCTTGTTGGGAGTATATAAGAAAGGATATCAAAGTATAAATGGCTGCCACAAAAACAATCACCTTAACATAGCCCATAATCATTCTCAAACTAAACTAGCAGTAGAAGCCTTCATTGATACACCTCATCAAATTAATCGCTGAATTCAGAAATGCCAATGGAGATGTCAAATGATTCCTTCTCAGAAATAAGTTATCGTGAGTTACATTCATATTGCCTTCCCTTTCATTTGTTCAAATGGCAACTAGATTGTCTTAAAATTTATAAATCATTTAACTTCCCAAGAGAAGCAATTCAAGTTGAACTCGAATTGTAGATACTTGAATCACAGTCTTGTAAAACATATTATGACTTGCTATATTTTGGTATCATTACAAAGCAAGACTTACTGAACTATATATATATATATATATATATATATCATTTGATCTTATCACAAAATCATTGGCTTTTTCTTGTTCTTTTGTTTTTCCCTAATTTTTATGTCATAATGTTGTCACCGGCTACTTCTACTCAGCTTCCTTTGTCAATTAATCTTTGTTGGTGTGAATCATGTGATTATGCTTTAAATTGTGCTCTTCTTCTGGATGCATAATTCATGCTTAAGTTAATCCTGCAGCATTAGACCCCGCCCATTTTAAACTGTGCTTCTTTTCTGCATAATTCATTTTAGCAAAAAGCACAGTTTCAAAGCCCAGAGCATGGTCATGCTTCTGGGAAATATGGCTTAAGCACACCTGTGCTTAGTCCATTCTTTTTAGTGCTTGGGAGAAGATTCTCATTCTTTTCATTTTGTGAAAAACACGACCTAAGGACGCCCGTACTTAGGCCGTGTTGATCCCGAAAAGCACATTTTAAGCCATATCTAGGTCATTTTAAAGGGCATTCTTCTTTCTCCTCTCTGGGGAGACGACTAGCCTTCTTCCCTTTTACTTTTCTTGGCCTGGAGATCAATGATCGGAGAGATTCAAGAGACAAAAGGGAGTTCATGGACTCTTACTTCTTTGTTTTCTCATTCTTCTTCTTGTTGTGTGTACACATGAGAGGCTAATCATTCTCCAGTGCCTTGGATCTATGAACTTGGAATTTATATGTATTTTGACTTATTCTTTTGTAATGACTATGGAGTCTTATTATTTGTTCCTATGTTAAACCTTGTGTTTTATAACTTGATGTGAATGATTTGCGTTGTTGTGATTGCAAAACTTGACTTATGTTTGAGTGTCGTAGTTGTTGCCATTGGGTGATTGCAAAACTTGACTTGCATGATACACGTAATTGTGATTGAAAACTTGACATATTTGAGTGTCATAGATGGAACATTGCTTCTAGAGCATACATAGGAGCCATAGGAGATAGTCATTGTAGAAGAGTCAATACATGCTTCTCTAGGGGATTAGTCTGGGGCACTGCTCTATCTCTATGTTTGTCACCTAGTTCATTTCCAGCCATTATCAGTTATCATTTCCCCTGTTAGGTTCCTAGTTATTTTCTTTACTCAAATTTTTTATCAGGCTAGATATTAGAAGAGAAATTAATATCGAGAGTCACAGTTGCTATGGTTCGACAACCCTATCCTTTGGGGTACCACTTTATTACTTCATATGACCCGTTCACTTGTGGAGCGTACATCATGCCGCTTTTCAGAAGTTGGAAGAAATGATATCACTTCGTGTACTTCTAATGTTCATTTGTCAGAAAGTGAGAATAGAATCTGAGAATTTAAATATTGGGTGAAGTTTTATGAGTTCAAAAAAAAAAACTTTCAAAGTGAAGGGAAGTGAGTTTTTATCGATCGGTTCATTTCCTCCCTCCCACTTCAGTAAAAAAACTACTGAAGTGGGTTTAATTTAAAATCCACTTCAGTTGGAAGTGAGGGAAGTGAGGGAAGTGATATAAATGAACATTAGAAATGGAGGAAGTCAGACCATTTCTCTCCGCTTCTCCCTAGTTCCCGTAATGAACACCTCCTTACTTTACAAGAAACATGAGTGCATTTTCATTTTCAGGTCACTATCTCTTACATCTATTAATTTGAAAATTAATCAACTGTTTATCTTTTGGGTTTTTGCATTTCTTCTCACGAAAAGATAAAAATTAAAGTAGCATAAGCGGCGCGGTAAAAACGTATCCAGTTTCCAAAGTCTCCCATGTGAGATACGCACAATCTTGACGCACAAATTTCAGACCTAACTATCAGCATGTGGCCTCATGTGTTCTCACACCCATAAAAAGATAGTTTCCTCTGAGTTTCTGCCTGTTTCTCTAGCTCTCTAATTATATACATTTTGTTTTTAGTTTCGATTTTCCTCTATTGGTTTTATTTTCTATATTTTTATGTACTTTTACTTTTGCCTTAACGTTTATCCTTTAAAAAAAAAATATTGCATCGAACCAAGCACGTACTATATATATTAATGGTTGAAGTAATTATATTTATATATTAGATGTAATTTCAGTTGCTTATGACTTTTCACTCATTTACAACTAACTAGTGATATGATAAATATATAAGTTTGAAGATGAAAGGGGTATGGGCAAACAAATCAAAGAATAAGGAATGGTTGAATAAGAGCCACATCCAACCCAGATAACGAAGCTAAAAGTCCATGAGAATTAAATGAATGGGTTTATATTTTTCAAACCCAATGGAAAAACGAAAATTGAAATGAGTGATACAGAATAGAGACAACCGCTTTTTTTTATAACATTCGGTGGCAACATTTAAAACAAAGCCCTAATCAATTGCCCACCAATATTTCATGCGCATTAATTGCATATCATGAGGCCACACACATATTCTTGATGAAATTAATGTTTCTTTTTTTCAAATAAGACTTAAATTGTCAAATTTAATATAAAGTGAAATCTTTTTTTTTTTCTTTTATAGAAATTTTTCAAAAATTTCATCATCTATGACATATTACCTCATGTTCTTGACTTTATATTTTTCTATAAATTTGAATAAATCACAAACTCTTAATTTATTATATATATTAAAATGAGAGTCAAATCCTTAATTTTTCATTTGGGAAAAAAAATAAACTGCCACTCTTTTTATTATAGAGGTGACTATAACTTTATATATATATATATATATATAAAATTAAATTCAACTCTTCTTGGTTATCTTTATTAAAAAAAAAAACCGAACATCAATTCTTTATCTCCTTTCGTCATAAGATTTATGAAGCATCTATGCATACACACACACACACATATATATATATATATATATATTATTTTTTTGGAAAAAGACATCTACGAGATAGTATAAAGGGCATTTAGTTGGATGTAATTGAAAATGCGATTGGATTTAGTATTACTAAATCATGATTTTGAAAAATTCGGAGAGTCAGTCGGTGTTTAGTTTGGGACGTATTTGTAATGCTGAATTATAAAATTTTGTGTTTGGCTGGAGGGATTTGTAAATTTAGATTTTATTAATTAATTAATATAATATAATATATTAATTATATATTATATTACTAATATTAATTACACTATAATCATATTTTATTTAATATTTTATAAAATATAATTATAGTGTAATTAATTTTATGAGTAATTAATAGAATTAATATATAATTAATTTATTATAATAAATATAATATATTGATTATTTATTAAAATAATTAATATAATATAATATATCAATTATGTACTATAATAATAATAATATTAATTACACTATAATTATATTTTATTTAATATTTTATAAAATATAAATATAGTATAATTAATATTATAAGTAATTAACATAATTAGTATATTAATTACTGGATGGGATTCACTGGATGTGATTTCAAAATTCGGTCATTTTGGCCAAATTCCATAATCCCATGACTTTTGGATTTGAAAATACAAAAAGAGATTCAAATCCATGAAAACAAACAAAGTATTTCTCAAATCCAAAGATTTTCAAATGTAAGTATTTCCAAATTCGGCCTAGTAAACAGCCCCTAAAGGCACGCGATCTCTCTTAATTAACTTGTCAGTCATAAATTTATGTATATATAGCAAAAGTTTGTACATTCAATTTTGATTTTTTTATTAGTTTAATTATTTTAATAAAAATAATTTAACTGTTGAAGGAGAATAATGTTCACGATAAAAAAATAATTTTATTACTGTCACTGGCAGTGGTTGAAGATTCACAACAAATATCAAGTATATATGCTCATTTAACATAATATGATATATATATATATTATATATTACGGCTTCATTCTTTACTCAGCTTGTTTCCATTTTGAAGGAGAACTTTTATTCTACATCATTATGTTTTGATGCAATTAATGTTTTATTATAATAAAATAAATAAATTATCTACTTAAAATAATATACCTTGTTTTACTCTACAATTTATGGTATTGATTCTCATAAAATACTTTATTATTAAACAATAATTGTCTTGACTTTATTTAATTGCATACCATTTCACGTTGATACAACAAGAAAGACATACATAAAGGCTTAGGTGAATGAGAATTTTAAGGAAGATCATAATGATATATAAAATGCAACATATGATATTTCAGAAATAAGCCATAGATGCAAGACGAGGTGTAACAAAGGCCTTAATAGGCACTGCTTTTGGTATGACCAACCCTGGTGTCTCTTTCAAATCAATCTCCTCCCCTTTTGGCATTTTCCAGTTAAATCCATGCACAAGTATACCTAAGAGATACTGGACAAAAACCATACCAGCTTGTTTTCCAACACATATCCTTCGTCCAGCTCCAAAAGGTATCATTTCAAAATCAGTACCATGAGGCTCTATATTAACAGCCTTACCACCTGGGAGAAATCTCTCTGGAATAAACTCTAATGGGTTTTCCCATATATCTGGATCTCTACCAATGGCCCATATATTAATGAGAAGTCTGGTGTCCGCAGGGATATGATATCCCTCCACCTCACATGCCTCATAGGAGTAGTGTGGGATGCTAAGTGGTGTGGATGCATGCAAACGTAATGCTTCTTTGCAAACAGCTTGGAGATAAGGAAGATTTGATATATCATCCTCTTCTAAAATGCGCTCTTGTCCAATAATAGCATCCATCTCTGACTGTAATCGTTTCATAATGATAGGATTGTTGATCAACTCAGCAAGTGTCCATTCAACAATGATTGTTGAAGTGTCGGTTCCCGCTATGAACATATTCTGTAAAATATAAAAAATACCATTTATGATTTTTTAATATTTGGTAGTATTTTCTGTTACAAATCAATACTAATCTTTAAAAATATACTTAAAAAAATAATGAATATACATATATATATATATATATATATATATATATGATTTCCTACGCAAACTGGGATAGGCACTTAACTTGTCAAACAATGCCTAATGGAAGTAGGGGTGTATTTGAGGCGAGCCGTTCGTGAGTAGCTCGGTGTTCGGCTCAATAAAGGCTCGCCTCTGCATTATCTATATCAGAACGAGCCAGTCAGACATCATTTTCAAGCTCGATTAATAAAGCGAGCAAAGCTTTAGCGACCAAAAGTTCGCTCGCTTTTTGGCTCACGACTGTACTCGTGACCAAAGCTCATGAACAAGCTCGTTTATAAGCTCGATTGTGAGCTCGTTTATATATATATATATATATGTATATGTATATTAAGGTGTATATGTGACTATGTAATTGTTGTCAATTTGAGTTACACATATAGGGCTATAAACTACTATTTAAAGGCTAAGCTCATTAAAAGCTCAGGTCAACTAGTTCATTAAGTTAAATGAGCTCATAAGATAAACGAGCCAAGCTTGAACACCACCAAACTCGGCTCATTAAATCTTGTGAAGAACTCGTTTATTGTATAATGAAAAGTTCGTTTATAGTATCATTTACAATTTTATTTGTAACAATCATTAATATAATCAAACTTAATCAAACTCAAATCGTGTTGAGTCACACTTGATAATGATTCATTAAATAAGTTTACTAAATAAAAAAATAAAATATTAAAAAAAATAGTCAAGCCTTAATCAAGTTAGCTAGCTAAGTCTAAGCTTCGAATTTTCTTAACAAGTTGAGCTCGAGCATGAAGCTCGAAGAAACTCGGTTAAAATAGTAACGAGCCAAGCTTGAACATAAAAAATGAAGCTCGAAGAAAGCTCGGCTCGAGTTCAAGCTCGATTAAATAGTAACGAGCCAAGCTTGAACAAGGCAAAGTTCGGCTCGGCTCGGCTCGGCTCGGCTCGGCTCGTTTACAGCCCTAATGGAAGCATGGGATGATTAAAAAATAGTGCAACTGAGCCAATCTAGTTTGATATGACCACCAAATAAAACCATATCAAATATAAAAAAATAATATAGCCCGTGGTGGGATCACGTAATGAGAGTTGATCACGTCATCGAGAGAAGGGGCCCACGATGTTCACGCTCGACAACTTCTCACCATCATCGCCACGGAGCTCGCTAGCAAAAAAACAAGATCAATGAAGTCCGGGCACCCTCTCTCTCTTTCGCTGCTGCCTTGTGCAAAGCCGAGATCCTCTTCATCATCTCGTCCCACCTTCCGATGGGCTTTTGACCACCTTGGCCTTTACGCCCAGTAAGTCCATCCAACCAATCCCCCAGCACAAAAATCCCCTATATTGAACATCCCAAAGACCGACTCATCAACTCCTTCGAACATCCTTGAACTTACCCGACTCCTCATCAACACTTCCAAACACTCTCGCTCAACATCACACGTTCAATGATGTTGGTTGTGGCGCATATGAGCATCTCTGAAAGTAAAACAGGTTTGGCTAGCTTGCTAGACTCGTGCATGGCGTGGAGCATGTGCGTGACTTCGGAGCGCCTCACGTCGGCCCACTTGGCGAAGCCTTTGTTGCCGAAAGCATGTGAATGGTGCCGAGCCGCGGGAGGAGTTTCCGATGGGGTGTGTAGTTGGAGAAGACTATGTCATCGCCGCTGTACGCGGCTTCTTTGGTTTTCATGGTGGCGGTTGGGCGGTTGGCGAACTGGTGATCGAAGATGGTCAGGAATGAGCGAGCAGCGGAGGATGTGGACGCTACGACCACACTTCTTGTGCCGAGCTTGAGGTACATGATGGGGCCGTACCGTTTGGCGAGGTTGGCAAGGGAGACGTGAGCTGCTGGGCAGATGAGTGGGAGAGCGCCGAGGATTGGGTAACCTCTTGGGCCGGGTGGAACTGGGAGGGTTGAAAGGCGGTGATGGCGGAGGAGAAGGTGGAGAAGGAGAGGGGAGAAGAGAGAAGTGAGGATGATGAGCAGGAGTGTTGCATCCATTGTGATTTGCAGTTGTTGGTTTCTGGTGATGTGCTTTTGGGGTAGTGGCCCTTTGTTGATTGGATTGGGTTTAAATAGGCCTAGAATGAGGGTAGTTGGGTTGGGTTAGTTCGGAAAAAGTCAGCGTGATAGCCTTTGTCATACTAGGATTGTTTGTCGGTTCATTTTTTTCTTGTGATGGGACAAGGGGAAATGGTTTTGAATTAGTTTATGGGTGGATGAAATGTGATTTATCTTTCGAGGGATTATTAGTTGGAAGAAGATGGATCTTTGAATTAGTTTCATCGGAGGATAAAAATGTGATTCATCTTTTAAGGGGATATTAAGTTGGAAAATTGAAGGATCATGAGGTTGCTTGCAAGTTTCAAATAGATTTTGTAAATTGTTACCATTTTTTTATACCTTAAAAAAATTCTAGTTTTTTTCTTATTTTTTTTTTTTACAAATTAGATAAGTCATGACTTGCACAATACAAAAATTGATCATTTATCTCATGCACATTCATTCAACAAAAGAAAAAATTGAATTACAAGTCTATCCCTACTGTTGTGGATCTTTTTTTAGTATTACTATATCAGTTAAATTTCAAATTCTGAACAATAAAAGTTCTCATAAACATTTATTTTTTTTTTTGGAAACAGAAAGCTAAGAGCTTAAAAAAGAAAAACAAAATGATTAAAAGACAAAATTAAAACTGGCACATAAATTCTCCAGCCATGAAGGGCGATCGAGGCCTTGAAAGAAGCGGGTGAGTTGCGGGTTAAGCCTTCCAAATGTTGCCAAAGCATCAGCGATCTCATTAACGTCACGGGAGATGTTCTCAAGATTTGTATTTGGGAATTCAGAAAGATGACGCTTCAATTTGTGATATTCGTCTTCAACGTGCCAAGCAACACATGCGTTGTAATTTTTGAGAAGTTGTATGATACCAGGACAATCACATCATAAGCGAGAAGGATCCCAGCGATGTTCTGCACAAGTCTGAAATGCAAGGTTAATAGCAGCAATTTCTGCCTCAAAGGGTGACTTCGTAGTGGTTCCCTTGGCTCCAGCAAGTAAGATACGGTTCATATTAATAACAATGATGAAACCTAGACCAGCAGAAGCAGAATTAGCATCCCATGAAGCATCAGTGAAAATTGTAATGAAATTGTTATAGCATTGAGGGATAAGAGAGTCCCTAAGAGAAGTCCTGTTGAAGTCTTGAAAAATGGACCAGGCTCTAGAGACGACCAAGTTGAAATTGACCTGAGAATTTTTAAAGATCAAGTTGCATCTACTTTTCCATATGATCCAGGCAACCGTGGCAATGAAAGCTTGCGGCCGCAGCTTATCAATTTTTGAAGGGGCTGGTTCCAAAAGCCAAGAACCATTGCTAAGGATGGAAAAAACAGAATGGTTCCACCCCAACAAATCCAAGACAGTGAACCAACAATGTGAAATCATTCTGCATTTCCAAATTAGGTGTTCACCATCTTCAGGAACGAGGCCGCAAAAAGGGCAATTGCTGTTTGGACCAAAGTTAAGATGATACATGTAAGCACTAGTAGGAAGTCTCCCAAGAGCAAGTTTCCAAATGAATACTTTTATACGGGGGAGAACAGGAAGCTTCCAGATGATAGACCAACCCTTCCAAATATTTTGATGAGGAATTAAAGAGACGGCAGAATCATAAACTGTTGAAGCAACAGAAGCCTGGCAAGAAATGTGATTCCAGATCCAAAAATTGTTCTCCATCCTGCTGATTTTGTTGTTACCAATCTGATCCCAATTCAAAGAGTTTCCAAACAGATTGCTTAAAGTGTTAAAACAAAAGCTCTCAGAATTGAGAAGATCAGGAAATTTGATGTTTTCCAAAGGCAGTGACATATTAAGAAAGGTAGGCTTGTAGGAGATAGGGAGGTCAAAAATGCAAGGATCATTCCAAATATCAACCCCTAAAGGATTACAGTTAAGAAGAGTAATATTAGGTTTTAAGAAATTTGCAGTATTACAGATAGATTTATAAAACCAGGAAGGATTTGAAACTTGAGTAGGATTCCAAAGATGCCAACCATTGTATTTAAGCTTAAAAATATCAACCCAAATTTTTTTATCCGAATTGAGAATCGCGAAAACATTTTTAGCCATAAGGGAATGCTTAACATAGCGAAGGTTGCGAATACCGAGTCCCCCCTCAGACTTTTTAAGAGTATTAGTAGTCCATCCAATGGTGTGAAAGCCATGATTGCTGCCATTTCTACCCCAGAGAAAGTTACGAGCAAACTTTGAGATACAATCGAGGATTGAATTAGGCAAGTTCATAACAGAGAGGATGTAATTTGGGATGGCAAAAATGACACTGTTGAGAAGGGTAGCTCTACCAGCCGTAGTTAAAGAAGAGTGATTCCAGGAGTGAATGATATTCCTAACTTTACTAGGAAAATGCTGAAGTTGTCTAACAAGAAGTCTCTTGGGAGAAATAGGGGTGCCGAGATAGGTGAAAGGAAAACTACCTAAATTGATCCCTAGAATTTTTGAAATGGAGTTTGCTAGCTTATTATTGCACCAGGAAGGGACAAAGATAGCAGACTTGGAAAGATTAGGCTTCTGACCAGTGAGATCCTGATAAATGTTAAGGCAAAGGAGGCAATTCCTAGCAGAGGCTCGAGAGGCACGAGTAATTAAAATTAGGTCATCCGCAAACATCAAATGATTAAAATTCCTGGGCAAGCTAGAATTAAAACCCTGGACCAAATCAAGAGACATAGCCTTATTGAGAATAGCCGACAAATTTTGAGAAACTAAGAGATATTGTAGTTACATAAACATTTATGTGACTACAATATCACTAAGCTAAAGACTTTTTGACTTTTTTCTATGTTGCGTCCTTATTTATTTTTATTATGGTAGTAATTTTTTCATTACCTTCCCAGTGGCCTCATTTTCATAAAATATAAATTTAAAATAAAATTAATTTAAAAAAATTTGAATTTTCAGGTCTTATTCGATAATTGATTTTTTTCAAAACACTAATGCCCATGTACAATTTTTCTGAGGATTTTGAAATTTCTGTATGTCCTATAAAAGTCTCCTGGTGATTGACTTTTGAGCTTGATTGGGAGGGTTGCTTGTACATTTAGATTTTGAATTTTGCATAAAAGTTTATTTATTAAATTATAAATAATTTGATTGAAGTCGTCCCTTGTGGCAAAACTAATTTTCCCCTGTACTATTTTTTTCTAGTTACAAAATTTATAGGAGTCTTTCTATTTTTTTACTTTTTACTCCGGCCTCTTTTGTCGCCATTTTATGGTTAATATGGAGTAATTTAGATACTTTTAAAAATTTAGTTAATATTAATAAATAATAATCATGATATTAAGTAATTTTTTTATAATAACAACGAGTAGTTTAAAAGGAATTATATAGTTACAAAAAAATCCATGATTTTGTGATAAATTAGAAATTCCATATACTTATATATAAAAACACATAATTTATTTATTAAATAACTAAAACCATGGTAAGTTTACAATATCTCACTTTATAATGTTTCATATTAGTTTTTAAAATAACTCTTGACAAACTATAAATAAGATTTGAACCATCCACCTTCGAACATGGGAGATGGGACTATGGGAGGAAATAAAATGGCACTACCTTATAGGTGATATCTTATATTAGTATTTGAGCATATGTTAGATTTTTTTTTTTCTTCACAAAGTAGACAAACCACATGTCAAAAGGTGCACATCAACGAAAAATTGATCACAAGGCTCATGTGCATTCACCCAATGGATGAGGAGATTAGATTGTAGGTTTGCTTCCACATTGGGGACCATTTTTTTGGCACCATTGTGTCTCAGGGATGGTAATGGGGTGGAGAATCCCCTATCCCAAGGAAGATCCGACTCGACATGAACAAGGATTCTTCGATTCCCTCCCGCGTGGGGGTGGGGATGTGGGTGGGAAATGCCTCTTTGCTTCTTGGGGATCCCCGACCCGATGGAAATTATATATATATATAATCCAACATTAAAAAATCCAAAGCCCTAAATAATGATACAAAAAACTTTAATTTTAGATTGTACTGCATACTTATATGAATTCCAAATTTTATATTTTTCTCTATATTGCAAACCATTTGGAGTTTTTTTACATAAGTTTTTATATGTTGGTTTGACAAGTTTGTTAAGCTCTATATATGTTGAATAGTTTTCATGTTTTTCATGTACGTATCTATGTTGAGTAGTTTTTATATTTTTCATAGATGTATTGGTATCAAATTTATTTTTAAAAAATTTAAATTTATAAATAAAAGTACTAAAATGTAATAGAAATGTTTGCAAATGGAGAATCAATTTCCCCCGTTGGGGAATTGGGGCCTGGGAATCCCCGTCCCTGTCTTGTTAGCAGCCCTAATTGTGTCTAACATGTTTAAATCATGTACAATAAAAATCTCTATATGACATATTTTATAGTAGGGCAAGTATCACTAGACGAAAGGCCTTTGGTTTAGAAAAACTTTTATTAATTTAAATTTTATTTATTCTTTTAGAGCAATTCTACGGGGAAAAAAATCTAGAAAAAAGAACGCAGGACATCCCAAACTACGTAGTATCTTTTCTTACAATTAAAAATTAAACAATAGAAGTTTTGATGGGTAATTTTTTTTTGTGGGTACCATACTATAATCATATTTCATTTTTAGTATCAAACTTTAATTTGTATCATTTTGGTCATTAAAGCTTTTAATTTGTGTTCACCGTGAGAGTGCTCGAGGGATTCGGAGAGAATTTGATGACATACATGTCGGTTGTTATTTCAACATCATCAAAGAGAG
>NC_052477.1:24566305-24580511 GCF_009730915.1 Dioscorea cayenensis subsp. rotundata
GGTAGGTCCATTATTGCACTAGGTCTCCCGCCCATTACCTACTCGCAGTTGTTCCCTAAACTAAATTTACATTACTTTGGTTTGTTTTGAAGTGACATGTTTCCATGCTTTTAAGTTTTTAACTTGAACATTTTTCGCATCCCGAAGCGTGCAGAATGTGCTAAAGGGCGTCAATTGCAATTGTAAGTGTGTGTGTTTGTACTTTTAAAATCTTTCCTTATTTATAAATATACTAAATAGCATTTTATGCTTGTGAATACCTGAAACTTTCCTTTTCATGTAGATTATAACTAAGATTTAATTATCTTTATTTAGTTGTTTTACATTGTGTAATCTATAATAAACACTTTTCTTCTTCAGCCTTGCAAATGTTGATCCAATTGATGTTGCTCGAAGTGTTGCTGGATTGAATCCTGAAACCACCCTAGGTAGAATGAAATTTAAATTCATTTTGTAAATTATTGTCTCAATTTAATCCTGTTATGACCTGTGTTGTTCTTTTCTCTTTCTGTCATCTATGTGCAGTTGTGGTTGTTTCAAAGACCTTTACAACTGCTGAAACTATGCTGAATGCAAGAATGCTCAGAGAGTGGATTTCAGGTGCTCTTGGGTACGAGTATCTTCATATGTGTCTGTATTAATTGTATTGAGGCTAATGCAATCATACAAATTTAGGTATTATGTACAGGCTGGAATATTTTGGTTTCTGATTCTCAATGCCAAATGAACTTATTTTTGTCACCATTTATTTTCTATGACTACCTTATAATTCCATATTTTACCATTTGTCCCTTTCAACCTTTTTGTCATGATCATCTAGCGTTACAAGGACATCACTAAATTGGAAGCGTAAGCAATAGTCTTCTCGTTATGGTTTAATTTTAACTATAGTTTTCATATTTAGGTACTAAATGTTTTTGCATATTCACCTTTGTATAGTTCTCAGTTCTAGTTGACACATTATGAGGGGCACACCGAGCTCTGTTAATGTTGACTTGGATGACAAGAGGTCTTACTTGTTAATGATGGATTTTTTTCAGAGGAAGAAGTTGCCATGGCAATTAATCGCTTAAACTATGGTGATATATTGTCATTCGCTCACATTGTATTGGTGTAATGCCAATGATGATTTCAACATAAGTATGAAGCCTTGTTTTTTTCAATATAATATGTTTGCAGACTTAGAGAGAAAAACAAATTTGTAAATTTGACTTAATTATTAATGAGTTATAAATAAATTTTTTTATAATTTTTTTAAATATTAATTGAATGAGTTCAATGCACTAGATTCAAAATGAGTTCAATGCATGTGATTCATATATATATATATATATATATATATAATTGTCAAAATATCAAATAAAAAAATAAAAATAAAAAAATCAAACCCACGGGCGTGTTTACGCATGAATCGCCGCCACTTTCTCGTAGTTCCTCCGTCTCGATCTCTTTATAATTTAACGGTCGTTATATAACCGCCGAGAATTCTCGAGACGATTTCGCGGCCGTTGTTCCGCCGTTTCTATAAAAACCGCTGCGTGAATTACTCTCCGACGTTCGATATCGCGGCGGTGTTGCAATCGCCATTTGTTTCATTTAGTGGCGGTTATAACCGCCGCTAAATGATTTTAAAACCGCCCCAAAAACATGATTTCTTGTAGTGTTTATAGTATCATTTACAATTTTATTTGTAACAATCATTAATATAATCATTTATAGTGTCATGAACAAGCTTATCGGATCGTTAATAATATTACAAAAAAAAAAAAAATTATAGATAGTTACATCACAATATTTATTTTGTTATTATTGTAATTATTTGTTAACTTATTTAATGAAAATTTTAACAAGCTTGAACTCAAACCTTAATGATTCCATAAATAAGCTTAAATTATTCTTTTACTAAAATGATCCTCAAACTCAAATCGAGTTGAGTCACACTTAATAATGATTCATTAAATAAGCTTTAAATGATACTTTACTAAATAAAAAAATAGAATATAAAAAAATAATCAAACCTTAATCAAGCTAACGAGCCAAGTCTAAGCTTCAAATTTTCTTAACAAGTTGAGCTCGACTATGAAGCTCGAAATAAGCTCGGTTAGAGCTCGAGCTCGGTTAAAATAATAACGAGCCAAGCATGAACATGAAAAATGAAGCTCGAAGAAAGCTCGGCTCGAGCTCGAACTCGATTAAATAGTAATAAGCCAAGCTTGAACAAGGCAAAGCTCGGCTTGGCTCAGCTCATTTACAGCCCTACTGAGGCGAGAAGAAGCTGGCTAGGAAAACTTAACATGATGTGATCTAAGGTTGATGTATCAAGCTCTATTAAAAACTATTTATTATAATGTTATGTGACATCTCCGGCTGCCACATCAGCTAAAATGACGCCCAAATCCAATAGTGATCTTTGAAAAAGTTTTACCAAATTAATGTTTTATGGTTGATGTATATAAATGAGTCCATTTCAACACCTCACCAACTCACAACAACCAACACCAACATAAGAATTAAAATTTAAAAGTACTATAATAAAAAAAAAATGAAGTAAAGTTTACTTTTCATCGTACTTTTCAATGAAGAAAAATTCTCGGTTGGTGGCCTTTTCACACTCACCAAAAAATCAAACAAAATCTCAAATTCGGAGTGGCCTGCAATAAATTTATATATGCCGACGCTTAACTACTTGGAAGTTAAATTGATCCCCTTACGGTGACTAGGATGTACTTATGCAATATATGAAATCAGTGGTGAACCGGAGAGTTTAAATTTAAAATTTTTATAAATATTAAATGATGCATTAATTTTAATTTGAGATTATAATAATCAATGTTTTAAAAATATAAAATATATATGTATCTAAATATTTTGGTTTAGGTATAAAAACTCTATCATATTTGTAAATTAGCGATTAACTCAACTAATTAAACACTAAATTAACAAATAATGCAATTTAAAAAAAAACAACTTTAGAAAAATTCAAAATCTAATTCAATTATTAAATACAACAATTATACAACAAATAATCTAATTAATCACAACAAATATCTAATATTTTTTCACAATAATTTTCATAAACAAATATTTAACAAATATCCAACAATCATTCAACAAATATCAAATATTTTTATACAATAAATAATCATAAAAAAATTAAGCAAATTAAATTAGATATAAAAAAAGGAAAAAATAAGGATAAATTCCCATAATGAAAATAAAACATAAACTTGGAAATGATTGAGCAAAGGAAAAAAAAACTCACCAATCGACGCAATCTATAATGCCTTTTTTTAGTGATTTTGAGAGAGTAATTACATTTTTTAGGATTTTATTTTTATTTATTGCTCCTATTTTTACATTAATATCCTAAAAATTGATAATTATGTATTGATAAGTTCAATAATATATATATATATATATATATATATATATATATATGTAATTTAAAAACAAAAATATTTGAGATCCATGTTTGCATTGACATATTATTTATGATATATCAAATTTATCAAATATAATATTTTTCTTATTTTTATTTAATTTATTTTAAATGTTATGAGGGTAGAATTAAAAAATAAATAAATAAAGAGTGCCATTTTCCAAATGAATTATAATTGTTACTATTTTAATTATATATATCATGGCCCCACCTCAACCCCCACCCGAGCACTCCCGATTAGACCTGTCCATGGGCCGGGCCGGGCCGGGTTCTGGTCTGGTTTGAATCAAAATTACTAAAATTCAACCTTGCCCAAGCCTGGCCAGGCCCGAAAATTCGGGTCTTAATCCTTGTCGAAGCCCGCCCAAATTTAATGACCTCTACCCAAGGCCCGCCCAAGCCCGCCAAAATAGTTTTTATTAAATAATATATAAATTATAAAAAAAATTAACAATATTATTAATATGTGGATATGACCAAATATTATTCTACAAAATACTTAAAAGTTAAAATATCAAATATAAATCTTTATTTAATTAAAACAACTAAAATTCAAATCATTATAATTAATGGCAATCAAATATATATATATATATATATATATATTGTATAAGTATATACCAACCTAATTAATAAATATATTTTATAATATGGGCCGGGCCTGGCCAGGTCGGGCTTTTAACAACAAAACCTAAACCCGACCCATTTTTTAAACGGGCTTTTTTTTTCCAAGGCCCGGACATCGGGCCTTATATATTTGTCCAAACCCGCCCAAATTTTTGGCGGGCCTTCGGGCTTGGGCGGGTAACCCGGCCCTTGGACAGGTCTACTCCCAATGTGGGAAACAATATTTCATATTACTTTCACCCCATACATTAAAAGACATTTGTGATCGCATGGCATCATACCATACGCATTCATGGGTGTCCAATGGTTGGACTATAGATAATCTGATTTATTATTTAACCATGAGTAACGGAATGGTTCAATGAGAAGAGCCATATCACATAAATAAATAAAAAAATGCATTTGTTTATCTAATGAATTAGATAAGCTTAAAATGTGATTAAATTTGAACCGTCTCGTCAAATCTAAAAATGAAAAGTAAAATAAAACCTAAGTGTTGGGGTTTATCCGGTTTTTGGAACAGTGAAAATCTGCGGAAGCACTGCAGTACTGGTACTGTTCATCGGCACTGTAGTACTGTTACTGTTCACATGCGGCCGGTATGCGGGCGCACACTTGCCCGTGAACCTCACTGGCGAACCTATGCGGGCGCAAGCTTGCCCGCGAGCCTTGTTGTCTACCGGGGTTATTGTAGTAAAGTTACTGTTCACAGATATTGTCCGCCACACTGTAGCAAAATCACTGTTCATGTGCGGGTCTCATGCGGCCTCAAAACACCCGTGAACTTCGCTGGCGACCTTGTGCGGCCCGTATGCAGCCTGCATAAACTGTAAAAAACCTTGTAGAGCTTCCTTAAGGCTTCAAATGTCTTCGCAAGTCTTCTACAACCCTTCAATGCTTCAAAACAAGCATAAAACACTACCAACCCCCTCAATTCTTGATAGAATGGGATGAACAAACATACAACAATGCAAAGACACAATTTTAGCGTGGAAAAGCCTACGAATAGAGGGAAAAACCACGGGACTCCTTAGAGACTCTTAAACATGCATCCATTATGTCAACAATGGGTTACAATGGCTCCTCTCTAGCTAACTAGAGGTTTATATGCATGAAGGCAACAACATTCATAAGAAAGGATTTGTATGACATTACCACCTTCATCATCAACAAGGATGGATAACAAACAACAAGTAGAGGTGAAGGAAGGATCAAACCTAATCAATAGGTTGAGCTTCTTGCAAGGAATCTCGTCCCGGAGTTTGAGTGAGATCCGGCGATGTTTGGCCGTCCGATCTCCTTGCCCTAGCTCCCTCTCTCCCCTTTCTCCTCTCTTGGTTTCTTGGTGGTAGCTTCCTCTCTCTCTCTCTCACTCTCACATGTTGCACATAGCCCCTTCTACAAGAATGACACCTTCTCATTCACAATAAATGAGTTACATTTAGACTGCGAAATTACCTTGTTGCCCTCCACTTCTTCATTATTGACATAGCTTCATTTTTTTTCCTTTTCATTTTTAACTTGGGCCAAGCCCAGGCATTATTTCTCTTTGTTGGTAGCCCACCAAATGGGCTGAAACCCAACACTAAGGACTATGAAGAGTTTAGAAATGACAACCACTATAATATATTGTATTATAATTTAAAAAATATTATTGAGTTTTCCCCACATATTATATAAATTTGCACAATTGTAACTACGTAATTTACTTGCACTACAATGGATTTGTGAATTGGTGACTTACCTAATAATTTCACAAATTAAATAACAAATTTTCATCATTAAAATGTTTTTTTACTTAATTTTCATCACCACTTTAAGACACTTTTTCCTGTTTCTAAAGAGCTAATGTAGTGATCTATATATGTTCATCATACAATGAAATTTTTTTTATTAACAAAATTGTGATATGTCACATATTCTATAATCATTTGACATTTTTTTTTGTCACAAAACATTGTGATAATTTGTGATAACATGGTATAAATTATCTCTAAATATAAAGTAAAATTTAAAATTTTGTGACCTCGATCTCTTTCACTATTACATAATAATTAAGTGATAAAAATATTTGTCATATATTATAATAGGATATTGCCATAAAAAATTTTGAACTTCATTGTATATTCTTAAAAAAATATAATAGTTAGTGTTGAAAGAATATTTTATTGATTAGGAAGGTTTGTCGCCAACAAAATCTTTTTTCATCATTGATATTTTAATTAGTAATTTAAGTATGACAAAAATATAAATGCTATGAGAAAATAAATATTTTGTGACATGTATAGTTGTTAAAAAGTATTTCACAAATTAATTTTTTATAATGACGCAATTCATGGACTATCATATCATTCATAAAATTTTTTATAATATCACAAATAATTATATTTTTGTGATGCATTTTTTATTTTTTATAACTTTTTTGGTGAATACTTTAATAAATTATATAAATTATATAAAAAATATTTTTTAAAAAATCAATATAATTAATATTATAGCATAAATCATATATAGGAGGTGCTTGATCATAAGTCAATCTGTCAAAATAGTATAACCAAAATAAAATAGATATTGTTATAAAAAAAAGTGTCCTTATAAAGTAATATCGTAGACTAATCAACTTCAATATCTGAAAAAGTTATATTGACATTAAAAACTGAGAATTCTTAAAAATTGCATATCAAACTTGATAACTACCCATAATTTCCATTCAAACGTTTAAGTCAACTTTTGCATTGATGGTGTTTATGTTATTACAAAGCTTGGGGTAAATTTTTCCAGTGAGCATCTAAGTTTGGCCTTATATCAGTTTGAGCACTAACTTTCAATTAGTATTAAAAACGAGTACCAAGCTTTTAATTTCATTTCTCCGACGCGGTAATTGGGGATCGTGGATTTTGTGACGTACGTACCAAAATCTTGCTTGGTCGCTTTGGTCCACGCCATCGACCCTGTCACCTCGCCTACTAACCAATGCGTGTTTTTTGTCCACGTAGGATGTACACGCCGCCTATTGTAAATTAATGTGGTGTTTTTGTCTCAGATAGGATGAGTCGGGCTGAGTCTGCGACGGGACCCGTGGCATCTACACAAGCTTTTCCGACGTCCCACGCCACCAAAAATCCACCCGAAATCCCCAATTACCCCCGTCAGAGAAATAAAAATTAAAGCTTGGTGCTCATTTTGATACAAATTGAAAGTTAGTGCTCAAACTGATAAAAGGCCAAACTTAGGTACTCACTGGAAAAATTTACCCGCAAAGCTTGCCTTGGTGAGACCTTAAATATATATATACAAACGTCCATATGACTTAAATTCTCTCTCTGTATATATATAATGAAAATTGAGGAATTGGTGATTAGATTCCAGTAGCTAATAAAGTTTAAGTCATAGCTTTCATTTAATCTCATATCACTTCATAATGTGACTTATATTACTGAAACTCCTCTTGTGCCTTTTATAATAGTTGCTTTTAATAGCAAAACTTTCATTTTTGAGACTTTCTCGATAGACATAGGCCTATATCCAAGTCTCAATGTATTATTTTATTAATACGAGGAGTGTTCTTATTTTGCAACTGAATGCTCCATTAGCAAAGAATAAGAGATAGCGATGGAAGTTTAAATCACCTACGTAATTTAAATTGCAACTTGATTATTCCTGTCAGAATCATTTCGTTGTTGATATCATTGTACGTTTTTATAGTGGCGGAAAGTTTGTTATTAGTGACCCAAAAAGTCACTGACTTTTCCTATTTTTTTCTTATAGTGTACTTCATCCATTGTCATATCAATGCTTTTAGGTTATATTCTTTCCACAGCAAGAATTGATAATTTCTCCTCCATTATGTTTAAAAATTTAGAAGAAATATTAATTAAAATAATCATGTTTAAAAAATTATTTAGAGAATTATGTATATGTATATAATCTTACAAAAGATGTTTGAGCCTTAATTGTTGATTATCTTTTACACTTAGAATAGTGAGTCGTCTTAAAAAATTTCATTCCATCAGGTTGTTTATCATCTTTGTGTATATAATTATAAATATAATAAACATTAATTATTATATCAAATTAAGCATATATCCAAACAAAAAAGTATAGTGTTAAGCAATGTATGAAAAATGGGATACTACCAAAGCGACTTGCAACAAATGCCCTCAATTGTTAATTATGAGTAAACCTAGTTGCTTGTTGAGCTCTATGATAGATTTCTCACCTCCCCTTCATTTTCAAATAAATGATTGAAATTAATACACTAATGATATAAATACTTGTAAAAAATTCAAATTAAGATCCCTATTATTAACTTCATCATAATTTTACCAAGAATAAATTTATTTGAGTAAAAACATATAAACAAATCATATATTGTAATCAAGATAATGTAATAAATCAAAAAGGCTTTTCCAATTTTTCTTGAGTTAAATGAAACTAAGGATGGTTATTTTGGCTTGCCACTTGATACTCCACTTGTGCATTACAAGTAGATCCGAGACATTATATAAAATTAGAAAATCAAATTACAAGTTCATCATATATAAGATTCATAGAACCGAGGCACCATCAAAGGTTTAGCTTGTCATTATGCAAGATACCATGAAACAATCCAACACTAGAATCATTAATAGGAACTTAGGAAAAACTTCTTCAATGCTTCTCTCTAGAAGATCATCTGTGCTTCAGATTGAAGTCGACTTCACCGTTCATCTGGTACACAATGGGTTGAAAGAGTGGTTCCAACTAGTCTTTGAAAAGCCTCCTTTAATCTCAGCTTAAAAGCTTAACATCCCTTTGTGATTCCGATAAAAGTCCTCAACATACCATAACTATCGATATTAAACCGCAGGGCAATGTGCTAGTGCACCAATCGCATTTAGGGTATATTTTACTTGTGGCCGATTATTGAGGACACTTGGGACTCAATTCTTTTTCAAAAATTTGCTATCCAAAGATTTTGCGACTGGCCAAGAGCACCCCATGCTTATTGAGCAAAGGTTGTGCTTTGGGGACCAAAACCGTGCTTGGGTTGTGCTCTTCAATTTCTTTCTTTCCAAAGGTATCTGCATGCCCCAAAACCTTTTACCTGCACATTGCTACACAAAATACCCCGACATAACATTTAAATGAAGAAAATCATTGATAAGTGTACATTTGTGCATTATTTAATATGATTTTGTGGACTTATTTGGTGCGTATTAGAGTATTCTTGTGGAAGATGGTTCTAAACATGGTGAAATTGTATTCTCAGGTATCGGGCAATGCTTAAGGATGAGGGAGAGTAAAAAAAAAGCAATTAAGTGTCAAAATGAGGAAGATGGAGAGCTCTTGACACCAAGAACTATAGAACAGGTTAGATAGAACCACTTATGGGCACCTTATGGCCTTGCTTACGACCGTAAGCCTCAGGAAAAGAATTTTGTGGGCATTCTTATGCCCGTAAGGGAGAGTATAAGGATCAATAGAGGGACTTACGGTTAGGACTTATGCCTATAAGTCAGACCGTAAGGACTGTCCAAAGGAGCTTATAGGGAGCAATATACGCTTGCGTCTCTATCAATCATGCAAGAAAACAGGTAATGTGTATGGATTAATAATACAAAATACAATCATTTCATGCACTCATCACCACTTTATCAATTCGAAAACTTTTATAGTGTTGTTATAGCCTATAACATAGGTTTCTAGATAATTTTGATAGGATGGACATGATAGACTTCTTAAACATAATCATCATCCAATTTTATGTAAACCATGTCTAAAAACTGAAATAATGGTTATATTGGAGTGTAAGCTAACTTTATTTGTAACAAAAATATAAATAATTTACTATACATAAATCTCTTCAAGACATAGAACTTGTCTTTATCCTTGAAACACTTTATTTTGTTAGGGGAATGAATTGTAGGCAAATGACTTCAATTTTAGAAGATCACTGACTCGATTGAGCGATCTCGCTAGTGATCGGTAGTATCAAGAATAAGTGTCGCGTCTGGACACCATAACGTAATAAGGAATGCGGTAATGAAGAGTGTAAATGAAATACTCATAAGATTTGCAGAAATCGAAAAAGTAGAAGAGAATTTATCGAGAATTAAAAAAGTAAAGAAAAATATACTGATGTCAAAATTACTTCTATGACCTTAATATAAAGAAATAAAATTTTGTTGTTTATAAAATATTTAAAAATAAATTTTAATTATTATAATTAATTATTTAAATTACTTATTAATTATTTTATGGCTTATAATTGAAATAAATATTTATTTAATATAATTATTATAATTAAATATTAATTATTTTAATAATACATTTATATTAAATATAAATATTTATTTAATATAAATTATTATGTGATTATTATTGTCACACCCCCACCCTAACCGGGCACGTAGCAATCGCCACGACACAAGGAGGGCAAATCTTACAACATCCCACCTCCTAGTCATCGAAGGCTCAAACAAACCCGCTATCACAACGAATCGAAGAGGGAAACAACCTCCACTTAAAGAACCAAAGCCTAGTTCCAAACACAACCGTAAAATACAATACAAAAAGTGAGTCTAGATGATCCATAAAATTTACATGCACGACCGCGACTAACCTAAATAAGAGAAAGAGTAAGTCACCCCTATTGTGATGCCTCAAGACAACCCAAATTCAACGTCGCACCGAGAAAGTAAGAATGTAGAGAGTAATGAGTAAATAAATGTTACCCATAGCATGGACAGATATATCAGAAGTAATAAAACCATTTCATATAGTAATTACCACAATAATAATAACATATAAGAGTAGATCAAGGTATTCAATAGATTAACAATTAACACAATAATTCGAAAATAGTACATATAAACAATATTTTCCAACACATCGAGATGACCGCTCAAAATACAGTGCTGGTCTCAACACTCCCCAAGCTAATCGTGGCCACGACTAGCTATGGGACCACCAAGGTGTTTTAAAACTTTTAAAATTCACAATACTGCCTTCCACATGCGCACTGGGATTCCGCGATGGACCCCGAAGCTCTCAGACATAGAATTCGTCAAGGCACCTCTCGACTGCGGTAGACCTGCGTACGACCAGCGACACCATCTAGACTCACCGCGCGAACCCTCACATCGCAGTGTCGACCTAAGTCCGCTGGTCACCATCAAAAACCTGAATGCCACAACGCAACTCCTTTTCCAATTCCAAACTTCGAGGAATCAAGCATACGATGCTTAAATAAGGAAATATACCTCATTCTATATTGCCTTTGCATGTAAAATACGTATACATATACACATAAACATGCATCTTTTAAAATACTTATGTATAAGTATACTAAAATCATCTTTGCCAAAATAATCTACACTCAAAATATCCATATATATATATATACAGCAAATGAAATCTAGTCGCAGATCAAATATCATGATATAAAACATATAAAAGAAATACTATCATACTCTTATTAAATCTATGCAATTAACAATTAAACCACCACTGAACACGTCGTCTGCCTCGAGACGCGCGCCACAGGTCGGGCAATTTCCTCCTGGGAGGAAGCTCGCCACCCAGAGTCAAACAAAGTTAATCCAAAAACCAATAAACACCAGAACGAAAACTAAAAATGTATGTGAATGCCAGTTACATGCTAACACGTAACCCAAGTAGTTAGGATAACGTCGCCATTTTCGACCCAAATGACCTCAAATCAAAGAAAAACAAGTTCCAATGAGTTCCTAGAGCACTTGATTTGGGCCAAAGAAATACAAGAAAATGCCAAGTTTTCTCGGTGCTACAGTGGTTTCAGAAGTGCTACAGTAAACCGCGAATTTTGCTACAGTACCGGCCTTGCTTCAAGAGTTTCTCGACGATTTATAACACCAAAAATACAAAATTTCTTCACAAACATACACACAAATGAATCACAAGATAGAGGATTTTATTTGAGTTTATAAACAATTCAAACCAAGGTTGATTTCTAGGGTTTCAAGGATTTTCAAAAATAATTAAATACGAAGAAAATAGAAGGAGAAAACCTTGAATCGAAGCCTTACCAAGCTCAGGAGAAGGAAAGGAAATTGATAGAAGTGATGATTCACCGAAGAAGCTTGTCGAAGAAATATTTTGAAAAGAAAACCCTCTCGGCCGATGCGAAGAAGAAATGGAAACAAAGAGATAAGAAAGGAAATGAGAGGTTGAGATGAGAAGCCACGTTGCTTCTCTTATCCATTTAATTTTCAGATAAAGGAGAAATGACCAAAATGCCCCTTATAAGAGAAAATCGAAAGACAGCCTCAAAAGACCGCTTTCGCTGACCTTTGCTTTGCAATGGCTTTCACACACATAACATAACGTGCAAAGAACGCAAGTTGGGACGCCACCAACAAGAAACGATGCCATTTCGCATTCTAATCCATCCACAAAAATCGTACAGTAGACAAGAGATATCCATTAAGACAGGCTATTACATTATAATGCCAAATATTAATATATCATATTTATTTAATATATTAATATATCATAGTATATATATATATGAGGTAAAATGGGTGAATTTACACAAACTCTCCATTCTCTTCTTCATTCCTCCATTATACGTGAACGAAATCCTATTACCCGTGGAAAAGAAGCTAAAAGAGAAGTGTTAATGGTAACCCTCAAAGAGTAATGATTACCTTCCTATCATCCAAACATGGAATGAGAAAATGGTCTCCTTAATAGTATGTTGACATTGAAGGCACGGAGCTCATGGAAAGCAGGTATTCAGACATGGCGATCACTCTAGGATTTTCAACAAAAGTATGAGATAAGGATATCAAACAATATTGAGTTGGATCGACCACAGTGTGATCGCTAAGGCAGCATACTCACCACTTTTTAATGCGAGGAGGAAGTAATCATTTCGCAAATCTAGATCGAAAATCTCTTTATAACCTAAACTTTGTATAACTGCATCGACACTCTAGCTGAACTCCATAGTGCTGAAACTCAAATTTCCTTAAATTATAACAAACTAACTCCGTACTTTTAGGTCATACCCAATTCGTTTTCAATTGTGGTAGATCTATGCACAAGGATTCTCACACTCTCCAACATATTTACTTCAATAATAGTGGAAAACAAGCTCTTGTGTTATAAAGAAATTATGGTTCACTATGCACACTTGAATCACAACTCAAAAATAAACTCGCCATGTGACCGAGCGTCGAAAGTCAACACTTATTAAATTCTAGGGTTCATTAATGTCCGAATACAAAGTTCTAAAGTGAATTTATTTTTGCTGCTGAGAAAATACAAAGTACAATCCAAAAGAGATACAAATAGCATGAAAAATATAATGGAGAAAATCCCCCTTGTGTTTCACTCTCCTTTACTTGCTTGATTGAGCCCTCTTCTTCCTCTCTCTTCTCCCCTCATCCAATGTCACCAAATCTCTTCAAAAGTTGCCAAGGATCTTCCTATTTGTTCTCAACTCGAGAAGATTCTATTGGATATCCTATCCAAAACTTTGCAAAGACCCTTACTCCACAAAATCCTTCCAAAAGCTCCTACAACCTTTTGAGTTGGCCTTGATAGTTTGTTATCGGGTACACGGGTCAATATGGGGCTGTGTACAAGGCCGTATTTGTCTTTGAATAAAACTCAGAGAATTCCGTGGAGTAAACATGGATTTAACATACGATTACATGTGGGATTGTAACTTACACGAGATCACACTGTTATGTCACTACTTTGCTTTTGTTTGGATCAAACCCGGATTCTGACTCATCCTGCGTGAATAAGCTTCCCGTTGAAGAACTCAAAACTAGTTTACTCTCTCCCAATTCTGGGTGGCGTCACGCCCGTCCCGTTAGAGCACTTTCTACAAACCAGAGCATTTATCGCTTGTCATCTTCTGTCCATGGTGAAACTCTCAGGATCAACCGATGCCATTCGATCCTTACCATCACCCTTATCTCGCTTCAATTCCCCAATATTGTCCCTTACATGCATGACCGTTGGGACTGCCATCATGCTCCGGACGATGACCGCCAATTTTAAAACGCACCAATAGTAGCTTCGTGAGGCATATTAACCCCGTGTTTGAGCATAAGTTCCTTTTAATGATTTTATTTTCATAATTTCTTGTTCCATTGTATCTATTGT
>NC_052477.1:24581511-24654941 GCF_009730915.1 Dioscorea cayenensis subsp. rotundata
AATTAGTATCAAATTTCATATTATGATTCTAATACACAAAGCACTGAGTGTATAAATTGATATAAAATATAAGGAATATTGTACACCACCATGATGAATGAGATAACAAAAAATGTTTTAACTTGGGAAAGTTAGGAATAATTAGCAGGGTTTTGACTCAGTGCTTTTTGCATTAAAAAGAGCCTCGTGTATGGCCTTGATAATCAAAGTCAGAGAGAAAAAGAAACATTTGATGTACTATGTGTCCCTGTGAAATATGCACAGTGTAGTTGGACACAATTAATGAGGGCTTTGCATGTTTTAAGAGTTGCCGCCTAATTATCAAAAACAGTTACCTGGATCTATACCATTCATGCATTCTTTTTATTCCCGGCTTTCTTTGGTTTTGAAAAATATTAGACACCTTTCATTTAATTTCCCTATGGGATAGCTTTCATTACTTGCATTAAAATATGACTCCATATCAAACCACTCTTCTCAAATCACTAAATACATTGATGGCTCTATAATCTTAACAACCCAAATAAATGATTCCTTACAAAAATAAAATTAGTCTTTCAACCATAATCAAGTGGAAAACACAACTTTCATCCTACCACAGAAACAATTTATATAATTAAAAATTTTCTTTCTCTCCCTCTGTTTGTTTGTGTGTATATATAACAGACAAACATATACATCTCAGCAAAACATAAACCAAAAACTCCATCAAGAAGAAAACCATGGATCCACTACTCATCATCATCACCCTACTCTGCTTTCTCTCCACCTCCTCCTCCGCCACTATCTCCGTCACCGCCCCACCCTCCCCACTCTCCCGGCCCACGGCGGTTACCCACTTGTCGGATGCCTCCCACCCGTCGGCCCCTGCTGCCCACCTCCTCGCCGCCACCTCCGGAGCTATGGCCCCATCATGTACTCTCGTTTGGCACTTGCCCAGCTCGTCGCCTCCACCCCTCTGCCGCCCGTGCCTTTCACCACTTCTAGATTCCCCAGTTCACAACCGCCCCACTGACATCATCAGCGCCAAAGACATAACTCACAACTGCAACAACATGGTCTCTCCAACCTCACCCTCGCTGGAAACTCCTCCGTAAGCTCGCCAATTCACATGCTCGGCACCAAAGCTCTCTCTTGGTCTCCCATCCGCCGGTCTGAGCTCCACCCCGCTCCAATCCATCCACTTCATCGAGCTGTAGCTCGGCCAGCTGCCAGCTGCCGGAGCTGTCTCGTGTGCACTACCGGGAACGTGATTCCCTCGCGCGGTGCTGAGCCGAGAGTGTTTGATGTCTGCGTGGTGAAGAGCTGGGTCAGTTTAAGAGCGTGTTGAGGACACGCTGACGGGTGGGGTTGTTTAATATTGCAGATCGTGCCGTCAATCGCGTGGATGGACTTTGCAGGGCGCGTGCAGGCGAGGAGATGGAAGGGCGTGAAACAAGAGGTTTGATGGGGATGATCACCAGAAATGCCTGCCGAGTACGCCGCCACGGGCAGCAGAGCGCGCAGACAACTCTGGATTTCATTGATCCTGTCCCTGCCAACTGTGTTGGTGACAACGCAGGAGACGCTGTCGGACGTGAACATCAAAGGCCCCATCTGGGTAATCAATCACTAGCAACTGCCTTTTCTTGTTGTGGATATTACAGAACCCCTGAAAACCCTAAATAAATACAGATACCCTACTAAAATTTGCTTTTTATATATCTATATATACTTTTATGGTGGTTAACTATAGGTTATATAGTATATACTTAATTAGCGAAATTATTTATATATGGAAAGACCAAATATTTTGAAATTTGATTGTATTAGGTATTTTTGTTAAGTGTATTGATATAATAATTATATTGATAAATATATTAAATTTACTTTTATAAATAGTGATAAACCTCAAAATATTTATCACAAAGTAAACATATAATCTATACAGTTAGCATTCAAAGTGTTAAATGATATGACACACGAAAGATATAGGACATGAATTTGAATTTAATGATTAAATAATTACATAATAGATAAGCAATTGAATTTGATGATATTTATGTAAAATGCGGAAATCTCCTTTGCAAGGCTATGATGTATATCTAATACAAAGTTTAATAACAGTACCAATGGTCTAAATTAAAGCGAACATTTTTCTGAAGATGAGAAGAAATTACAATATTGACAAACATAAAACTGTGGTGGTATAATATGTAGGATGCTGCCATAACGGCTCACTGGTGGGGACCGACAGACATCTCTCAATTGATGGTTGAATGGGCTCTCGCTGAGATGGTGTAAAGAATCCAACTCTATCTCAAGTGTGCACATTTAGACATGTGATGCAGCCATTGGCCGTGACCGCTGCGTTTGAAGAGTCTGACATCCCCATCTCCCTCACCTTAGGAGCTGATGCAAAGAAGCTCTTCATGCAAACACCTGCATCTCACGCCACTTAGTCTCCTCAGCACTATTCTTTCCAAGCATGTGGAAGTGGAAGGCTATTATGCATACCCGCCACACCTAGACTCTTCGATTAATATCTGGGAAGCACTGGAAGAGACCCAAAATGCATAGGGAACGAGCACTAATGGAGCTTTGATCCTTGAGAGATTTTATAAGTGGTGTAGTTGAGCAAAAGATAGAGCCACGGATCTGATTTTGAGCTATTACCATTTGGTGCTGCGACGATATGCGCAGGAAAACAAGCTGGAAATGATGTTTTACAGTACTTTTAGCACTTGCAGTAGACGTTTGATTGGGCGAGTAGCTAGGTGGGAGGAGATTGACATGAGTGAAACGCGAGTTGGCGTTACCAAAAGGCTGTGCTACTCAAGGCTGGCTCACACCCAGGGTGGGCTCCTGAGTGCACATATGTCTTTGAAGTACAAAGCATCTCAGCTTTCACAATATTTTACTGTATTTTTCTTTTGAGAAATGTTTGTTGAGACACTATGAATATAGATATATATATATATATATATTTTAAAATGTATTAAACTTGACACTCATTAAAAAGAGAGAGTATATCAGTAGGAGTCATAGAGAAACACCACCAGAGAAAAAGATGAAAACAAAGGAAAACAGCAGAGAAAAGAGTACATTTGAACTTACGTACGTAAGAGACAAATTAAAATTAGAAGTTAGACCAGGGAGGTTGGTCCTTAGTAGCTGTACATCATCACTTCCTGAGAAACGTGATGATGACTAAAGAACTCTAAACTGTGCATTGCTATCATAGTGGAGTCTACTCATTCCTACTTTGTCTTATGATGCTTTGTGTTGAATAAAATCTCTTTACATATGGAAATCTATTTGATATTGTTAGAATTTATCATTGTTGTCAGTAAAAGACCAAGGTAAATGATCATTCTCTTCACCAACCAGCCTTTTAAAACATATAGTTGCATTCTGAGATATACTGAGCTGTTTTAACTTTGTTAGAATTTACTCAACACCAAGAAATCATTTTATACTTCTTAAGGCAAAGTTAGGAACTATCCGCGTCCAGCTTTTAAAGCTGAGTCAAGCCTAGCTCATAAATGTAGGTTATTATAATGCAGCTTGATTTATTTTTAATATTATCATTCCTTCGTCATGATTTATTTTAAATTACAATTCATTGAAAATTCAACGGTACATAATTCTACCATAACAATTATTATAAATTAAATTTCCTCTCAATATATCATCTGAAAAGATTAAAAATTTATTGATAGAAATGTGTGGAGGAACGTTGGATGGACAGACTATTTCAATGATGCAGTATTATAATAAAATTTTATTTTCAAAAAATATCTCCATCACATTAGACATCATGTCATACTCTGATTCAGCTGACCATTTCAAGACAAGGATTGATTAACATCAGTGGCATCTGTTGGGGGGTGATGAGACAAATCCATCCATGAATTGAATACTGTATTAAAATGAATCCAAAAATGATATCCTGCCCATATGAAAATTAATTTCATTGACCAGCTTAAATTAAAATGATTATTAGTCATTCTCACCCAGGCAGACAATATTATTAATTATACAAAAACACCTATCATTTGACTTCGAGTACGATTTATATATTGAACAATTCCATGTGGTGATCATAACTGGTTCTATGAGGCCCTTCAACATTTGAGATTGTCATATCTAAGTTCTCATATTTAATATATTCATCTCAATCTTAATCCTAATGAGCAAGCCAACATGATAGTATGATTTTGTCTTATTGGACCCCTGTCCCGCCTAATACATTCTCCAATTAGGTAGTCATGTATTTTCTCAATAAGGTGAATTGAATTATTTAATTTAATTTCTTTTTATAGGAGATTATTTAAATTATAAGATGGTACCACACCCAAAAATAAAATGAGTAATTTTTACTATTATTTTTATCTTGTTCATCATTATCGACCAACTCTTTTGTGTATAGTTTGTAAATCAATATCATCCGAGTCAAATATATTGCTATAATACTTTTGTTTATGTTTATTGTGTTACTTGAACAAAGTCATATATATATATATATATATATTGTTGGGGTCCAGCTCATTTGTTGGATTGATGAATAATTGGGCCCCAAGCGCCAGCGATGATGAAGCTAGGTCAGTAGTGGAGAAGATGGAGGCAAAGAGGTAACTTTACAAGGAGAAATCTCATTCCTGGTAATCGAGAATAGGTTATGCTTTTTGGAGTGAGCTCATCCTGAGAAAGAGAGAGATGGAAGACAAAGAGGGAGAAAAGGAGAGAGGCTAGGGGCATGCGAGATTCGACGGCCAAACCTTGCCGATCTCACCAAACTCTGGGAAAGACTCCTTGCAAGCAAGACCACTCACCTATTGATTAGGTTTGATCCTTCTATTTCCTACTTGTTGTTTGTTAGCCATCTTGATAATGATGATGATGTTTGTCAACTGAGAACTCTTTCTCCCACGCGAATGTCTCTCTTGTCCGTGTTGTAGTAAACCTCTAGCTAGCTAGAGTAAGATCCACTGTAATTCATTATTGACCTAGTGGATACATGTTTATGAGGCTCTAAGTGAGTCCCGTGGCTTCCCCGATTTGTAGGGTTTCCACGCTAAAAATCAGTTGCTCGAATCTTTGGCTTTGCTTGTTCATCTCATTTTGACAAGATTTCAAGGGTTTGATGGTGTTTTTTGAGCTTGTTTTGGAGCCCTCAAGATTTGTAGAACGATAAAGATTTTGAAGCCTCAAAGCGATCCTATCTCACGCTTTTTCCAGCTTCACGCTGGTCAGACGCTGGGCCGCGAAGCCTGCTGCTTTGTGAATCCAGGCAGATTAATAAAGGAACTCACAAGGGCCGCATACGCGGCCGCCGATAGAATTACCAGTTGAAGTTCATGGGCCGCACACCGTCTGCCGTGAATGCCATCGCTCTACAGCAGTAGTGAATGAAAGACTATTGCACAAGTTGACTTCGCAGCTTTTCACTATTTCTAACATCGCCCAAATCCCAACAAGTGGTATCGAGTGTCCATGGTGGTTAGGGATTATTTGTTGTGAATCGAGATAGCCAACAAGCTTCACGGGATGATAAAGTTAACCCAATCGAATTATTCGATTTGAAGCGCAAGATGCAAGACTTACTCATTGTAAAAAGACTTGTACATGCCGATGGATGGGCAAAGAGAAACCGGAGAAGGTGAGTGATGATGAATGGAAATTTTTACATCTAAAAGCTACCGGAACGATTCGGTAATAGGTGGATGTAAACATCTTTCATCACATTTTCAAGAAGCGAAGGCCGATGCACTTTGGAAAAAAAGTAGAAGGCATGATGAAAAGAGCACCTCGTGAACAAGGCCCCAATCATTCAAGGCTAGTAAATTTGAAGTATAAAGATGGAAGAAGTATGACAAAGCATACTAGTGACTTTCTAAGCTTGATGAACCAATTGACATCTACATGAAGATGACTCTTGAAGATGAGTTGTAAAGCATTGCTACTCCTAAGTTCCTCGCTAGATAGTTGGGAAACTTTGGTGGTATCTCCGAAAGCACTTCAAAGACTCAGTGGAAAAGCTAACCATGGAAATGGTTAAGAAAAGTCTCTTTGAGTCTAAGAGGTTAGGAGGAAGGAGAAAGGTGAAACCTCCTCAGAGTGTTCTTGTTTCGTAAAAAGCCGTAAGGTCGGTAGAAGCAAGAGTAGACATCCCCATGGTTACGGCAACAAAGACACATCCAGAGGCGCATCAAGAATAGGAAAAACATCAAGTGCTTCCATCAGTAACAAGATGGGCTTACAGGAAGAGGGAGTGTGCTCCTAAAAAGATAGTAGAGTAGTGGAAGTAAATAGGAGAATGAGACTAATACAGAGCTAGTAGATGGTGACATCAGGTTGCTCATGTGATGATGATTGTATTAATCTTGTTAGCCAAGAGAGGATCTGGGTGTTTGATTCATGTGAGCTTCATTCCATGTCACTCCCCATGGTAACTTCTAATCTACCTACTCTAGTGGTGATTTTGGAAATGTCAAAATGGGTAACAGTGGTGCATCAAAGATTGTGGGTATTGGAGACATTTGCTTGGAGACTAATTAGGGGCTCAAGCTAGCTAGTACTCAAGGATGTTAGGCATGTTCCAGACATTCGCCTAAATTTGATATCCACGGTGAAGACCTAATGATGATGGGTCTGTCAGCTGGTTTTGGTGAAAGTAAGTGCAAGCTCACCAAAGGTTCCCTAGTGGTTGCTAGAGGGAATAAAGGCAAATACACTCTATGTTATGCAAGCTAAGTTACACATATGAGAGTTGAATGCACCGTAAAGATGCAAGCATTGAGCTATGGCATAGAAGACTTGGGCATGTCAAGAGAAAGGGCTACAACTCTCCAAGAAGAATCTTCTACCGAATATGCAAGGAGCATCCTCAAAACATGTGTGGATTGCTTTAGCATGGAAAACACATAGAGTGGCATTTCATTCACCCCCTCATCCAGAAATCAAATATTCTTGATTTGATGCATACCGATGTTTGTTTTATCGTGACAAAAACACTTGGGGGTGGACACTATTTTGTAACCTTAATTGATGATCATTCTAGGAAGGTTTGGGCAACTGTTTTGAAGACCAAAGATCAAGTACTTGACTTCTTCAAGGATCTCCATGTCAAGGTTGAAAGGGAGACAAGAAAACAGTTGAAGGCAGTAAGAGCAGATAATGGTGGTGAATATAGAGAGTCGCTTTGAGAAACTATCAGAGATGTCATGGCATCAGTCTCTGAGAAGACTCAGCCAAGACACCCTCACTCAATGGTGTGGCCGAGAATGAATGCAGTAACAATTGAAGAGAGGATCGATGCATGTCTTCCTCATGCAAAGCTTCCTAAGTCCTTTTTGGGGAAGCTATGAGGACTGCAAAGTGGGATATGATAAATCTTTCTCCAAAGAAACTGCTCTAGATGGTGACAGTGCGAACAGAGTGTGGATCGAAAGAGATCTCCTACACTCATTTGAGAGTATTTGGTCAGTAGGCATTTGTTCACATTCCCTAAAGATGAGAGGTCCAAGCTTGATGACAAAGCAAAAGCAAAGGCATTTTCTTGGGTTATGGTTATGGGAGTTTGGCTATAGATTGTGGGATCCAGCTAATGTGGAAGGTTATCGGGAGCGTAGATGTTGTGTTTCTAGAAGACCAAATGATCGAGCTTGATGAGCGTGGTGAAACCTCTAGTTCCTCAGCTTGAGATTCTCGTTAGTGTGATCCGCTCCTTCACCTATACAGAGTTCATCTCAAGGGGGAGATGTCCAAGAAAATGGTAATGAGATTGTTAGAAGTGAAGTTCCTCCAGTTGAGGATGTAGAGCCGCTTGAAGAAATTGAAGAAGCATCTCCAACGCCCACCACTTGAGACCCAGTGAGAAGATCTACTAGAGACCGTCATCCTTCTAGTAGATACAGTGTCAATGAATATGTTATGCTCAGTGATGGAGGAGAGCCAGAAACATATGAGGAAGCTATGCAACATGAGAAGAAGCAGGAGTGCAGGAGGAGATGAGTTCCTTGTGTGAGAACCACACCTATGATTTGGTGAAGCTTCCTAAGGGCAAGAAAACACTCAAGAACAAGTGCGTGTACAAGTTGAAGACTGAAAGTAATAGCTCACAATCAAAGTACAAGGCAAGATTGGTTGTGAAGGGGTTCATCAAAAAGAAAGGCATTGACTTTGAAGAAATATTTTTCTCCAGCTATGAAGATGTCATCCATCGAAGTTGTGCTTGGTTTAGTCGCTAGTCTAAACCTAGAGGTGGAACAACTTGATGTGAAAACCGCTTTTCTTCATGGTGATCTAGAGGATGAAATATATATGGAGCAACCGTAAGGGTTCAAAGTCAAGGGAAAAGAGAATCTAGTGTGCAAAGTTGAAAAGAGTTTGTATGGACTCAAACAAGCGCCAAGGCAGTGGTATAAGAAGTTTGACTCCTTTATGATGACTCAAGGGTACACTAGAAGTTTAGTTGATCATTGTGTGTTTGTGAAGAAGCACTCAAATGATGACTTCATTATTCTTCTACTCTATGTTGATGACATGCTTATTGTTGGTCGTGATGCAAGCAAGATTGAAGACTCAAGAGACAGCTTACAAGTCCTTTGCATATGAAGGATTTAGGTACGCCTAAAATGTATTCTTGGTATGAAAAATCTCCGTGACAGGATGAATGGGAAGTTATGGTTGTCTCAAGAAAAATACATTGACAAGGTTCTTGAGAGGTTCAATATGAAGGATGCCAAGGCTGTTTGTTCTCCACTTGCAGTTCATTTTAAACTTAGCTCAAGTCAATGTCCTTCAAGTGACAAAGAGAAGGAGGAGATGAGTCGAGTTCCTTATGCATCCGTCTGCTGGCGCTTGATGTATGCCATGGTGTGTACGAGGCCATATATTGCTCATGCTGTTGGTGTTGTGAGCAGATTTTCTCAACCGGAAAGGAACACTGGTCATGAGTGAAGTGGATACTGAGGTATCTAAGAGGTACTTCCCGGGTATGTTTGTGTTTTGGTAAGGGTGAACCCATGTTGGATGGGTATATAGATTCAGATATGGCAAGAGATGTGGACTCCAGAAAATCAGTTTCATGGTTCATGATGACTTTTTGCGGGGGAATGCTTTCTTGCCACCAAAAGTCAGAAGTGTGTTGAATTATCCACCACAGAAGCTGAGTATATTGTAATTACTGAGGGTTGCAAGGAGGCTTTGTGGATGAAGAAGTTTCTTGAAGAATTGGGTATGCAACAAGAAAAGTGTATTGTCTATTATGATAGTCAAAGCGCCATCCATCTTTCCAAGAATTCAACATTCCATTCGAAGTCCAAGCATATCGATGTTAGATATCATTGGATTCGAGATGTTCTTGAAGCCAAAGAGTTGTACTTGGAGAAGATACACACTAGTGAGAATGGGGCCGATATGTTCACTAAGGCATTATCCAAGGAAAAGCGTGAAGCATGTCGGGAAAGAGCAGGATTGGTAGAACCTCCCAAATGGTGCTGAGGGGGAGAATTGTTGGGGTCCAGCCCATTTGTTGGGTTGGATGAATAATTGGGCTCCAAGCCCATGATGAAAAAAAATGAAGCTAGGTCAATAGTGGAGAAGATGGAGGGCAAAAGAGGTAACTTTACAAGGAGAAATTTTTTCTCATTCCTTGGTAATGAGAATAGGTTATGCTTTGAGGGGGGTTCATCCCCGAGAGAGAGAGAGGGAAGACAAAGAGGGAGAAAAGGGAGAGAGGGTTAGGCAAGGAGATCGGACGGCCAAACCTTGCTGGATCTCACTCAAACTCCGGGAGAAGACTCCTTGCAAGAAGCACTCACCTATTGATTAGGTTTGATCCTTCTATTTCCCCCTACTTGTTGTTTGTTAGCCATCTTGATGATGATGATGATGTTTGTCAATGAGAACTCTTCTCTCATGAATGCCTTTGTCCTTGTGCTTGTAAACCTCTAGTTAGCTAGAGAAGATCCATTGTAATTCATTATTGACCTAGTGGATACATGTTTAAGAGGCTCTAAGGAGTCCCGTGGTTTTTCCCTCGATTTGTAGGGTTTCCACTCTAAAAATGGTTGTCTTGAATATTTGTTTGCTTGTTCATCTCATTCTGACAAGATTTAAGAGTTTGATGGTGTTTTTGAGCTTGTTTTGGAGCCTTGAAGATATGTAGAACAGTTGGGAAGATTTCGAGCCTCAAAGGATCTCATTCAGGTTTTTTTCCAGTTCACGCTGGGCTGCACGCGGCGCGCAGAAGCTCTGTTTGTGAACCGCAGCGGATTACTGAGTGAACTCGCATGGGCGCATGCGGGCCGCACACCGTCTCGCGTGTGTATCAGAATCGCTACGAGTGTCGATGAGCGATCTTGCATGCTCGCTACTTCCGCAGCTTTTTCAACTTGCTTTCTAAATACCGTCCAAATCCCAACATATATATATATATATTATAAGCTCAACGTGTTACACTAGTGAGAATGGGGCCGATATGTTCACTAAGGCATTATCCAAGGAAAAGCGTGAAGCATGTCGGGAAAGAGCAGGATTGGTAGAACCTCCCAAATGGTGCTGAGGGGGAGAATTGTTGGGGTCCAGCCCATTTGTTGGGTTGGATGAATAATTGGGCTCCAAGCCCATGATGAAAAAAAATGAAGCTAGGTCAATAGTGGAGAAGATGGAGGGCAAAGAGGTAACTTTACAAGGAGAAATTTTTTCTCATTCCTTGGTAATGAGAATAGGTTATGCTTTGGAGGGGGGTTCATCCTGAGAAAGAGAGAGAGGGAAGACAAAGAGGGAGAAAAGGGAGAGAGGGCTAGGGCAAGGAGATCGGACGGCCAAACCTTGCCAGATCTCACTCAAACTCCGGGAGAAGACTCCTTGCAAGAAGCACTACCTATTGATTAGGTTTGATCCTTCTATTTCCCCCTACTTGTTGTTTGTTAGCCATCTTGATGATGATGATGATGTTTGTCAATGAGAACTCTTCTCTCATGAATGCCTTTGTCCTTGTGCTTGTAAACCTCTAGTTAGCTAGAGAAGATCCATTGTAATTCATTATTGACCTAGTGGATACATGTTTAAGAGGCTCTAAGGAGTCCCGTGGTTTTTCCCTCGATTTGTAGGGTTTCCACTCTAAAAATGGTTGTCTTGAATATTTGTTTGCTTGTTCATCTCATTCTGACAAGATTTAAGAGTTTGATGGTGTTTTTGAGCTTGTTTTGGAGCCTTGAAGATATGTAGAACAGTTGGGAAGATTTCGAAGCCTCAAAGGATCTCATTCAAGGTTTTTCCAGTTCACGCGGGCTGCACGCGGGCCGCGCAAGCCTGTTTGTGAACCGCAGCGGATTACTAGTGAACTGCGCGGGCCGCATGCGGGCCGCGTAGAATTACCAGTGAAGTTCGCGGGCCGCACACCGTCCGCGCGTGAACTGTAACCGTGCTACGATGATCGATGAAGCGATCGCTGCTACGATTACTTCCGCTGCTTTTTCACTGCTTTCTAAATACTGGTCCCAAATCCCAACATATATATATATATATTATAAGTTCAACGTGTTACACTATTTTAATAAACTTTAGTTTTTTACATTTACACTATGACATTAAATTTAATTATCACACTATTGATTTTCTTTTTCTTTACCAAGAAATGCAAAGCTTGAAAGTGTATCGTTTTTTTTTTTTTTTACAAATGTGAACAAGAGGCCTATGCTGGACTGGGGATTGATCATTCACTCTACTGCCTTCATTTGGAGATGCAGGGCTCGGGTTGCAAGCCCAAACTCACACCGGGGACCTTTTTAACTACCACATTGAAGCCAAGAGAATTTTAGTTCGGAGAAATGAAAATCCCCAACCATCACCTTATGTAATTGCCCTGGGCTAGCCATGCCGCTAAGCTATGAGCTAGTTCGCAAATGTAGTATTTTCTATTATCATTATTATTATATAATGGCTTGCTAGTTAATCAATCTATTATTCATTTTGGATGTCATTAGGAATTTTATGAAACATCTTATTTGAAGAACCATAGATAAATCCCCCTTTTGGTGGCTTTTGTATTTTATCATTAGAGGGTGGCACGGGCCAAGATTTAGCCCGGTCTGGCTTAAAAAAATACACCGGATCAGTCAACACGGCATTTTTTTTTTTTGGGTTTTTATAAAAGACATCTTGCTCACAGGATTTGAATCCATGAGCTCAAAGTTAGAGAATAAAACTTATCAATTGAGCCACAATTCATTCTAAGTACATTATTGAAAAACACTATATATAGATATATAGATGGAGATCAAAATATTTTATTCAGAGACAACTAAAACTAAGGCAATACACTTTAACATGCATTTTTCTAAAATTATTTTATATACTCTCTCTCTATATATATATTAATTTATAAGAAAATCAAGAAGTCAAATAATAAATAAAAAAAAACTATATAAATCAATTTGTAAAATATCAAACTACTAAACAATAAATTTTCACAAATATTTTTTCTAAAAAAATTATTATTTTTGTCAACCTCCTTTTGACCCATTAGCACCAAGTCACACTACACATGCATGCCCCTAACTTTCCTAAAATAGAGGCGCTCTTATTTGTCATATATATATATATATATATATATATCAGATTGTTTGTATCAATTTGTAAAAGAAAAAAACATTTTAAAAATTAGATATTATTTTAATTATATATATATATATCAATTTGTAAAAAAAATATATTAAAAAAAAAGGAAAAAGGTGGGGGCAAGGGCAGTAGCCCTTTTTCGCCCTTTTGGCTCAGCTTCTTAACATAAATATGAATTTCAATGTCTTTGAATAATAGTTGGCACCGTATTCTTTTCAATAGTTATAAAATATAGGAAGCTTTGAAGTCAATGACTTTTTTTTTAATGACAACATGATGAGCACAATAATAATAACCTTTACATAGTATTTGGATCCAAAAGTATAAGGAAAAGTAAGAGGGAATGGGAGGGAAAGTAAGTGAAAGGAAATGAGTGGTTGAACCCTTGTTTAGATAGTTAAATTTTATGGATGAAAAGAAAATGATGGTTGCTTGATAAACTTTGTACTGGTTAAGAAGGGGAAAGGAAAGGAAAGGAAAGAAAAAGATATAGAATAATATGATTTATCAATTATACCCTTACTATTAAATAAAAATTACTTATTTTTATTTAAACACATGTATTATCAATATCTGAAACAAATGCACTTTAAGTAGTATTTTTTTTAAATATTGAGATTATTAATGTAGAATTGCGTGTATTATATGATTCCTTTCCGTATTAATTGTTATCATTGAGATTCATGAATAATTTAGGTTATCTATTTTTACCTCAAAACAAAAGAAATCCAAATTATTAAAGCTTTTCTATTTGGAATTGTGTCAGGTCTAATTCCTATTACTTTAGTAGGATCATTTGTAACTGTATATTTACAATATAGACGTAGTGATCAGTTGGGCCTTTAATTGTGTAGTATTTCTTTGTTTGATTGACCTAGAAAACACAAATAAGCAAATAAACAAATAAACAAACAAAAAAGAAATATATAATTATGAGGATCTGCGAAGGTGTGGCATAAACTCATTAAATCTATGATTTTTAATATTTTTTATAAGAAATTTTGTGCATTAACATGCGAAATAAAAACCCTAACATATGAGAATGACTCGATATTGACCATAAACAATTAAAAAGTATATAATAACAAAAACAATATAAAAATGAAATCTTAAAATGGATAAGTCTAGTGATATAGGAATGTTCAAGATAATATAGATGTGTGATCTACATCGATAAGTAGAGAGAGAGAAAAAAAAAGCAAGGTCAAATAGATGCAAGATATGTTGAATTAACAACAATGATCAAATAAAGAGTTGAAAATAATACAAGAACCTTACCTTTTAGACAAGATGATTGGTGCCGGGTGACCTTGATTACAATAAAATTAGATTAAAAAAAGTGGAAGAAAAATTTATAAATTATTATGTAATTAATTAAAAAATATAGGGCATTAAGGCCTTTTCAAAAAATATAAATTTTTGGGAGGTTCTTCCTTCCCCTGCACCCATGTTCCTTCATTAAATTAAAAAAAAATTATTCAAACAAGGGAAGGCTAATTTTGACCCTCTGAAACCCTCCCTTTCTTTTATTTTCCCTCCTCAACTCCCAATCCAAACATAGTACTAGAGTTCAAGACCAAAGTCAAAGTCGAGAGCCACCCCGATTGCAATAAATAAATAAGTATATGATTACTTTGATTCAAAATAAGAGAACTACTTGATATTTAATTTCTCTCACACTCAACAATATATGTTGAAAAATTGATTTGATAGGTAAATAAATTAAATGCAACTTTTTTTTAATCTTTTTTAAATTTATTTTGACTTGTCTCAAAATTTTTAAGTTATTATAACTTATTTTAAAATTTTTGATTTTTGGAATTAAAATTTTAAAAAATCGTTTTGTAATTTCTTTATATTTATTTACAATTTACATCACTACAAAAAAAAAAATTATAGACAAGTTGGTGAAAGTGTTCATTTGCTATCCATGGTTTTTGGTTCAAATCCCATCCAAAACACTAACTTTTTAAAGTTTAACTCTTAAAAGAATATTTTAATTTAATAATAAAATATTATTTAAAATAAGTATAGTAGAAAACTTAAAAACTCATCGGGCCCGAGGGGCTCGGATCGGACCCGATGGCTTCTGGGATGAGCTGGGTCGGGCCTGGATAAACTAGACACAGTAGGTCTACCGGGTCAACGAGGCTAGACGGGCTCTCTTTGTAGTATAGGTCGGTTTCGAGTCTGGATTTGGGTGATTCGGACCCGGGGGAAAGAATCAATTTTAATATAAGATATATAATAAAAAAAATCTATGGCAAACCTAGACCTAATCAACCAAGCCCGGTGGGTTTTTTTTGTGGCATGGGCCAGTTCTGGGTTTGGTTTTTGGTGATCCAGACCCGGCAAGAAAGAATCAATTTTATCCTAAGATATATGATAAAAAGATCTATTGCAAAATTAGATTGATAATTTCATGGAAACAATTTTTGTGAATTTAGGTTCATTATGTTTTCATTTTGTTTTCATATTCTGGTAAAGGTATTTTAGTTATTATATTTAATTGGTTAAAACTTAAAATAATCTAGATTAAAACATTATATTTAATTTGTTGTACCCCATTCTAATTTGCACCTTGGGCCTCTTTACATTTTTGTGCATATATTAGGGGTAAAATAGTCATTTGGCACTAGTGGCATTCTTGCATGCTTGCACAGTGGCTTAGCTATTTTACCAAAATAATAATAATAATAATAATAATAATAATAATAATAATAATAATAATAATAATAATAATAAAAAAATAATTAAATAAAAATGACCTTGGACAGATAACAAATGGTCTTAGGCACATGACTTTTCTTTTCTCCTCCTCTGTTAATATATACTCCAATAGAGAAGATATCTTAGATCATGGAACAAAAACTTAAACCGGTATGAAAATATATTTAAAATAAATAAAATAAATATAAATAATATGGTTACAATTGTGGGGCTATGGTCATTGATATATTATTTTGGGCGTATGTGACAAGGTCTACTTGCCCTGCCTGTTAACCCGTCTTACATGATAAATTTTTAGGGGTCGTTAAGCCACCGTAACTAATACACTACTGTATTTATTTGTCCCTTTAATACCTTCTTGTGAGGCAGCGCTTGTTGCCTTTATAAAAAAAATAATATGAAAAAAATTGTCAATTAAATGTAATTAGCAAATTGGCACCAATTAACTAATGGGATTTTCAAGTAGATAACAGGGAATATGTCTTAATTTCTGTTGTGGCTTTATAATTAGCTCTTGGGCTCAATCAAATAAGGATTGGATTTACCATAGCTTTTTGAAATAAATGTGGATAAACCACAACTTTATTGAAAAAAGAAAGACAGGGAACATAAGATAAAAGCTCTCACCAGAAGTGAGGAGAATAACTAAGAACGACAGGAAAAAAATACAATGAGAAAAGAAGCTGGGAAGGCGGAAGACACCGTCTGGTCCCTCAGGCCTGCCCAAACCATCAAAAGGAGCAACTACTCCTGCACATGATCAGGATCCGACTCTCTAGCGAGATTTGAGGTTCTAGCGCTGATGAAATTAAGGGAACGCTTAATTTTCTGAGAAGCTTCAAGATGGGTCGGTCACGACAATCAGCCGCAGTTGAGAACCAAGAGAGAAGCATATTAGCAGTTTTAATAAAAATATTGTAAAGCGGAAAAGCAGTCAAATGGAAGATGCGAGTGTTTCGTTCAATCCAGATATTCCACAAGATTGCACGGGAGATAAGATCCCAGAGGATTCGGTGTTGAGGGGTAAGGGATGGAATCCAAGAAGTCCAAAGTGTGGGAATTGAATGTGGAAACTGATTGAACCCAAGGACCTGTGAAAAAAAAACCCCAAAGACGACTGGAGAATTCACATTCAAGGAAAAGATGGTTAAGCTTTTCAGGGGCTTTGTGACAAAGGACACAGGTGTCTGTGGAGCTTTGAATGTTGCACCCTCTCTTGAAGAGATTTGTGAGAGTGAGAATTTTATTTTCCCCAGCGAGCCAGTAAAAAAGAGTTATTTTACTAGGGCAGCGGATTTTCCAGAATTGGGAGTAATGTGGACTGCGCATTCTACCATCAATAAGGAAATTATAAAAAGATTTGACTGTGAATTTCCCACTTTTTTCCATTGTCCAGGAGTAGATATCATCCTGACTATGGGAGCAATCAGGTATGATCTCTAATAGATGGGTTAACATGGCCGAGGAAGCAGAGTGAAAGAGAATCTCTGGGCTATTAATAAGTTGGATGAATTGTCTAATATTTATCCAAGGAGATGTACAATCAGAGAAAAGTGTTGGCCAGAGATCTTTGAGCAATTGTCCAGCGTTCCAACGGTCAAACCAGAGGGAAGTGTTTGAGCCATTTCTGATAATTTTGTTTATACAGGATCGGAAGGGAAGTAAAGTAGAGTTCACACCTGCCCAAAAGAAAGATTTGTCTCTAGGTGGGTTGTGGAAAAGGATTCCGTTTGGGCTACAGATTGAGTAATTAGAGTGAATGATTTTAGCCCAGCCACTGTCTGGATTACAAGATAATTTCCACCACCACTTCCCCAGTAAAGCTTTATTAAATTCCTTAAGGTTGAGAATTCCCCAACCTCCCATTTCACGAGGCCTGGTGATTCTATTCCATGCAACCAATCTGATTCCTTTGGAACCCAGGTCAGGACCTTTCCAAAGAAAACCTCTGCGGATTTGATCAATATCTTTGATTACCCAGACAGGGAGTTTGAAGACCGACATCCAATAAACTGGGACAGTTGAAAGCACGAAATTAATGAGAGTTAGGCGGCCTCCAAGGGATAAATAATTTGCTTTCCAAGAACTGAGCCTAGATCGAACCATTCCGATGAGCTTTGCCCAATCAATACGCCTTGGCCTTCTTCCGGAAAGAGGAATCCCTAAGTAAGTGATTGGCAAATAGTTTCTGGAACAGTTAAGAATTCTAACGGAAGTATGATGAGGGTGGAAACCATAGTGTGTAGAATACAAACAACTTTTCGAGAAATTGATGGAAAGACCAGAAGATCCCTCAAAAAGGTAGAGAATTAATTTAATGATTTGGAGATCTTCTTGTCCTCCAGCTGAGAAAATTAAGAGGTCATCAACATATTGTAAGTGGCAGATGTTGATCAAATGATCCAAGGAGACACCCACTAACACTTTGGATCTAAGTGCATGGGTGAACATAGCGCTTATGACATCTGCAGCAAGAGCAAAGAGCAGAGGTGATAAAGGATCACCTTGTCTCAGACCTCTTTTACATCTTATGTATCACTGAGTGGATCCGTTAATGATGAACTGTGTCTTGGCAGTACTAAGGATAGTGTGAATCCAGGAAAGCCATCTAGGTCCGAATCCTCTAGCAGCAAGGACATCAAGAAGAAAGTTCCAATCTAAAGAATCGAAAGCTTTTGCAAAGTCCACTTTGAAGACATAACCGAGGATTTTCCGCTTTTGCAGATTGAAAATTACTTCTTGGGCACCAATAATATTATCCGCAATGCATCTTCCTTTAATAAAGCCAGATTGTGAATCGTCCACCAGATTACTGATCACAGCGCTAAGCCGGGAAGCAAGGATTTTCGAGATAATTTTACAGGTGGAATTGATTAGACTTATAGGACGATAGTTCGATACATCCTCTGGCGCATTATTTTTAGCAATGAGTGCAATATGGATCCAATTTAGACGTTCGAAGTTGATAGTGCCCTCATAAAAGTCCTCACATAAATTGACTAAGGAGTCCTGAATGGTGGTCCAGTGTTTCTGAAAGAAAAAAATGGGAAAGCCGTCTGGACCAGGAGCTTTATCAGAATTTAGATCAAAAACAGCTTGTTTTATTTCTTCAAGAGTGAAGGGAGATTCAAGCTGAGAGAGATCGACACTTTCTTTATAATAAAAAAGATATTGCCAGTCGAGTAAAAATCTGTTAGGAATAGAAGTGCCAAAGAGGGAATGAAAATGATCGTTGAAGATCCTACCAATTTGTTTGTTATCATCAAACCATTGTCCGTTATGACAGATACGAGGAATATGACTTTTGTTTCTTCTTCCATTTTCTACTTGATGAAAAAATTTTGTATTGGAATCACCATCACGGAGCCAAGTAATTCTAGATCTCTGCTTCCAGTAGATTTCTTCCTGATTTAAAATGGTGTAAAGCTCAGAGTGAATATGGGAGAGCCGATTGGATTCATCCTCAGAGAGAGATCTGCTTTCACCAATGATATCAAGGGAGTTTAATTCTGTGAGAAGACTACTTTTTAGAAGCTTCGAGGCTCCAAAGGAATTTTTGGACCAAGACCGAAGATTGACTTTCAAGTGAGCAAGCTTTTTGGAAAAGATAAAAGCACCACAACCAACAGGATTAAATTCCATCCACCAATCATGTATTAAGTTCGCTAATTGAGGGTTGGTGTACCAGAATTTCTCAAATCTAAAAATTCGGTAATGCTGAAGATGATCACCAAAATCAAGACAAATAGGAGAGTGGTCAGAACCAAATCTGGGGAGGATCAATTGAGTGGTTCTGGGATAAAGAGAGGACCAATTATGAGAGTAAAGAAATCGGTCTAAACGAATCCAGATTGGTTCAGATTGACCATTAGTCCAGGTAAATCTTCTCCCGCTAATGGGGGGATCAATAAGGTCCAGATCACTTAGGATAGATTGGGAAGTAGATATGTCTCTTGGATTGAAAATTCCATTGTTTTTGTCTTCAAAATTAAACACAGTGTTGAAATCTCCGCAGATTACCCAAGGGGGTAGAAATGAGATTTCGAAGGTGGCGAAGTTCATTCCAAAAATCGGGTCTAATGGATCTAATATTTGGGCCATATACACTAGTGCAAACCCAGGAATGATCATTAGCCCGGTTAATAAATCCAACGGAAATGGAGAAGGATCCCTTATGAATTAAAGTTCCAAGGACAAGAGTGCTATCCCAAGCAATAATAATGCCACCAGCAGTACCTACTGCTGGCAAGTAATCAAAGGCATCAAGGCGCTTGCCTCCAATCAATCTTCAATAAGATCTATGGAGATCATGAAGTTTGGATTCTTGAAAACAAACGATGTCAGCATGAGAATCTAAAATGACATCTTTAACTAAGTGGCATTTTGAAGGTTTGCCAAGACCTCTAACATTCCAATTTAGAATTTTCATTGGTAGACAAAATAGGTCTAGGTGTTTGATCTTGAAGGAGATCCAGGAAATTTAGAGTCATTGGAGGCTCTTTCCTTTTCAAGAGAACTAATTTTATCTAGGCATTTTGACTTATGAGTAGGAGATCCTAGAAATTTAATGCCACAAGAGTTGCTATACTTAATAAGTTGAGCATCAGTCCAAGAAGAAAATACTGAATTAATAGGATTAGGCATACCTTCTCTTGGGTCTTCTGGTATTTTCTTTTTAGAGGATCGAGGAGGAAGAGGAACAAACCCTGCTTCTTCAGTCCAACGTCCAGAAGGTTTCTTGGGCCTCTCACTTCTTCGAATTTGCATTGGAGCAGTGGAATGAAGTGATGGATTATTTTCCAAGATTCTTGTTTCTTCGGGTTCAGTTTCAGCTGTAGGAATATCTTCTTCAAGAATAGTGTCATCATCTTGCAAATCATTATCAAGGATGTCTTCATTATCACCCCAGTCAAGAAGTTCTTCATCAGAGGGGTCATCTGATGGAATATTCTGAGGTGAGGGGTCTTGAGAATAAAATTTATCAGAATTAATACTTGGGATCAATGTCCAACCCCCATGAACGAAAATCCATTAATAACCGTCTGGTATTGGGATTGATGGGGGGAGAATATTCAGGTGTGGAGGTAAAGTCCCCTGTAAGTTGATATCAGTAAGATCTTCCTTAGGAGTAGAGATGGGCTCCTTCCCTGAAAGAGAATGATCAATATCAGGAATAGATTTGTTTAATTTGGGAATAACCAAATTGGTAGATTTAAAGTGCTTATCACGAGGCGAGAGATCTTTAGTGGATGGAGAGAGATCAAAATTTGGGGAATGCTTATCATGATGTAATAAAGCACCATCAGATGGAATATCAGGATTGTGGTGATCTCGAGGCAAGCTCTCCAAGATGGGAGATGAGTTGGAGGTGATTGAAGATTGGTTATCTCTAGGCATCTGATCAATATTTGTCAGAATAATGGGATCGCGAGCTGGGATTAAATCGTATGGGACCTTATCCCGAGACGTGATCAGAGAATCACATGTGTGAGCAATGTTTGAATTTGAATTTTTGCAGGAATCTTGGGAATTACGATCTCGAGGCAAGAGGGACGAATGTATGGTTCCAAAAGTTAATTCAAAATCCCCATCTCGAGGCAGTGCAACGGCCGAGGATTGGCCAGCCATTACGTTGCCACTGCATGGCAACAGTATGGCTTCTTTCTCGGGTTTCTCACGAGAAACAGAATGGAAAACATGATCTCCGGCCAACGGCCGATCAACTGGAGGAAGGGAATCATCTCCTTGAAGACCGAAGGCGTCAATCCTCGTCGAGTGGCCGGGACCGGAGCTATGCTCAACAGTCTCGCCAGGATTATCATCAACGAGGGATTGAGAAACGGGTTCTTTACCTTTTGAAGCCTTAGGGACTTGATGAGTGCTGCGGCGAGGTAGATCTGGAGGACGATGAGGATGAATATCAAGATTCTGTGGGTTAAGAGAGCTTGATGGGGTGTTCGGGGATTGACGAGGTGGGGCACGAGGGTTCTGAGAATTCTGAGAAGAGACCCGATTCACTGATCCATGCACAACCTTGGAACGAATAACATGAGCTCCGTCATCTTCCAGCTTTACTAGGAAGCTCCTAACACCGACGTCCACCGTGATTTCCAACGGAAACCGGATCGAGGGTTTGAGTCTCACCAAAGTTCTAAGATGCTCAAGAGTAATGTGTTCTTTCTTTTGAACATAGATAAGATCACCGATCGGTCTGAGAACCTCTACAATTGAGTCCCAGTTCCAGCAATGGAGAGGGAGGTTGGAAATTCGGATCCAGTTGTAATTTCCCGCAGCTATCGCGTGCGACCCAAACTCGGCAGTCCAATGAGAGAGACTAATCATGCAAGGTCCATGAGAGGAAGTCAGGGAGATCGGGCTTCTCTTAACCACAGTTGCAGCATCCCTCGCAGAGGCCATGGTGAGAACAAAGTCATCGTTAAAAGGAGTAATATGCTCACAAAGACCAGTATCCAAGCATTGAGAGAGAAAGGAGTGGAGTGACTGGATGCTTGCATTGCCAGATAAAACCCTAATTATCACCATTTTTTTGAGATCTTCTTTGGAGTTAAGAATGGTTGCAGTGATGGGTAAAGATACTCGAAGGGAGGCAGGTGAAGATCGAGCAGGAACATGTAACTTAGGAGATTGCCTACCCTTGCATATATATTTTTTTTAAATTTTTATTTTCTCTTATTATTCTCATATTCAACTCTATTTTATTTTAGTAAATGACATTTATTTTTTTAAATAAAACAAAATAAAATATATTAATATGTGATACATTCAAAGACATCAATATTTAACTTTACATATGGAACCATATATGATTATAAGCACGGTAGACATTTATTTCTTACAACCACGTATATTTGGTTTTCTTGCTACCAAACCTTAATTTCATATATAAGCAGAGGGAGCCAAGCGAGGTGACACCATAGCCTTCAAAGGCACAGCCTTGGGTACCACCAATCCAAAGGACTCTTTCATATCAATTGTCTCCCCTGCGGGTAGTTGCCAATCAAACGCATGCATAAGAACACCTAGGAAGTATTGCACGAATATTATACCAGCTTGCTTTCCTGCACATATTCTTCTTCCAGCTCCAAAAGGTATCAGTTCAAAATCAGTACCATGTGGCTCTATGTTAGTAGCTTTCCCACCTGGAAGAAACCTCTCGGGATAGAATTCTAGTGGGAACTCCCATGTGTCTGGGTCCCGACCAATGGCCCAAACATTAATAAGAAGACGAGTATTAGCAGGAATATGATATCCATTGACTTCACATGGTTGGGCAGAGAAATGAGGGAGACTAAGGGGTGTGGATGGGTGTAACCTAAGTGCTTCTTTGCAAACAGCTTGGAGATAAGGTAGGTTCAGTATGTCAGATTCTTCAAGCATGCGTTCTCGGCCAATGATGGTGTCCAACTCTGATTGCAAGCGTTTGAGAATGATCGGGTTCTTTAACATCTCACTGATTGCCCATTCAACAATAACTGATGAGGTGTCACTTCCGGCCGTGAACATGTCCTATCATGCATGTCATCAGTAATATTAGTTTTAACATTAAAGATGATAATAATATATATGCTAGATTATGTTAAGCAAGAGAAATTATTATATCCTATAAATTCACGATCAACCAAATTAATAACCTTTTTAACTATCGACTCATTCGAAGTGAATGAGAAGACAAGGAAGAGATAATCTTATATAATCCAAGAAAGACATCCAAGTCAACCTTTGACAATAAGTCATATATATTTATATATTAAAGTTCAATAATTGTACTTATTTCCGTAATCTACCTCTAAAATTATAACCAATGAGAAGCTTAATTGCATGGCATGAAAAGAATAGTGTCATACCGAGATGAGAGCCCTGATGTTGACATCAGACAACTTCTCTCCATCGTCGTCTCGGAGCTTGCTAGCCATGACAAGATCAATGAAGTCCGGCGAGCACTGTCTCTCGGAAGCGGTTGGCTTGTGCTCGTCCAACAACCTTTTGATCATCTCGTCCAACCTCTCATGCACCCTCTTCATCTTGGCCTGTATTCCCTGCAAGTCCATCCACGCAATCGACGGCACGAAATCCCCAACGTTGAATAACCCTCCACCAGTCATCAAATCCTTCAAAGCAACCTTAAACTCACTCAAGTCTGAACCAGAGACATCGAACACCCTCCTGCTCAACATGACCTGCCCAATGATGTTAGCCGTAGCGCAGATGAGTGTTTCCGGCACGACAACGAGTTCGTTCCTTGAGCTGGACTCAAGCATGGTGCGCACCATGTGCGAGACCTCAGAGCGTCGCACAGGCCCCCAGTCAGTGAGCGCCTTGTTACTGAGCATGTGAAGTGTGCTGAGCTTGCGCAGGAGCTTATACCTCGGCGTGTAGTTAGCGAACACCATGTTGTTGCCGTTGTAGGTGATGTCTTTGCCGCTGATGACATTGTTTGGTCTGTTTGCGTACTGGGCGTCGAAGGCTGTGAGGAACGCCCGCGCGGACGAGGGGGTTGAGGCTACCACAACGCTGCATACCCATCTTCAAGTACATGATCGGGCCATAACGTTTGGCTAGTTTGGCGAGCCCTACGTGTGGGGCTGGCCCGATCATCGGGAGCGCGCCGAGCAACGGGTAACCTCTTGGCCCTGGTGGCAGCCGGAGATTGGAGCCACGGTTAATCAAGAAGAAGCAAACAAGCAAGAAGATAGAGCTAAGTATAAGGATAAGGTTTATATCCATGGCTTTGATTACTCTTTGTGGAAGCTTGTTAGCTATATATGTTTGTATATATATATATATATAGAATAATGAATTGGTGACATGAACACTATTCATCGGGGACAGATGTACATGTGTATGACTTTCAGGGGAAGCTAGACGAAAGATTTCATTATTGGAGTGTTGATTTTAAATGTTTCGCTGACCCTATGAGGGGGACAACAAAGAAAGAAGGCATTGAAAATGTACAATCTGGGAACTCACCAACCTCATTCTATCCTCCCTGTGCCAAGTGCCGACCTGTTATTAATTACTTGTAGATTTTTGTTCTAATTTGTAGGATAAAAGTTGAAAAGAAATTTGATGAATGTGAAGGCAAACAAAATAATTGAGTTTGATTGGAAATATACAAAAAAAAATTTATATAAAATAAATAAATCACCATTTATTAAAAAAATAATTTTTAAAACAAAACAACAAAATAAGGATGAACAGGACCGGACCATTTCGATAATAATTCTTCTAAATCTTCAAATATAAAAAAAGTTATATAAATATATAAAATAATAAAAGTTTAACTAATATAATTGGTGTTTCAGTATGTTTATCACCTACTCACACTACACCAAAAAAAGGCTTTTGAGGCGGTTTTCGAGCCCTATAGAGGCGGTTTTAACCGCTTCTATAGGTATTGCGTTGGTTTTTTCACCCGCCTCTAAACCGCCTCCTATCAAGCCGGCTCTACACTTTAGAGCCGGTTTGTACCAACCGTTGGGGTAAGTTTTATCTATAGAAGCAGCTTTTAATAACAAGCGTAACCGCCTCTATAGCTAATAATTTCTTATTCTTTTTCAATAGTTTTAGAGGTGGTTATAACCGCTTCTAAAGCTAATAATGTCTTATTTCTTCTCAATAGCTTTAGAGGCGGTTATAATCGCCTTTATAACTAATAATTTTTTATTTCTCTTCAATAGTTTTAGAGGTGGTTATAATCACTTCTATAGCTAAAAATTTCTTATTACTCTTCAATGGTTATAATCGCCTCTATAGCTAATGATTTTTTATCCTTACTAAATAGTTTAGAAGGGGTTATAACCCCCTTTATAGCTGATAATTTCTTATTCCTCCTCAATAGTTTTAGAAGCGGTTATAACCGCCTCTATAGCTAATAATTTTCTTATTCCTCTTCAATAGTTTTAGAGGCGGTTATAACCACCTCTATAGCTAAAATTTCTTATTACTCTTCAATAGTTATAATCACCTCTTTAACTAATGATTTTTTATCCTTACTAAATAGTTTTAGAGATGGTTATAACCCCCTCTAAAATTATTATTTTTCTAACATGTTTATACTTTTAGAGGCGGTTATAACCACCTCTAAATTTGTTCATTAATTGAATTGAATTTTAATTTATTATTTTATTAATAAAAAATAAATTTGAAGGAAAGCAATGCCTTTGGCAGTCCCAAGTGCAAACATCATCCTTGTTGCCCAAGATAATGAAGCCACTGTCTCTGAAATCCTCAAGCAAGATAATACAGGTTACACAAATTTACACCTTAAAAACACCCACACAGGATCCGTGACTTTGGAAGAGCAAGCAAAAATGTAATAATAATAATAATAATAATAATAATAATAATAATAATAATAATAATAATAATAATAGAAAGATAATTTAATAGAAAGATAATTTATCTGTCAATATCATATACAGGAAACTTTATATCATCAGTAAATAATAGATGAAAGCATATTTTCCAAAGGGCCCAGAGATTGATGATCATCTTGCAAAAGCCCAGTACCTTGTATCATGCAAAGATCAAATGATGCCATCGTGCATCAAATCTTTCACATCATCGACCCATCCCTTTGACAGTATTGTCTTGGATCTTCTTCTTCTCGGTGTCCTTGAGTACACATGCGAACCTCTTCATCCTTCTCTGAAGCTTTTGGAGCTCATCCTTGACTCCTAACACCATGATGGCCTTCTCTTCAATGACATCAGTGAGCCTCTCCACCAGCTTCCCAGTAAATGCATCCACTAGCCAATGAAAAATACTACTTCAAGCATCTTATCTGATGTTTTAGTATTGCACCTTGTAAACATATCCTATTGTTTGAACTTTGAATCATCAATACAAGTTGAAGAAGAGGACAAATGATATAAACAATAAACGGTTTAATGAATGATGATTCATCATATATAGGAAATGCAATTTGTGGATCTAAAAATTAATTAAAGCAATGTAACATGTGTCAATGGTTTGACATCAAAGAAAGGACATATTCAGACAAGTAAATTGTCAGGGGACCCATGTAGATATAATCAATGAAGTGTCATGAAAATGCCACAAAATTTTGGCTATATATGATGCATGACAACGATGAATGATCAATAAGGTGGCATGTTCTTATAGGAAGCAGGCTAGAAGTCTCCAACAATCATTTACAATGCCAAGAAACAAGCATGTATTGTGTTATTTTCTTATGTCAGGAAGCATGGTAGAAATGGTTGGTAGATGTTTAGAAGTTATGAGTATCTGTAGGCTGCAGTTACTTTGGCGTAAGTGACGAGTAAAAGCACACATAGCAGAAGCAGCACCGATAAAATTTAAGACCATTGAAGCCTTGTGTTGATGAACCTGGCCATAGATAATAAGGTCAAGGATAGAATTGATTATAAATTTATGATCACATAATAATTGAACAAAAACTGCAGAAATAATACCAGCTAAGTCATTCAGCACCAAAAGTAATTAACAAATCATTCAACTTGTGTTTCTTTAAACGTATATGTATCATACTATATCACATTAATTAATGGCTTACCAATCAAATCGTTTACTGACTTGTGCATACATGAATAAAGAGGTTTTGTTACATTAGTTTCATAGAGAAAAAACAGAGCTTCCTCAGACCAACAGTATATATATATATAACAAAGAAGGAAATCAACTATTAAATAACTGACATGCTATTCTATCAAACTCCAAAACTGATGGTGTAAATGAATTAAGCTGTCACAAGTACAAAGAGATCATCGAGTTTCAAGTTCAACTCACAGCGTAAATTTAAGAAATAAGTAAAGAAGAAAATCATTTCATGATAACAAAATTACATATTTGGCACACAAATATGTCCAGAGCTACTCCTCAGTTAGTATTGGTTGTCCAAAGAATACTAATTACTGAGGTTTCTTTATATTCATAGAAAGATAGCTTATTGTTAGCTTAAGGTTAGTGGAGATTCTAGAGGTTGGAGTGTTAAAATCAAACTAGTGAATTAAACCAAAGCTTAAAAAACAATGAAAGGTTTATATTAATTCTTCTTCCATCATCAATGTTTTGCAACTACAAATCATACAAAAAAGTAAACAATTATTTCAATATCCAAAGAGTGTTCATTCTAAGATCTATGGTTTGAAGATTTTCTTTGAGTCAAACTCCTTGAATTATATCATTTTTCTTATATTTCTCATTTTTTTGTACTTGTACATGGACATGATAACAACCAACCCTGCTGGCCAATAAAAGATAATCAGTATAAAGCGGGTATGAGACCTCCATTACCAACTAGGTAGATGTTATGCAGAAAGAAGACAAAGGTTAAAAGCTCACCATGCATTGGTGCCATGCATATTCTCCTCCATTGGGACCTAAAGCCAGGAAAGATTACAATGAGAGAACTTACAATAAAATATACACACAAGATTAAGCCATGCAAATAACATCATCTGAGGCTCCTTATTAAAAAGAAACCACTACACGGTGAGACTTTTCGGATCTTGAATTTTTACATCATCGAGGACTCTTCAGGTATACTCTACGAGGATGAATACTCGATCACAACCATAGCTCTGAAAAATATGTGGTTACAAATAATAAATACCAATATCCAACATATAAGAAAACCGACATAATTCTTCTTTTCATTTAGGCAACCGCAAAGGTAAAATGTGGTCTTCAGAAGACACAGCACAAGGTTAATAATGTAAGGCTTCGGCAAGTATTTTTCCATATATTCCATGACAATTACAGGAAATGTTCTTTGAAAACATTAAAAATTTGTTGATGGGCGAGCAAGAAATTGAATAAAAGTCTGCTCAATGGAAGGTTGAAATTCGGTGATAGAAGCATGCATGCCTATGTGTAAAAAGGGACGTAAGTGGTTTTAGACTTTAAGGAAAAAAATCAAAAATGAGGGAAACATATTCAACCAATATTGATTAAATTTCCTCAATGCTCCCCTACTGACTTCACAAACTATTATGCTTCTTTCAATAGTGTGAATCAAAGGACTCAGAAACATTATGGCATGCTCAATGAAAGTTTGGTAAACATTATATGTGCCTAAGATGTGAATATGGTCAAATGGCATGTGCATAGCATATCATCAACAGTTGAGTTGTTTGTTGGCATGTCCACACTAGATTAAAGGCTAGTGACCATGAAAATCAATCATATTTGGTTTTTGGCATAATTCATATGCAAAGAATGCAAAAGAAGAAGCATTGGTCTGAAAATAAACAACATGGACTGTGTCATGAGTATTTTTGCAATTACATAGGAGATTTAAGTAAATTTTCAATTATCCATATAGAACCATTGATCTGAAAAGAACCAGAATTGAACAATTAAATGATAATCAAGCTATTGATAGTTTGATATGTTATTCGACTTTAATGTTGTCGAATATAATTCACAAGGAATGCTCATTTAAAAAGGTAACATAAACGGAAGTTATAAAAATAAAAATAAACACACACACACACACAGAATTAGTGCAATAAAATAAAATAAAATAAAATAAATAACAACCAAAACTGCATTGGGTCTGTCACAAAAGTAGTAACTAATAATCAACTGTTCACACATTATGCTAGATCCAACATAAACATTAATGATACAAAATTCATTCATGCCATTTCTATTGATTGGATATTTACTAGTGCATAGGATTAATTTTATCTGATCATATGAGCAAAGATTACCTCAACCATAATGAGCATTGAGCAATTCTTCAAAACACAAACAACTTTTCTTGCAAGATCAAGAATGTGCCTCGGTGTTGTCACAAGTAAATGAACAGAGCTCATATAAACACATAATGGCATCCTTCAAGTTAGTTCCTCAATGGTAACCATGACTGAATCTTTAAATGGTTTCCCCAACATTTTGCATACTTGAGATGTTTGGAGAGCCAATTCTCTTGTGGGAACCAATATGACAACTAATACTAGAAAAAGGGGAAAAAAACAAATTAGTATTAGAATACATTTGGAGAAAATTAATTTGTTTATCTTCCAAGAAGGTAACCCCATACTTGAAATAGTTGCAAAACAATTCGAAACATTAGTTAACAAAATTAGATATGGAATATGTGGGTCAAACTTCAAAAGACACACCAAAGAAAAATAGTAGAATTAATACTACAACTTTGAAAATGGCAGCTTATTCTTTCAAATAATAGACATAAACTGATTGATGTAATGGCAATAAAAACAATTGTATGGGAACCTTGAATAAAATTGTTATCTTGAACAATTTTTTCTAGAGCAGGAATGCAAAATGCAGCTGTTTTCCTAGTCCCATTTTTATCCCTGGCAAGTATGTAACTACCAGTCAGTGAAATCGGAATGCTTTCTTGAATATGCGAAGGTCTTTCAAAATCCCTTCTCATATATTCTCATAAGAAACTCTCACTTCAAAAAGTAATCTTCAATTCATTTCCCTTAGTTGCAGCAGCATCCTATAAAATGTATAAGAATGTATTTCATAAATCAAGGCCTTTCAAACTCTTAACCACATGATTATTTTTTCAAGGTCAATGACCAAGTTCAAGGGTAATTAGCACATTAAGAGTAGATTTATCAAAATTAGGAGTTTGGCAGTTAAATCCCTATAGATCATTAGACTAAGATTGCAGACTTTAGTAGCCATAACTAGATCATCCGCAAACATGGAATGATTGAAGTTGTAATTTAATCTATTATCAAAACCAGGAACCCAATTATTAGCCAATGCATAACTCCAAAACCCAAAACTAACACAAAAATCATTAAAAATACAATTAAAAAAAAAAGAAAAAAAGAAAGAAAGAAATTAGAGTGAGGAAATACTTGATCCTCTGGACGGAAACAGGGATGGATGATTCCATTCATATCTAAGTAGAGATTATCAAAGTCAAGGCAATTAGGATTTGGCTTTGAAGTATCAACAGGGATTCGAACCCCCTCGATCTCCATGGGCTCCTCTTCCACAACATCAACCACCACCGTGGGGGTATTTTTCCGCCAACCAACGGTAGAATGCCTGAACTCCCATCACCAGCGATGATTTCTAGCACTCACGAGCTCGTCGTTCGTGATCTAGGCCTTAATACGTGCTCTCGCGGTCGCGAGGAAAAAGGAACAAGAAAACCCTAACGGGATTTGGATTCGGATTTCCTCCACAAAACTATCTCCTCTCGCGAACTTCATTGGCTCGTTGGCTAGTATATTGATAATATTAGCGCTTATACAGTCGGTTGCTTTAAACCGGTTCTAAAAGTGAGATTAATTTTCTAATCCCTTAAATTAGAGCCGGTTTTCCAAAACCGGCTTTCCTTGTCTGCCTCTATAACTAGAATTTGGTGTAGTGTCAATATTATCAAAACCGGTACCAGACTAATTGAATTGGTTCTAGAAGCAATCTGGTTCTCTAATTGGACTAATTTATAATTGAACCTAGTAAAAACCAGTGTGAACTAGTGATTTTAATTTTTAAGTGAAAAGATGATTGAACCAATGGTTGAATCAATGGTTGAACCGTTAAACCAGTAATTGAACCGCCAGTCTCTTAGTAAACCCTTTTTAGATACATAAAAATATTATATTAAATTAAATTATTTAAAATATTTAAACTGATCCAACGCAATTAAATTTGACCCGATAAATGACCCAACACGTTGATTAGTTCAATGTCTTCTCCGGTTCGGTATATAGGTAGCGCCACAATAAGCCAAACAATCCGAGTCTTATTAGTTAAGTAAATCAAAAGATAAGAGGCTTGGGACATCATTAACCCATAGACACTTTTACGTGTAAACGGAAGAAATGGTGAGCATTGGCATCAATATTCCGATAACTTTTAATGAAGTCTGCATGGATATGACATTATTCGACATGGTCCTCAATCATTTATCTATTAATAATTGAATAGTGTTTAGTAGCCAATTAAGCAAGATGTATCAATAGTATTGTACAATATGCATGGTAAATAATAGTATTGTACAATATGCATGGTAAATGTTGACAAGAGAATCCGTTCGTTTATTAAGATCAAGATGCATCCTGGTCAACTAGATGAAAAAATCAAGATAATGATTATAAGAAAATGTGAGAGAAGAAAGTTGTCATTCATTAGGGCAATAGCCCGATAAATAGATATAAGAGTATATAAAAGTATGTATAAACAGAGAGATATAAGATATATTTATATATTGATGCAGCGGTATATTTGAGACCATTGATTCATGTACGAATACCCGATAACAAGCCTTCCAACACTTCTTGATCAATGATAACAAGGATTGGGAAAGAGTAAAATCTTATTAATCAAGAAAATGATGATCACAAAATTGATTTTCTCTTGCCCGTAGGCTTACAATAAATAGGCAAAAATAGTAATAAGAAAGGAGATAATTTGAAAATTTACCAAAAATAGTAAATTCTCAAATATCAGCAAGAAATAAAAGGTTTAACAAAATAAAGACTATTACCACAAACGGTTTACAAATAAGAGATTTCTAGCCTAATATATAATGAAATCAAATCTTTCCTAAAATGACAAAATTGTTGTTTTTGAGGCCAAGATGATGGAATTCGGCCAAAACTGGCATGACTCACAAGCAAAGCTAGTGAGTTGTGCTCGTTGACTTGTTTTCCTTCAAGTGAGACCCTTAAAAACCAAAAATCCACCGCTTAAAAAATTACCAGAATACCCTTGTTAGGCCATGTCCCATTTGTCCAGAAAGACACTGGCTTGCTCCTCAATATGCCCACAACTGATCTGTTGATTCTTGAACTTCATTCTGAGCAAGCAACTAATAGAACTCCGTGGTGTACTCCTCCACAATGCGAGTTCCTTGGCGTAGATTATGTAAACGACTGAAAATCATGTGCTGGTAATTGTGGGGTAAGAAATTAGAGCGCATGTGTTTCTTCATCTTCTCCCAAGAGTTGATCTTGTCCTTCCCCAACCTGCTAAGGTTGAGCTTCAGTTGTTGCCACCAAGCGGTTGCGAGGCCACGCAGCTGTGTCGCCACTAGTGCCACCCTTCTATCATCCGGGACCCGTTTGAACTCCAAGATCACCTCGACAGTGGTCAGCCAGTCAAGGAACTCCTCCGCTTGTAGTCCACCATGGAATTCTGGAATATCGACCCGTATGCCAAATTCCCAATGCCTATCTTCATCGCGGTAGTGTCGATTGTCACCCCCATAATCTTGCCCTCCTCGTCATACTTGAGATCGTTGATTCGCGCATCAATACTCGATAACAAGCCTTCCAACACCTGTTGATCAACGATAACTAGGATTGGGAAAGAGTAAAATCTTATTACTCAAGAAAATGATGATCACAAAACTGATTTTCTCTTCCCCGTAAGCTTACAATAAATAGGCAAAAATAGTAATAAGAAAGGAGATAATTTGAAAATTTACCAAAAATTGTAAATTCTCAAATATCAGAAAGAAATAAAAGGTTTAACAAAATAAAGACTATTACCACAAACGGTTTACAAATCAGAGATTTCTAGCCTAATATATAATGAAATCAAATCTTTCCTAAAATGACAAAATTGTTGTTTTTGATGCCAAGATGATGAAATTTGGCCAAAAACTGGCATGACTCACAAGCAAAGCTAGTGAGTTGTGCTCGTTGACCTGTTTTCCGTCAAGTGAGACCCGTAAAAACCAAAAATCCACCGCTTAAAAAATTACCAGAATACCCTTGTTAGGTCATGTCCCATTTGTCCAGAAAGACACTGGCTTGCTCCTCAATACGCCCCGCATCATATATACATATACGTTATACATAAAGGAATATTACTCTAACACGCCCCCTCAAACTCACGGTGGGTCGCAAACCAACAGGTTGTCAACTAAAAACTGAAATTGAGCTACAGTATGTGCCTTAGTGAAAAAATCAGCAAGCTGCTTTGAAGAGGTAACATACGGAAGAAGAATACTGCCAGCAAGATAATGATGATAAACAAAGTGAAGAGAGACCTCAAGATGCTTCGTGAGCTCATGAAACACAGGACTGGTAGAATTTTTCATGGTACTCTGGTTATCACAAAAGATAAGAGTGGGGGCAGATGTGGAGACACCAAAGTCTATCAAAATCTGGTGCAACCAAAGAACTTCCTTAGCAGTGGATGACATATAGCACCATACTCAGCCTCAGTAGTGGAAAGAGTAACATTGGATTGTTTCTTGCTTTTCTAAGAGATAAGTGGATCTCTAAGAAAAATGCAGAAACTAGTAGTAGATCTCCGATCAGTAGCATCGCCTGTGCAATCAATATCATAGTATGCATGCAAATCAATCAAGGACATGGCAAAAGAAAAGTAGAGATTGAGTGATAGTGCCATGGAGGAAACGAAGAACCTGTAGAAGTGCAACATAATGAGTAGATCAAGGAGCACTGACAAACTGGCTAAGAACGCGACTAGCATACACAATATCAGGCTGAGTGATGGTCAGATAAACAAGAGCACCCATAAGACCTCGATAGTGGCCAGGATAGTCAACAGCTCACCATCAAAAGAGGAGAGACTATGATGCAACTCAATAGGAGTAGAGGCAGTACGGAGATCAGTGACACCATCTTATCGAAAAATATCAGAAATGTACTTTTGTTGAGATACCAAGTAACCTCAAAGAGAATAAGAGACCTCAAGACCAAAATGTATGGAAGAGATCCAAGGTCTTTCATCTGAAACTTGGTGTGTAATAACTGTTTTAGACAAAGAATAGTACTAACATCATCACTAGAAATAACCATATCGTCAACATAAAGAAGAAGAACAGTGAGGCCTCGAGGAGTCTACTGAGTGAAAAGAGCATAATCATGAGAGATCTCGGTGAAACCAAGAGCAAGAACTACACTATAAAAATGCTTAAACCAGGAGCAAGAGCTTGTTTAAGTCCATAAATAGCCCAATAAACATGACAGACATGCTAAGGAAGATGAAAGAAACCAGGATGAGTCATATAAACAACCTCAGAAAGATCCCCATGTAAGAAGGCATTAATCACATCTAACTGATGAAGTGGCTAGTGACAAGAGGCTGCAATAGCAAAAAGAAGACGAACAGTAGTCAACTTGGCCACAGGAGCAAATGTCTCCTCATAGTTAATGCTATATTCTTGAATAAAACCACAAGTAATAAGATGCGTCTTGTGGCACTCAATGCTACCATCAGCTTGGGTCTTGCCCCGACAGACCCACCGATAGCTGATAGGAGTAACATCAAAAGGAAATGGAACAAGATCCCATATATACATATGCTGAAGGGCATCGAGTTCCTTCGTCATAACCTGCTGTAATGGGATAACTCATGATAAGACTACGGCTTGAAATGGGAGTGAAAGTGCATATTCTGTAGGAGGATGACGAATGTTGGTGCACGGGTTTGTCGAAGCAATAATCCCGGATGAGCGGGTATCGAACCCACATGGAGTAGGGAATAAAAACACTTAATCCGCATCTTAGCTATGTGAAAGATCAGTAGTGATAAGTGTGACAATGATTCAATTCTCAAAAGTAAAAACAACAAGTAAGAAAGCACGAGTAAAGGAGGAGGTAAGGCAATCGATAAAGATGGGCTACTCGGATAATGCTCCGCCTAGGACAGTTGTTTCAAGTGCAAGAACCCTCTATTATACTTCCTAATCAATGTAATGGTGAGTCGTGGAAATCCTTAAATACATAGTCTCAAATCTAAGGTCAACTATGCCTAACTCAATATATGTCCCGGAGGAGAGATTAGATAACCTCTCAACCTCACACTCGATTAGAGTTGCAATGAGCTCTAGGGATTCCAAGTGATAAATCTCTTCCTAAATATAGACCTAACCCTTTGGTCCAGGTGGAAGGTCCATAACCATGATTAAGACCTAGATACTAAGATCACCTCAACGCCTCACTCCGTTGCACGCACAACTAAGCCCCAGCGGAGGGTCATCCCTTAGACCATTCACTTTATTATGGCCACAAAGAACTCGAGGAACCGAAGTAGAATCTATCGCGTCGGAGGGGAAAGGGGATGCTACTGTAGCTCTTGACTCACCCTCTCAACCCTCTCCAACCTAGCTTTGTCTAACGCTCGTGGTGTGTCACTCACTCACAAGGTTACCAACAAGAACTCTCAACCCTAGTGTCACTCTAGGGGAAATGTTAATACAATCAAGCATTTAAGGTTGGAACTCACAACAAACATCAATTAATTGAAAGCATAATAAAGAGATTCAATGAAACAAATACATCCTAGGGTTCACAAATACCCAAGTACCCACTAGGGGTTTAGCTCTCCATGGAGCTAAGTACAATCAAAGAAATAGAATGTAAAAGCAATGAATCCATAGAGAAATCCCCTCGATAGTCGTGTCGATGGTCTTGTGGAAAGTGACAAAAATTTCAAAGATGGTAGTAGCTTCACACATCCTCTAAGGTAGCCTTTTCCAAAGCGGCCGCTAAGGTGGCTTTCACACTTTCGAGGTGGTAGCTCTCTCTACCGGAGTGGTAGCTTTCACTCATCCTATGAGATAGCTCTTTCTCTCATTAGGGCATAGCTAGTATCCGACTTATGAGAGTAGCTTCATACTTCATAGGTGGTAGCTTTTTCCACCCACAATGCAAAACAAACAAGAAAACTATTTTGTTCCTTCTTTTCATCATTTTTTAACACAAGAAACAACTATAACTAGTCCCTTTAACATTGAACATGAATTTCCAATAGAGTTTAAAGAGTGAGCAGTGCACTAAGTGTAAATCGGGCAAAAATTCCTAAAAATTCAAATAAAACTAGAGCATGAAGATATTCAATGTTAAAAATTCTCTTAAACTCAAGAATACAATCATTGCAACTAAGGTGAACCGCCATTAGCTATGTGAGCATGCATATTAATCAAGAACAATAAAAAGGATGTGTGCACTATGAAACTCCCCCCCCCATACGTAAGTTGTACATTGCCCCCAATGTACACATGCAAGCTCACTCATAATGTATATCAATGAAGAATATATGTGGGAGAAGCAATCAAAACAATACTCCCCTGACTCCTAGTGTCGTGTTTGATGGAGCTAAGTCCTTGGGAGTAATGTTCTGACGGGTTGTGAAGCTCACACGGGCAAGTGCCGAAGCACCTTGGCCGTGTCCATGACAGAGTCTCAATTCCCATGATGACAAGACCATTTGCACGCATACACGAGGGGGTTCAGTGAAGCTCAATAAAACAAAAATAACTCGAGTATATATAAAAGATAGACAATAAATACAACTCGAGATGCAAAATGAAAATAAACTCAGAAGGAGAATCCTTTATGAGTGAACAAGTCTAAAATAAAATGCAAAATAAAGAAAATGCAGAAAAATAAAGTCAAATGTCGGTGTCACGCTCCGCGGCTCCTCCTGCTATTGCTTTGGTGGTGGGGAAACATAAGGTGGATCCATCGGTCTTTGGTATAGGAGATGGGGGTGCAGGAGATGCCGAGGGGGGCTGAGGAGTCCTCGGTCACAAGACAAATGAGAAGACGACGTCTTGCTCTAAGATCTGCTGTCATACGTCGAAACGTGCCATGAACTCTGTGTACTGGGTAACCTGCGTAGCCCTAATCTCAACAATCTCTGCTCGAGCCTCAGCCACCTCTGTCCGTATCACTCCCACCGCACTCTCGAGCCTCTCGAAGTGATCATGAGCTCGAGATGGTGAAAACATACGTACGAGGGGAGCGTCCTCTACCGCCGAAGGTGCTTCGGTCTCCATTGGTGCTAACTGAGGCTGAGGGGCAGGCTGGGAAGCTTCGGCAAGATCACCCTCACCCTCAGCTATCTCTGGAGCTGGTAGCACCAACGCATAAACCCCTGTCCGAACTCTACAGATCATACCCATCAATCTCAGTGTCTCTAAACTTAGGGGGGGTAGGTATACTCGTCTTCTCAGCCCCACGAATCGAATCCAAGAGACCCATGCCCAGCACTAATCTCGTAATGAAGGGGCCCGAGAAGACCGCTCCCAGTCTAGCATAATGCCCTTGATGTCTAATGTACTCTGCCATGATGTGTCCTACGTGAATCGATACACGCTGCACCATCGAGTACAAGTATAGAAGCGCCTGCCGGCTCAGAATGCCAGTGCTATCACCACGGCCATTCACCGATCTGCTCATGATGGCATGTAAGTATCGGTATGCAGGTCGGGAAAGGCACGTGGCCTTGGATACCCTGGCTCGTACTGACCCTAACCACAAAGCACCCTGTAAGCTCTCTGCGGGGTCAAAGCTCCGGGATAATCAGTCGGTAACTGAGAGTACTCCTTAGTGTCTGTGAATGCCTCCCTATACAAGCCAAGCAGAACTGAAAACTGAGTGATGCTCAAGCTATGGTGGTGTCCAAGTGCTCTAAACTGAATGGTGTCCAAACTTTCGAAGCTCGCGTACGATCTATCAAACTCGAATGATGATAGCACCTCCAGTGCAAACTCTCATATGGCTGGCTCTCTAATCGTCAATAACTGCCGCCAACCACCTGCTGAAATGAGATCCTCGACCTCATCAGCGAACACATCTCCTCTCGTAGATCTCTCGAGTATACTCGTGTCCGAGGGAATCGAGTCGCATGCGAGACCGGAGTCTCGACAAGCGCTCATAGTAAACCTGATGCTTTGGAATCGAGAAACTCATGCCCTCCGGCTCAGGGGATGACTTAGGGAATGACTCACGCGGCCTCTTATCAGCTTGCTTCTTTGACAGAGGTGCCATAATCTGTAAAATTTGAAACAAAATCTATCAAACGAGTTGATAAACTAATGCTGCAGAAATCCACACGGTCGTGTGGAATTTTTGCACGCCCGTATGGATCCACGGGGCATGAAAACCGCATGGCCGCGCCACAAGAATCCAAAAATACAACTTAAAAATACTTCTAACTTTATTCTAAACATAAATCATCTTTCTAATTGAAGAAACGAAGCATTATTTACTAGATTCATCTATGAAAATCATGAATTGATGAAGGAAATCATAAATAGGGCTTACCGATGAGTTAAAAAGAAAGAACTACGAATCGACCAGAAAAACTTTGCAACAATCCTACCAAATCGGCGCTAGGAGGTCGGGGGTTGATGTGAAAGTGCTCCCAGACGAATGGAGGGTGTGAGGGAGAAGAGAAAAGCGACTATTCTTTAAAAAGAACTCCGTGCCTCTTGGCGTTCAGTACATCCATACAGGGCGTGCGGAAGTACCCACGCCCGTGCGCCTCACTGAGGAGAGACCCACGAGGCGGGGTGCACGCCCACAGGGCGCCTCGGGAAAAAAACTCTCACTCGACTCGAGCGCTAGTGCAGGCGTGCAGGAAAAATACCCACGCTTGCGTGCGCCCGACCCATGGGGCAGCCCTTGACGCCCGTGGTTTCTCTGGACATCCGAGAAAAATCGCTAAGTGTTCCACACGGCCGTGGAGATTCATATGCCCAACTCACAAGGGTACCCACACGCCCCTGTGTCTTCTCGGGATGAAGAGGGCTCCCTCACGAGTTTCACACTGCAGGCGCAGGGGAACTACCCACGCCCGTGCACTTGTCACAAGGTTGCCCACAGGGGCGAATTCACGTCCTTGTGTGCTCTCAGGATAATCGGCCAAACTCGCGAGAATCTCACTGCCCGGCGGAAATTACCCGCAGCGTGCGATATTCGCATGGTCATTCACAGGGCGGTGCGCCCACTGCCTTCTCTCGATGAGCTCAGAATACAAATACGCGGGCGTGCGGAAATTCCCACACGCCGTGCGTTTTCACTGCATGCCTTAGAAAAACCTGCGGAGCTCTGCGAGAAAGTTTCGAACATGTTTACACAGCGGAGTCCGCCTCTAGTATGCAAGTCTTACCAGCGAAAAACATGGAATAAAGCTCAAACGACATAACTTCGCCAATTCCACATGAAAACACACGATGAATATTTCAAGCTCACAAGAAAATCTCAGCACAAGCATCTAAAAATCAAGACACCAACACTTAACAAATTATTCATGCAAACAAACTAAACTAGAAAATAAGAAAATAGTAAACACTTGGGTTGCCTCCCAAGAAGCGCTTGTTTAACGTCACTAAGCATGACGTACCTTGCCTTACCTCACGGGGGTTCATGAATGAAAGTTGCCCTCTTACCCATGACTTGAAAGCATGATGTGCAAAGTGTCTTGAGGATAGAGGGTGAATTATCGGGCTTCGGACCACCTAGCGATGGTTCATCCAACTCCTTCGGTTTACGGACATCTCCAACAGCCTTGGAGTGTTTCCGGTGGCGTCTCCTATCCCTCTTCATGTTCAAGAGCACCTTCTTCAAGATCCCCGGGGTAGATGGTACTTCTTCTGTCGAACCAAGCATCATTACTTCTTCATAATCCTCCTCTTGGTCGAACAAATCCTCGTATGGGTCTGGATTGAACATTTCCTGCATGTATTCATCAACAATCTCATCAGTAGTGTCTAGAAAGTATAAAGTATCATCGAAATCAAGAGAATGCCGCATGGCTTCAGCAAGGCGGTATGTGAGCTTGTCATCTCCAACCTTCAAAGTTAGCTCTCCGCCGTCCATGTCAATCAATGCCTAGGAAGTCCGCAAGAACGGTCTCCCAAGTATCAAAGGTACATCCACATCCTCATCGACGCTCTAGCACTACAAAGTCAATCGGAAAAAAATGTACTTGTCAACCTTGACAAGCACATCTTCAATGATGCCTCTCGGATGTCGACTTTGTTCGTCCGCTAGTTGCAAAGTCATCCGAGTAGGCCCTAGGCTCGCCCAAACCTAGCTTTTTGAAAGAAGGTGTATGGCATAACGTTGATATCGGCCCCTCGAGTCCGGCAATGCCATTTCCTCACCTAGATTTCCAATATTACACGGAATGATGAAGCTTCCCGGGTCTTTCTTCTTGTTCGGCATGTTCTTTTGCAATACCGCCGAGCATGAAGCATCTAAAATCACTAAAGCACTTTCCTCCAACTTCCTCTTGTTAGTCAACAAGTCTTTCAAGAACTTCGCATACTTAGGCATTTGGGCCAATGCCTCAACAAAAGGGATATTGATGTGGAGTTGCTTGAACAAACTCAGGAACTTCTTGTACTGTTCATCCCCTTGGCCATTTTAAAATCTAGAGGGATAAGGGATTCTTGGCTTGAAAGGTGGGGTGCCGCCTCTTTCTCTTTACTTGTTCTCTCTTCTACCTCTATAACCTCGGGTGCTTGTTCTTTTGGCTTATCACTCGGAAGCCTACCTTCAACCTCACGACCACTCCTCAAAGTGATCGCCTTCACGTGCTCTCTAGGGTTGGTCTCTGTATTGCTCGGCCAGCTTCCATGTGGCTTTTCAGAGAGAGACTTTGCAATTTGCCCCACCTGATTTTCAAGGTTATGCAAAGAGGCGGTGTGGTTGTGAAGTGTAGCCTCGACTGATTCAAACCTTGTATTTGCAGATTGCACAAATCTAGTCAAGTGCTTCTCTAAGTCATTCATTCGGGTTTCCAAACTTGAGACTCTGTTTTCCACCTGAGGGGCTTGTTGTTGTTGAAAACCCGGTGGCCCCATGGCCTTTTGTGGACCCTGATTATTCCATGAGAAATTGGGATGATTCTTCCAACCCGGATTGTAGGTATTGCTATATGGGTTTCCTTGAGGTCTCATGCCATTACCTACAAAATCAACGTTCTCCGCCGAAGAGACATCACCGATAGAGATCGGGCAATCGGAGGGAGCATGTCCTCCATCACACCCGGTGCAATTAGTCACGGCGGCCACTCTATTTGAAGTTAGAAGATCTAACTTCTTACTCAAATTTTCCAGTTGAGCCGCCAATGAATTTACCGCATCTATTTCATGGAGACCGGCCACCTTTTTCTTCTCCCTAGCATTCCATTGGTAGCTGTTTAGCCCCATTTTCTCAATTAATTGACGGGCCTCATCTGGGGTCTTGCTACCTAAGGTACCACCTACTGCCGCATCCAAGAGTTGCCTTGTACTCGGATTCAAACCGTTGTAAAAGGTTTGAACAATTATCCACTCCGGGAATCCGTGTTGCGGGCACTTTCTCAGGAGCTCTTTGAACCTTTCCCATGTCTCGAATAGAGACTCCAATTCCAACTGAACAAAGGATGAGATCTCATTCCTAAGCTTTGCAGATTTTCAGGGAGGGAAATAACGGGCAAGAAAAGCTTCTGCCATCTCCTCCCATGTGGTGATCGATGCTCTAGGTAATGAGTGTAGCCACTGCTTCGCTCTCCCCTTTAGGGAAAATGGGAAGCCTCTTAACTTGATGGCATCATCCGTCACTCTGTTTATCTTCAGCATGTCACACACCTCGAGAAAACTCTCTATATGACTGTTTGGATCCTCATCGGCCAAACCGTTGAACTGTGCAGATTGCTGGAACATGTGGATGAATGCCGGCTTCAGCTCAAAGTTCTGAGCTATAATCGGGGACACACAATGCTCGATTGTGTCTGCAACACTGAAGGTCTGGCATAATCAGATAATGTCCGCTGTTGCTAGTTCTGTTCTGCCATATTTTCAGATCCTTCCACTTCCAAATTAGCTAAATTAGACTGTTCTTGCACAGGCTCTTTCCCTTTTCTTCTAAGTGTGCGTTCAAGCTCAGGATCTCCTTCAATCAATATTGAGGGATTCCCACGGGTCATACACTGGAGCTGCACCCAAAAAGAAAGAAAAAGAAATCAGAATGATGATAGAATAAGAAGATATGAAATAGAATGTATGGTGAAATAGCTAAGAAAACAAAGTGCAAAGTATCTCTAAACGCCTACTCCCCGGTAACGGCGCCCAAAACTTGACAAGGTCCCCTTGCGTATATTCCGTAAGTGCACGGGTTTGTCGAAGTAATAATCCCGGATGAGCCGGTATCAAATCCATAGGGAGTAGGAAATAAAAACACTTAATCTGCTTCTTAGCTATGTGAAAGATCAGTAGTGATAAGTGTGACAATGATTCAATTCTCAAAAGTAAAAACAACAAGTAAGAAAGCACGAGTAAAGGAGGAGGTAAGGCAATCGATAAAGATGGGGTACTCGGATAATGCTCCGCCTAGGACAGTCGTTTCAAGTGCAAGAACCCTCTATTATACTTCCTAATCAATGCAATGGTGAGTCGTCGAAATCCTTAAATACATAGTCCCAAATCTAAGGTCAACTATGCCTAACTCTATACATGCCCCGGAGAAGAGATTAGATAACCTCTCAACCTCGCACTCAAATAGAGTAGCAATGAGCTCTAGGGATTCCAAGTGATAAATCTCTTCCTAAATATAGACCTAACTCTTTGGTCCAGGTGGAAGGTCCCTAACCACGATTAAGCCCTAGATACTAAGATCATCTCAACGCTTCACTCCGTTGCACGTGCAACTAAGCCCCAGCGGAAGGTCATCCCTTAGACCATTCACTCTATTATGGCTGTAAAGAACTCGAGGAACGGAGGTAGAATCTATCACGTCGGAGGGAAAAGAGGACGCTACTATACCTCTCGACTCACTCTCTCAACCCTCTCCAACCTAGCTTTGTCTAATGCTCGTGGTGTGTCACTCACTCACAAGGTTACCAACAAGAACTCTCAACCCTAGTGTCACTCTAGGGGAAATGTTCATACAATCAAGCATTCAAGGTTGGAACTCACAACAAACATCAATTAATTGAAAGCATAATAAAGAGATTCAATGAAACAAATACATCCTAGGGTTCACAAATACCCAAGTACCCACTAGGGGTTTAGCTCTCCATGGAGCTAAGTACAATCAAAGAAATAGAATCTAAAAGCAATGAATCCATAGAGAAACCCCCTCGATAGTCATGTCAATGGTCTTGTGGAAAGTCCTCTACTCGTCGTACAAAGATTCCCTTGTCTGGTATAGGATACGCCTCGACGAAGGCTCCCCTACCAACCTTCTTCCTAAGGAATCACGATGTCGGAGCCGTAGAACCCCTCCAAAACCTTAGCCAATACCTCTCAAATCCCTAGCCGAAACCCTCTCTCAAGTTGGGGAAAAGATGGAGAAAAAAATGCTGAAATCGGGGTTGAATCGGTTTTAAATAGGGCTAGAATCGGGCGACTACACGGGCTTGTGGATTTTACACACGCCCGTGTGGGATTCTCTGAATTCCTGTTTTCTCGGCCGGCTGTGAACAGTGCTACCACATTACTTTCGCTACAGTGTTATGCTACAATACCTGGCCTAAAATACTTCCCGAGTCCATACTTTTATCGAGGTGACACAAACGGGCACACATTCATATCGTGGATAGCTTTGCTTCTTTAATGACAGACAAGTTGGTGGAGATCTTGTTCTATGTGCATAAGTCGGAATGCATGAATGTGACTGCCCTTGTATCGCTCCAAATGGTTGTGCTAACTCAAATATGTGGAGGTTGGCATACACTCTAGCATCTCACACCCGACCTATGTCTTCACGTTTGAACCTTAGCAAGATTTCCTCCAAAAATCGGTGCATTATGATCCACATTGGCTTTTTTCCTTCATACTCGGCCTCACAACCCTACCTGCATGAAAGTAACATAAAAGCACACATATTAGTATAAAAACCTGAGAAAAGTAATGTTCAACATAAGGAAAGAATGCTTCGCATTCATATCACACAAGCACTTATCAAGGCATTAGGAGCATCTTTTAGAGAGGGTGAGCTGGCGGGGTGAGGAGGCGAATTACTAGAACCATCAATGCACCTGAGGATGGAGAAATAGAAAAAGTATCAATTGAGACTGGTGGATGAGGCACAAAATTGGTAATGATAGTGGAACTCGAAATAATAACTGAAGGGAAGGAAGACGATGCACTAGAGGAAGACTGAAGAAAAGAAAGATTTAGAGAAGATGAAGAAAAGTAAGGTGTGCCTTCAAGAAAGTCTATGTGACGGGAAATATGAAGACAATGAGATAGAGGATCATAGCAGTGATAGCCCTTGTGTTTAGACCTATAGTCTAGAAAAATGCACATGTTGGAATGAGGAGAGAGTTTGGTTCGCTCAACAATAGGCAAATGTACAAAAAAAGTACAACCAAAACTGCAAAGGTGACCATAAGAGGGAGTGCCACCAGAAAAAGTGGGGGATAAGTTCTATTAATGAGAAAGACTGAGGTAAGAATAGCCTCAGCCCAAAAAGTTTGAGGGGGAGTAGAAGAAAATAGAATGGCAAAGTAGTTTCCAAGATGTGATGATGCTGCGCTTAGTAATACTATTTTGAGCAAGTGTGTGAGGACATGATTGCTGAGCCAGAGTGCCATGAGTAGAGAGTAACTCTTGAAAGCATGTAGAGAGATACTCACATGCCCCATTAGATTGAACAAAAGACCTTAATGGGTTTACCGAACTGAGTATATATCACTTATACAAATTGAGAATAAATGGCAAAAACCTCAGATCAAGAACGCAGTAGGTAAAGCCAGGTATAACGGGAGAAATCATTAATAAAGCTGATATAGTAGAAGAAACCACCAAGTGATGAGAGTGGGGTTAGGCCCCAAACATCCTAGTGAATAAGGTCAAAAGGAGATTCTGAAAGAGATTCACTGGAGGAGAAGGGAAGAAATGTATGCTTAGCATTCTTACAACCTATACATGAAGGTAAAAAAGTAGTAGGAACAGAACCAAGACTACCTGAAATAGTTAAGATTTTCACGCGAGCATTGGACAAGTGACCAAGACGATTATGATAACGATCGAGAGAACACACAAATTCAACAATGGCAGAACAATAAAGAATTGGAAGATGAAGATAGTCTTAATGATAAAGTCCACCAACTCTACGCCCGGTTCCAATCCTTTTACCTGTAAGATTATCCTGCTTGGAACAAACAGAACAAGAAAAGGTTACTAGAAGACCATGATCAATAAGTTGGCTAACCATAAGGTTGAGAGCTAAGCTAGGAACATAATAGTAATCGGGAATGTTAAATGAAGTTGACTGAATACAGCCACACTGTGTGATATGGTGAAGGCTCCCATCAACAGTCCGAACAATGGAAAGTGGGGAGGGGTAGATATAGAAACCAGGCTAGAAGCATCCGTAGTCATATGATGAGTGGCACTAGAGTATAAAATCTAGGAGGAGGAAGACATACCAGAGACAGTAGACATAACCAAGGGAGTACTGGACTACATAGCATGCTGCATAACATGTATCTTCTCGGTAAGTTGAGCAACTTGAGAGAGTAGATCAGCAGAAAAATTTGGAGCTAAGACTGAAGCATCATGGGAAGATGGAGAGATAATAGAAGAAGGAGACAGAGGGTGAGACTGTTGCTCATGGTGTTGCTAAAGCTAAGGACATTGACGCTTCATATGTCCAGAACACTTGCAGCAACGGTACATGGTCTAGAATCTCAGAGAAGATGAAGAGGAGGCCATGTATTTTTTTTAAACAATATTGTAGTGATAATATGGAGACACTATAAAAGTACTATACATGATACTATAAAAAACAGTGCTCTATCACTGACTGTAGTAGCATTGTAGATAGTGGAGAATCTTTGTACTCCACAAGTAAGTGTCTTGTCAGGGTCTTGTCATAGCCTATTGTAAAACCTTGGGCTTGAGTGGTTTTAGCCTATGGTTTTGTAAGTGGTTTTGAGTCCCTTGGAGTCTATATAAGGCTCCTTAGTGTTTGTAATTATCCATGACCAACTGGATGACCAACCCTTGTCATCAATAAATAAATCCTATCTTCTTAAAACTCTTCTATCTCTCTCATTCTATATAAGCTTCCGACCCTAACTTTTACTTCACTTTGTTCTCTAGACCCTTCACTGGAGTTCATCACAAACGGAGAGTTCAAAGTAAGTTCAAGAAGCATATAGACAAATTTCAAATTACAGTTATTGTAGTAAAATTTATGTACCAACAGTTTTTTTGAAAACATAAAGGACTTAAAAGAAGCCAATATTTTTTAAAAGGAAGACCTAAACCAAATCAAGTTAAAAAATTCAAAACATATAAATCACTAGGAAAATGTATTTGTTATCTTTGTGGTATAGAAGGACATTATGCTAGAGAATGCAAAAATCCACAAGTTAAGAAAGAAAGATTGAATTTGTATCAAATCTAGAAATCCATGATGAAATAGACATAGTAAGTATTGACAACAATGATAGTGAAAATGATAGTGATGTGTGTAGCATATTTGATGGAAATGAAGGACTAAACTTTTTTCTCTGAAGACTTAATAGATTTTCATGATATAAGATGACTAAGGAAACATATAATCTTGATATAAATCCTAAATATTTATTTGAACAATATAATCAAGTAGAAGATTTTGAAAAATGTATACATGAATTTGAACCATTTAAAATGAACTTTAAATCAAAAGTGATAAATATTTCAGATTCCATATAACAAGCCATAGAGCAACTTGTAAAAATGTAAATTGTCTTTATGCCAGAAATGTGTCTCGGAAATTTATAATTTTAATTTTGAAGAACAAAAAATAGAAAGATCCAATAGCATGCCAAATAAAGATAAGGAAATAATAGAACAATTATTAAAAAGAATAAAAACTTTATAGGAAGAAATTAGTAAGTTACAATAAGAATTAAAAAATATAAAAGACATAAAAGAAAAAGGGAAAGGCATAATAGTTCAAGAACTAGAAAATAATGCCTACAAAAAGAAACAGAGAAACAGATGAAGAGAATCCTATTGAATTAGAAAAGATGATTAAAGATTTAAAAGAATTTAAAGATAATATAATATTAAAGTATCCAATCTCTCATTCTGGAAGTAAAACAGTTGATTGTCTACAAAGCATAATAGATCTTATTACATAAAGAAAAACAAGAACTAATGGAAAATTTAGTGAATTAAAATTAACAATGTCTCAAAAAATTACAAAAATAGAAAAAGATATAAAATGAATCCAAGAAATTTTAAGACAATTGGAAATTGATAATTATTTAAAGCAACAAGAACCCATGGTTTGTCCATCCTTGATGGTAGAAATGGAAACTGCACAACCAGTAGAATTCTCTATATTCTTATCACTGTGGTAATCATGAAACCTGAGCCTTACCCCATAGTTTGTCCATATGCGTTAGAAAAAACTGTGACTGTAAAATAAGCACGGTTATTCACATTCTCTTTAATTGTGGGAACTATGTAACCAAGTCCCTTGTAGTAATCGAAGACAAAGTTTTGTTCATCAGAATAATAAGAGCTGTGGCTACAAAACCAATAGGTTCATATGTGCCTCTTGTTATGGTGAAAACCTGGCTACCTTCAACACCCAAATATATGCAATGTAAGTAGTCTCATAATTAAACTAACAAGTTTAATTTTTATGTAGAAATGGCTGGAAAATGTTTTTATAACCATTAATCCTCTTGAAAACAAAAATTTCTCAAAAACTAAAGAAGCAATGAAAATTCAAGCTCAACTGCAAGAAATCACTAAAGAAGCAGAAGAAATGAAGAAAGTCATGATAAACGAAAGAAAACAAAGAATGAAAAAATTGGAATTATTTCCAAAACCCATTGAAGAAGTCAAGCAAATCATAGTTAAAAAAATGATGACATCCTAGTATGAGCAATTCATATCTGAGCAAGAAGTACTAAGATAATTGGAAAAAGAAGAAGTCTTTCCTACAGGATTCACAATAGTAGGAAATGTATTCAAAGAACTAGCCTATGATGTAGGGTGCCATTGTGAAGAAGGTTTCATTGTATTAAAATGCTCCTTGGATATGTCTCAATGGAGAAATCAATAAATCAATGGTGTTCAAATGAAAGCAATAAATCTTTCTTGACATGGATATCTGGCCAGAATAATGCTAACAAGTCTACAGCAAGCAAATTTTCTGAATGAATACTAGCAACTGATTCATTTGCTTCACAAATTCTTCAAAGCTCTCATCCCACTCTTGATGGTCCTCAATCAAGCATAGTACACCCAACAGTTACTACAAATAATTTTGAGTTGAAGCCTGCTTTTATACAGATGGTACAGAATTTAGTTCAGTTCCTTGGGCTACCTGATGAGGATCCTAATGGTCACATAGTTGGATTCCTCAAAGTTTGTGACATGCTCAAGATTAACAATGTTTCTGACAATGCAATTAGACTCTGCTTATTTCCATTCTCATTAAAGGGGGGAGCCAAGCAGTTGCTCCAAGCCCTTCCTTGAGCATCTATCACTATATGGGAGCAGCTTGTCAAAGCATTTTTGGCTCTGTATTTCCCTCATGGGAGAATGATCAAGTTGTGTTAAGAGATTAATGTATATACACAATTGGACATTGAATCATTTTTTGAGGCATGGGGGAGGTTTAAAGATTTGTTGAGGAAATGTCCGCATCACGACCTCACGAAATGGATGGAAGTTCAGATATTTTATCAAGGCATCAACCAGAGTACAAGGTAGCTCATAGATTCGGCAGTAGGAGGATCACTTGGTAGTAAAATACCGGAGGTGGCCAAATAGTTAATTGAAGAAATAGCCATGAACAATTATCAATAGAATTCGATATGCAAATCAGTTGCTGACACACTCTTGCCTGTGTACCGTAAGTGCAAGGGTGTTGAAGTAATAAAGTACCCAAGGGATGGGTAGTCAAATCCACATAAACAAGTAGCACTACTAATTAGCTAAAGTGATAATCAATTGGTGATTTTATTCAAGATGTTAATGAAATAAAATGACAAGAAAATAAGCAAATGGCAAAAGGAAGAGACAATCAATGATAAAGCAGGGTACTTGGACAATGCTCCCCCTAGGACTACAGTTTCAAGTGCAAGACTACCATTATGCTTTCCTAATTGAGATTTAAAGAGTCGTGGAAATCTAAAATCATACATTCCCAAATCTAAGGTCAACAGTGACTAGCCCTCTACGTGTTCCCCAGTGGATAGGAAGACTCTCAACACCTCACACTGCGTGGGACTACTTGGGGTTTTAGGGACTCCAATTGATAAATCCTATTCCCAAATCTAGATCAAACCCTTAGGTGAAGGATCCCTCATCATAACTAAGCCCTAGCAGAAAGGAACTCTCAACGCTTCACTTCGTTGTGCCTGCACAACTAAGCCCCAGTGGAGAGGAATATCAACATTTCACTCTGTTGTGATTGCGAAGAACTCCTGGAATGTAGAGGTAGGATAAATAGTTTCGGAAGAGAAAGGGGACACTCCACTACCTCTCGACTCACCCTCTTAACCCTCTTCAATCTTGCTAAATCTAACCCTAATGGTGATTGTCACTTGTTAAAAGGGTAACTAGATGGATTCTCAACCCTAGTGTCACTCTAAGGGAAAATCTAACCATAAGTATACAAGATTGAAACTCAATTAAAAAAACTCAATTAAAGAAAATATAATAAGTGTCAATAAAACAAAATCATCCTAAGGTTTACAAGTCCAAGCACCCACTAGGGGTTTAGCTCTCCATGGAGCAATACAAAATCAAAGATGAAATCAAAGATAAATGCAAACTATCCATAAAGATAACCCTATGTTGTCCATGATGATGATCTCCAAGAGCCGCTTCTCCTTCTCCAAGGACTCCTCCATCAAGCCTAGGGTACACCTCGCCGAAAAGATGCCGTTAAAAGCTCCCCCAATAACTTTCCTTCGTAGGAAGTAGATGTTGAACGGGTTAACACTCCAAAACCTAGCAAAACCTCCTCCAAACCCTAGCCACGCTCTCTCCCAAAGATAGAAAAAAGCCCCTGAAAACTCTCTTCAGTTGGCCTTTTAAAACACAAAAATTGGGATTTCATACCCCCATGTGAAATTTCCACACGGGCTTGTGGATTCTCTGTTTTTTGGATTTTCACACTGCATGAACAACAATCGCTACAGTACTTGTGAATAGCACTTTGCTATAGTAATTGCTACAATGATCTCGAATTCCTCTTCTTCCATTGAGGCAACACAGTTGGGCACACACCAGTGTGGTAGGTCATGTCACTTCTTCTCTTTCAAATGTGTTGATGAAGCTCTTGAGAACTCTGCACAGGCTGGAGCATAAGTGTGTGGCTGCCGTTTTGCCTTTCCAACTAGTAGTCAGACTTGCGCACTCTTGGAAGTTGGCACACACCCTCATGCGTATGATCATAGCTCATATATTGACCCTTCTTTCACATAAGAAAATTCTCAAAATCTGTCTTCATGACCTATTTTTGCTATCTTTCTTCTTATACTGTCTCCACAACGCTGAATACACAAAAGAACACAAAAACACATGAATAAGCCATAAAACTTGATAAAAGAAATATTCATTGTAAGTAAAACATACTCAATAATGTGCATACACAAGCACTTATCAATTGCCAAGACAGTTAGGAGGATTGAAGTTAGTGAGATTATGTCATTAGTAGACCAGGTGGAGGCATTGAGCAGAAAAATTGACAGTTTGTCTACTAAAAAATTAGCTACGGTTATGGTTTATGATACTTGCATGAGAGGACATGCTCCCTTTGATTGTTCCATTGTAGGGGGTGGCACATGGACCCTTCGAACAAGTGGATTTTATTGGTAGTGCCCCCAAACAGTAAGGGAATCCCTACAGTGGCACGTATAACCTTGGATGGCGGAATCACCCCAATTTTTCTTGGGAAGGTCAAGGACAATAATAGAAATCTCCGCCAGGGTTTCCTCCTTACCAACAAAATGACAAGAGACCCGTATTGGAGGAAGTGCTTACTCAGTTTATTCAAAGTATGGACACCAAGTTCCAACAGTCAGACAATAAGGTCCAGGGCATAGAGGCATCACTGAGAAACCAACAGGATTTTTTTCAAAACTTGGAGAACCATATAGGATAGATTGCCAAATTGTTGTCTGAGCGATCTCAAGGAATTCTATCGAGTAACACCGAAGCCAATCCCTATGAGCATCTCAACGGAATCACTTTTCAGAGTGGTAAAAAGTTGCTGATGGGTAGTGAGCAGGTGATGGAGAAGGAAAATAGGCCAGAAATTGAGGTTGTCTAAGGTTCGGTAGGGAAGGGAGAATATATGCCAATTAATGAGAAAAAAGCACCACCGGTAGTGAAGGAGTACATTCCCTGGCTTCCTTATCCTTCAAGGTTGAAGAATGACCGCACAGACAAGTAATTCAAGAGATTTCTGGACTTGTTGAAGCAATTGCACATCAATGTACCGTTTTTGGAAGCCTTGTACAAAATGATAAAGTACACTAAGTTTCTCATGGATTTATTAACAAGCAAGCAAAAACATAAAGAGGTATTGATGGTGATATTGAGTGAAGGGAGTTTAGCGTTGCTTCAAAACTGGCCACCGAGGAAGCAAAAAGATCCAGGGAGTTTTACTATTTCTTGCAACATTAGTGATTTTGTTGATGAAAAATCCCTAGAAAATTTAGGAGCTAGCATTAATGTAATTCCCTACACCATGTTTAGGAAATTGGGGCTATTTAACCTTAAACCAACTAGGATGACATTGCAACTAGTGGGCCACTCAATTAGACATCCTAGGGGAATCGTAGAAGACGTTTTGTTCAAGGTTGACAAGTTCATTTTCCTGGTAGATTTTGTAATTCTAGATGTAGATGAGGAAGTTATTTTCTCATCTATTGATGTTAGCAATGGTAAAATGACACTTAGGGTTGGGGATGAGGAAGTTATTTTCTCTTTATCAGATGCAATGAAACACCCTTCTACTTTCGATAACACTTGTTATTTTCTGGATGGAACTTACTCACTTGTTGATGAATGTGTGCAGGAAATGATGCACGAGGAGTCTTTTGAGGAGTCATTGGAAGATCCTCATGTTGAAGATGCCATCCCATTGCTTACATCTACCGTTGTTGATGAAACCATGTGAAAGAAGCAATGGCAAGAGGTCACTTCCCCGAAGAAAGACAAGAGAAAACCTTCACCCAAGGAGGTAACTTCTGAGTCAGTCCACAACATCCGTAAGTTCCCTATTTTCTTTGATCTTGCACTTGGACATTATTTTGGAGATATTGGTTATGGTTATGAGGAGTATTTTTACTTTGAACCTCCATGACTTTTCCGTTTCAGGTACATCAAGCTCGTGATGTTAAACAAACACTTCTTGGGAGGTTAACCAAGGAAGGTTTTTTGCAATTTTTTGAGTTTGAGTCTTTGATAGTAGTTGTTTAGTTTTGTTTTAGTTTGCAATAAATGGCATGTGTTGGTTGTTTGCTTGTGTTTTCAAACAGTCATTGTATGCTTCCCAGGTCAGATGTGTATTTGAGCTTAACTATAGGAAATAGGGAAAACTCTACTCCAATTTTAAGGATTCTTAGGAGCTACTTATGCCTGTAATCACGGCTATAAACCTCATACAGAGAGCTTTATAGGCATCTTACACCCGTAAGTCACCCCACAAAGGGATTTTAGAAAGCCTTATGAGTGCACTTTACGGGTAATTTAAACCCTTACGGCTCGTAACCTTCTGGGGAGTTCAGCCTAAGTTCTTTATGGGTATCTTACGCTCGTAAATCTGGTTGTAAGAGAATTACAGAGAACCTTACGGAGTATAGTGCTAAGCCTTTTATGGTCATAACATAGGTTGTAAAGGAGATATATCCTTGTGGGGTAGACCTTATGGCCGTAATACCCCCCATAACTATTCACTTAGAGAGACTTATGGTCATGGCTTATGCCCGTAAGCACCTAGGGGTTAAGCAACGTCGGCAACCTTTGATCTTTATTCCTAATTGATTTTCACCGGATTCTCGGTCACCAACGCTTATTTCTCCTCTCATTCTCTTCCCTTAGTGTTCTTCATCTCTTTTTGAATGTTTTCAAAAGGGATTGAACCAATTTTTGAGCTTCTTACCGGCCGGTTTTCTCATTTTCTCTTTCCTCAAAGGTAACCTTCATTTTTCATGATTTTTGAGCAGATTGTTTGATCTTTATGCATGAGAATGAATGTATATTGTTTTTTTGCATTGCTTGAATGTTAGTTTAGAGTCAAATATTATAAATTTTTAAGCTCCATTTTATAAGAGTGGTGGTTACCGCCTGAGCCTGTAGCTTATGGCTGTAAGGTCTCCGTAATGGTGACTTTCCCCATTGTTTATGGCCATAAGTCTTCCCATAATTAGGTTGTAAGCTCTCTTGTTGTGTTCAAAGTTCATAACTTTGTATTCTAAACTTCTTATTTTCTTGTGTAGCATGGTTAGGGCAAAGAGAGCAATTTTAGGGCGGGCAAGACAAAGAGACCTGAGGTGTCGACCTTGGGCAGAACCGCCACAGAGGAGACATCGACTCACCCAGTTCCCTCAGCCCCATATTTACAAAGGCTTGCTTTCGAGAGTGGTTTGACTGTTTAAGGACGAAGCTATTTGGCTAGTCACGTAGGGTTGATTGGCCTGTACTGGCACAGCTAGGGCTTAAGGAGGTTCGGGGGATGTTCCAGTTAAGTAGCTGGAGCCGGCTCTTCTCCTATGAGAACAGACCTGAAGAGAAAGCACCCTCTAGGTCCTATCTAATTTTGAGGTAAATAGAGGCCTCATGGGGTTCGATAAGGTCGGCTCAATAAGATTCCAGTTATTTAGGGAGCAATGGCGACTATCTAACAATGATTTCTCTCTGCTATCGGAGTTGTACGACTCAAATTTTATCAGCACTCCATAATACGAGCAGTTTCTGATTGACTTCCCTGTGGGTGTCACAACCTAGGGAGTTTGGCAGCATTTGAGCTGGGGACACAGCTATGAGCCAGGCCTCACAAAGGCCTCATTCCCCACTCTCTCGTCTCATCGGTATATCCATGCTATCATGGCCTATTCTTTTGCAGGTAGGGACTGATAACATTAGAGTGGTGGGTAGTAGGAGCTCCTATTTCTGTACAACCTTGTGGAGCACCGTCCCATCAACCTAGGCTATGTGCTAGCCTACTTTATTGCATACCAGGGCCAACACGTATGCCTAGTCAAGACTTTTGCTGGCCCCTACATCACATGACTTATCAAAGGGATAGGGTTGACGGATCGACTCCATTGACAAGAGGTGGTTGGCGGCACCTCTCCCCTCAGCCTTGATACCCTATGGCTGATGGGGATGGTGGTGTGTCACAACGGGCATTTTATCCTCTGCCTGACCATAGCACAAGAGCCAATAGATGGTAAGGATGAGGATGATGAGTCAGATGATGAGTCTGGAAGTGAATCATCCTTGCCGTCAAACACCGAGCTTGGTGGTCCATCTAGCTTAGCTGCTACTTGTCCCTGATGCTGATCAGAGTTACAAGAGCTGTGGACCATTGTGCTGTAGCTGTAAGAGGGCCAGAGGACCATCATAGCTATCTAGGCACGGATGGAGGCCGACCTCAACTGTACACTAGCTCTGCTATCACAATTGATCCCTCCCCTAGCTCATGTTTTCCCTGACATCGATTCCTCCTCCGTCCCCACATCCACCGATAGATTCTGCTCCTTCAAACGCTGCTGAGTAGTGAGTTTTATTTATATTTTGTATTTTCATTTCTAACTTTGTATTCATTATTGAGATGGGTTGGCTCTGCCTAGTTTATACTTATTTTGAGAGTTTGAGTGGATTGTTATTTTCTGTTTTGTTGATTTTATTTTTGTTGAGCTTTAATGTTCTTCCTTTACACTTCGCAAGACTTATTTGCAACACCCATTATCCTCAATTATAAAGGGGATGTTCACTCGGTTAATTCTTGACCTTGAGTAAACCCCACATTGTTTAGGCACAATAATGGACACACTAGGCTGGTTCCAAGCTTCAATGATTTCATGAATATGAAACAGGGAAGTAATCATATTCCACTACCTCCCTAATATTATTTGCATTGCCTTGTATGCTCCTCTTTTGCACAACATTGAGGATAATGTATGATTTAAGTGTGGGGGAGGGGTTTAAGTTTCATTGTTAACACTATTACTTGCCAAGTTGTGACTTATGATGGTGCATTTGAAATGTTGAGGAGTTTCTTAGTTTTGGGGTGGAAACTTGTGAGTTTGTTCTATTTCGAGTTCTATTTTTTTTAGCGTGCATGCTATTCTTGATGATTTGCCTAATTAGAGCACACAACTTCTCTATTGTAATGACTTAAACCATGTTGGACTTCCTTTAGTTTTATTCATTGTACTTTTTATGAAGAAATTTTTTGCAAATTTGAAAGAATTTGTTTCAAAAAGAGAGCAAAAAAGTTAAAAAATGGAAAAAGCTACCCCTATTAGAAGTGTGAAGCTACTCTCGACAAGTCAGATACTATATATGCCCTAACAAGAGAAAGCGCTACCTCTATATGTGAGTGAAAGCTGCCGTAACTTTGTTAGTAAAAGATGCGGAAAGAGCTACCTCTCTTGTAAATGTGAAAGCCACCCGTTGAACGCTCATGGAAAAGGGCTACCTTGGGAGATGTGCGAAGCTACCGGTTGGTGTATGAGATATTTTTATAGTTATTTGCTTTTGGAACTCCTCTAGGTTGAAAAAAGCGAAGTAAAAAGTGTAACACACACACAATGATAATCATCAATAGAATTATCACTATTTCTAAAACTTGACATTTTTAACATTCTCGTGTTATGGAAACCTAAAATACTTATGAAACTTCTAAATTCTTTAGCACCCAAGGTTGCACACTTCTTCCACTTGGTTTGTAATATTCTAGTTCTCTTGAGGACAAACAAAAGCTTAAGTATAGGGGAAATTAATGAGTGTACATCCTTCATGTATTTCATAACTATTTGTACACTCATTTGGCATGCATTAGAACCATAATGTGGAATTCGATGCTAAATATCGTGTGTTTTGCATTAACAGACTTAGGGTAGTGCTTATGACGAGGGAGATCCAAAAGAAGCAATTTTGACCGAAAATGATGAAGTTTGAGCTCTCTCGGCATTATTAGAACAAGAACAAAGAAAAGTGGATGGCTTACAGGAAGCTTACAGTCAATCTTATGACTGTAAGTATAGTCCAGAAGACCTTGCGGGCATGCTTATGCCCATAAGGAGGATTCAGAGGACCTTACAGTTAAAACTTACGTCCGTAAGGATGCTTGTAAGGACCAGAGGAGCTTACGACCACAGTATATACCCATAAGGACAGTCGCGAGAAACAGAACAATAAGGCTTATGGTCCAGTGTTTATGACCGTAACGAAATCAAAAGACCTTATATATGGGACTTATGACCGTAAGTTATCCTGTAAGGCTCGCGACAATTTTCCTCAGCTTCCTTAAGGCATAGTCCTTACGCTCGTTAGCAACCCGTAAGCAGTCGGGTATAAATAGAACTTAAGAGGATTTTTAGGGCATCATCTATTCTATCTCTCTATTCTTTGGGGGCGATTCTTGGAGGCGAGATTGAGGAAGAAAAGGGCCGAATCTCCTGCATCTTTGGCAAGATTTGGAATGGGATTTGCCCGGCATTCAAGGGGATTGAAAATCGTAGCAGTCAAGCTCACCTTGGTGCCACGCGTGGAATCTACCTCTATGACTCTCCATCCTAGGAATTGACAAGGGGGTTTTCATGGATCCTATGTTTATCTTTATTCTTTGTATCTTGAATGCTTGTCCTCCATTAATGGAGGGCTAATTTGTGGATGTTTGGACATAGTTGAACTCTAGGGTTTATTTTTATGACTTTGGTTGTTGGATCTTTGATGCTTTAATTGAATTTATAGTTGTAATCATATCTACTTGAATCTAATCGCGTGTTTGAATGGTTAGTTACTAACGAGGACAAAGCTCTAGCTATCATGTTTGTGTGCTACATGACTAGTAAAAATACCCACCTAGCATAGACTTGCCGTGATTAGAGGAAATTGTGAGTAAGGCTTGGTATAGGGTACTTTGAAGACTTAATCTCCCTAAATTCTCCCGAGTGAGTTGTTGACAATCTTCATGTCTTTTGTAATCATGTGTAGTGTATTTTAGGAGAAACCACACTTCTGCTCTATATTCGAATTAGAGGAAATCTCTCTCTTTGGGGGAGATTATCTACATAAGAGATTATCATTAGCTTATAGTGAGGTTTCATAGAGTGTTAATGCAATTGTGTGGCCAGCTCTGCGTCTATTCAGTTACTCTTTGGCTGAGAAATTGGGGTTTAGTATAATTCTAAAAATTTCTTAATAAAAATTTCTTTAATGCAATTGTGTGGCCAGCTCTGCATCCCAATCATTTTGGTCACCCAATTTGAATTTGTGTTCACCGGATTTGACATGCTAATAGCAATTTACTACGTCATCTGGATGGGCATACATGACATATCATCAAAAAGAACCATGCGGCTAATCTTATTGACACATTACACTCCATTTCAGCCCTTTTAAACTATTCTTTGATGAAGTGTCATGTTCATGTATGCAAATGGCATGGTGAACTGGTGTTGACATAGTAAATTCAATGAACATGTCATCAAATTCTCTCTTGAATTCTTTTGCCACTCTTTGACAAACATAAATTAGAATTAAATAGTCAAAGTGATATAAATTAAAAATTAATCCTAAAAAAATAAATGATTGTATAGTCCACCCAAAAAAATTAACACAACGATGTAACCTAAAAGCTAATTTCACATAATATATATAGAGACATCAAAAGTATTTTAATATGTTCATTAATGTTATATTGAAAATAGCATACAAGGATACCGCCTCGAAATGTATCTTGAGATAAGGTCTCAAATGTTAAAAGGATTTTGAATCCTTCTTCTACTTTGTCACTGCCTCGGGATAAGGTTTACAATGTTAAATCATGTACTCTAATTGATGATGATCGGATGCCTCTGGATAGATTTTCCAAATGTTATCACTACTCTTTCTAAAACCATGTTATTGCCTAGGGATATGCCTAAATCCCTAGATGGTTCTTCTTCAAACTTATTGGATCAATCTAAATCAATATCACATAAGACTACTCCCAACAAACTAGGGAACATTCTACCCTATCATTTTAGGTCATTCCCACCGACAACTACAATCCTAGAAGGGTATAAATGGGTGGTCTTGGATGGGGTTGGACATTAATTCTAAGTGCCATTTTTGATAAATTCACCTCTAGAGAGCATACTGCACCTGATCCCACCTCTAGAGAGCATACCACATCGTGCATGGAGTTGGATATTAATTTGATTAATTCTAACTAGGGAGATAATGAGGATCAAGGTTATCTTGTAGAAGATTTTGCAAATGAAGAAAATTTTCTTGAAGACAATATCCCCTTTGAGGCACAAGAAGACCTTCTACAGGTGGTCTCGGCTCTTGTACAATAGTTTGATCAAATTCTTGACTCAGGTGAAGTAGAAATAGATCTAGATGCCACAGGTGGATCAGAGACCTGAGAGTTACAAGAAGCACAATCCACTTGCCCCTATATAAATACCAACGTCTGCTCAAATTAGAAGAAGCGACAAAAAAAAAAAACCTTCTACCCATTGGAATGAAGAGGCATGATTTCTTTCTTACCCACCTAGATTTGCTAAGAAGAAGATTCCAGAAGATCCAAGAGAATCTACATGCATTTTAAATCATTCCATCCTTAATTCTTGGTCTAATGTTCAAATTCTTAATTATAGTAAATCTTGTGGTGTGAAATTCTTGAATTCCCCTAATCACAAGTTTAAATGCATTGAAATGATAAAGGACCTAGAAGTAGATACACCTGCTATTTCTTCTCACCTGGCAGGATCCTTTGTAAGACCTGCTGACCAGGCCCCCAACATTTCTCAATGAAAATTTTATCTTGGAATGTTAGAGGCTTTGGAAAGCTATCTAAACACCACTTGTTAAAGATTTTCTGATTTCTATTAGAGAAGATATAGTTTGCTTACAAGAGATCAAACATCAAGATATTCACATTTCTTTGTGGAAATCAATTAGTGGTCAATTCCTAGATTCTTTTGAATCATTCCTGCCGCTGGTACAATAAACCTAATAGTTATGGCTTGGGATAAAACTATAGTCAGTTGTTCCCTAATTCATGTAGGGTCATTCTCACTTATGTTGGAATTTACAAGTCAAGTTGACAACTCAATCTGGCTATGTTCAGCAGTATATGGACTTAATGCTAGATCTCTTAAAAGCAATTTCTGAAATAAAATCCACTTCATGAGAAGTTTGCGCTCCTTCTCTTGGGTTATCTGTGGAGATTTTAATGTAGTGTTTTACCTGTATGATATGAACAAAGGCCCCCCAACCTAGGTAACCTAGCTACTATGCAAAACCTTTTTGAAGAGCTTAACCTAGTAGACTCCCCTCTTCATGGTCGAGGGTACATGTAGACAAATCATCAAATAGACCCGATCTAGTTTCGCCTAGATTGATTGCTACTTTCTTAAAACTAGTCTACCATCTTTCCAAGGACTTGCCAATATACCCTGCCTAGGTTTGGGTTTGATCATGCCCTAATTTACATGGAGTTTTGTCCATACTCCCCTTCTCCTCGAGACCTCGGAACTTCCATTTTGAGAAATCCTGCTACTTTGATGTGAACCTGGAACTCTTATCTAGGAATTGTGGACTGAGATTACACTTGAAGGATGTGGTGCCTTTATCCTCTCTAAGAGGTTAATCATTCTGAAAGCTAAGCTTTGAAAGTGGGCTTTAAAGACTTGGGGGTCTATTACAATGCATAAGAATTCTCTACTTCTAGAAACAAATTCCATGGATTCTAATAGTGAAAGTAGATCCTCTTCGGATGCTGAGTCCTAGTGCATGTCGCAGTTAAGAATGAAATTAACAATGCCCCTTGCGTATGTCCCGCAAGTGCACGGGTTTGTCGAAGTAATAAAATCCCAGGTGAGTGGGTATTGTATCCACAGGGAGTAGGGAGTAAAAATACTTAAACTGTTTCTTAACTAAGCAAAATATGAATAGTGATTTGTGTGACAAGATGTAATGCAAACAAAAGTAAAAGAGACGAGAGAGAGAGCACAAGTAAAGGAGAGGTAAGGCAATCGATATAAATGGGGTACTCGGATATTGATCCGCCTAAAACAATCGTTTCAAGTGCAAAAACCCTTTATTATGCTTCCTAACTATTGCATTAATGAGTCGTGGAGATCCTTTAATACATGATCCAAATCTAAGGTCAACCATGCCTAACCCTATACATGTCCAGGAGGAGAAATTGGACAATCTCTCAACCTCGCACTTGTATAGAATTGCAATGAGTTCTAGGGATTCCAAGTGATAAATCCTCTTCCTATATGTAGACCTAACCCTTTGGTCCAGGCGGAAGGTCCCTAGCCACAATTAAGCCCTAGATGCTAAAATCACTTCAACGCTTCACTCCATTGCACTTGCAACTAAGCCCTAGCAGAAGGTCATCCCTTAGCCCATTCACTCTACTATAACCGCAAAGAACTTGAGGAATTGGTGGTAGAATAAATCACACCAGAGGGGAAAGGGGATGCTCCGCTACCTCTCGACTCACCCTCTCAACCCTCTCCAATCTAGCTTTGTCTAACTCTCGTGGTGTGTCACTCACTCACAAGGGTTACCAACAAGAACTCTCAACCCTAGTGTCACTCTAAGGGAGTATTCATACAATCAATGCATTCAAGATTGGAACTCAATAAAAACATCAATTAATAAAAGCATAATAACAAGGTTTAATGAAACGAATACATCCTAGGGTTTACAATCCAAATACCCACTAGGGGGTTTAGCTCTCTATGGAGCTAATTACAATCAATGAAATCGAATGTAAAAGCAATAAATCCATAGAAAACCCTCTCGATAGTCATGACGATGGTCTTGTGGAGAGTCCTCTACTCGTCCAAAAGTCCCTTTGTCCGGCCTAGGATACACCTCGCCAGATAGGTGCCGACGAAAGCTCTCCCACTAACCTTCTTCCCAACGGAGCGTGATGTCAGAGCCGTAGAACCTCTCCCAATCAATAGCCAATACCTCTCAAAACCCTAGCCGCCATACTCTCTCAAGTTGGGGAAAAGATGGAGAAAAGAATGCTGAAATTGGGGTTGAAATCGGCTTTTAAAGGCTGGAATCGGGAATCCACACGCTCCTTTGGATATTCCACACGTGCCTGTGGAATTAACGCACGGGCTTGTGGAATTTCCACACGTCCGTCTGGATTTTCTAGACAACTCCTTCTTCGGCCAGCTGTGAACATTCCTGCTACAGTGTTTTGCTACAGTATCGGCCTGAAACACTCCCGAAACCATGCTTTCATCGAGGTAACATAAACAGGCACACGTTTACGTCGTAGATCCCTTTGCTTCTTCAATGAACAGCCACGTTGCTGGAGATATTGTTACACATCCACAAGTCAGAATACTTAGAATGTGACTGCCTTTGTGCCCCTCCAAATCATTGTGCTAGCTTGAATAGAACGAGGTTAGCACACATTCTAGCATCTTGAACCCAACTTATGTCTTTACGTTTGTACCTTCTCAAGATTTTCTCCAAATGGTGCACTCATGATCTACATTGGTTTCTTCTAAGATTCGGCTTTACAACCCTATATGCATGAAAGTAATATAAATACACACATATTAGTGTTAAAACCCGATAAAAGTAATGCTCATCATAAGGAAAGAACACTTCGCATTCTTATCCCACAAGCAGTTATCAGAAATTCTCCTTCCTTTTGCTATAAGAGGAATTATACTAGAAGCAATGGCCCAGGATTACTTAGCTTAAAATAAGGTGATTACAACACAAAATTCTTTCACTTGATGGCTAATGGTTGGCGGAATAAAAACTTTATTCCCTGAATTTGTAATAACGGGGCTTTGATAGAAGGGGATCTAAACCTAGGCAAGATCTTTACAGAGCACTTTCGCCTTCTCTTTGGATCACGTAGACCTTTCTGATTCTTCCAGGATAGGAAAAATATGTTCTCACTTAAAGACATAATAAATCTCTAGGCTCTTGAACACTCTTTTTCAAGTGAGGAAATTAAACAAGGAGTGTTCGACTTGGGAGCAGACAAGGTTCCAGACCCTGATGGTTTTCCCATGTTTTCTTTCAAAAGCACTAAGCTCTGGTCCAGGATGATTATGTTAAATAGTACAATATTTTCTTTGAGAGTAGAGTTAACCTCGAAAGTCTAAATTTGGTTAACATAGCACTCATAGATATAACTAACTCACTAGAGTGCATTAATGATTACCAACCTATTAACCTTATAAATTCCTTATGTAAAATCATTTCCAAACTGCTTGCTAATAGGCTAAGTCGGGTAATCATTATACTTGTAGATAATTTATAGACGACTTTCATTAAAGGCAGATGCATAGCAGATAATATTATTGTTGCTTAGGAACTGATCTTCAACGTCCAAAAGCAAAAGTTCCTAGGATATACCTTTAAAGTACTAGTTAATGGGGAGATGCATAGCCGACTTTCATTAAAGGTAGATGCATAGCAAAAGCTTTTGATTCACTAGATTTGAATTTTCTCCTGGATGTCCTAGTTGCTAAGGGGTTTGGATCTCATTTTATTTCTTGGATTCATAACATCCTCAGCTCTGCTAAGGCTAGATTACTAGTTAATTGGGAGTCACATGGTTATATCCGTTATAAGGAAGGTCCAAGGCAAGGTGATCCTCTCTCTCCCATGCTCTTTTATTTACCTAAGTAGCAAATACCTTGAGTGTAATGTTCATGCACATGCTACGTTCCAGAGTATTATTAGCGGTTTATATAGAACCCTTGAAAAATATCTGTCATCTTCAATATATGAATGACCTTATTATTTTCATAGTTGGAGGATAGGAAGATCTTTGAATTATCAAACTGATTCTCTATCTCTTCGAAGGTTCTGCAAGCCTAACCATTAATTTTTTTAAGAGTTGCTTGTACTCCATTAATTATGGTTTTTAGCCAAACATTGCCTAAGCTGCAATTCTTAATTATAACAAGGATTTCCTACCCCTTACCTAAATGGAGGTCCCACTCCAAGTGTGGTACTAGAGATATTTTTTTCAGTGTTGTCATCTTTTTTGAGTCTATTCGGAAGTGTTTTATTTAGTTGGGGGGTTTGCAGTTGCAGATTAGCCTTTTCGATCATTTTTTAGTCTAAAAATGCAAGAATACCCGTCTCAGGCCGTGCTTATGCCCATGAACTTTACAGGAAAGTTTGGGGGATTCTTATCAGTGTGAAATCAGCCAAATTATAAAATGCAGGGCTCAAAAGCATGCCCTAAGCACAACCATGCTTTGCTCGATGCGACCATGCTCTGAGACCACTGTCGTGCTAATTGTTTTAAGTAGATTTTCAATTTTCTATAAAGTGCACTGCCCAAAAGCATGCCCGTTCTTTTGTGGAGCACACCTGTGCTTTTCCCTAGTGAAGACTGTGCTCTTTTACTATAGTAGTGTTACTACAGAAGTGATACTATAACAGTGGTACTATAGCATTAACATGGGTAAAGCACGCCCGTGCTTCAGTTTTTCCAGCCTTGGTTAAAGGATATTTTTGCGTCTTTATGAACCTTAACCTCTATTGCTCCCATTCTTCCCTCTTTTCTCTATTTGTCTCAGTTTTCTCTAGAAGGGAAGAAGGCTTTGGGTGACCTTCCTCTTATTGGTTGATTGAATCTCCAAGATCTATCCTCTTCTCTCTTTCAAATCTAGAGGTAAGCACTTTCTTCTTGTTTCTCTCTTTGTTCTCCTTGGTGTGTCAAAGTTAGATCTAGGGTTTGGTTGTGAGCTTGTTCATTGCTCTCATTTCTTGTTTGTTTAGTGCCAGAAGCTTGAGATGAGTGTTTGCACTCATTTTTCCTTTGATATTTATTGGATCTAGAAACCTTCTTCTTTTTTATTATTGGGTTACTGTAGCACCAAACCCATCTTGGGTTTCTTGGCCATTGCCATTAGCCTTGAGGGTTTAGGTTGGACCTTGGTAGAATCACTGGGAAGGCATGCTTAGTAAACCCAAGGTGCATACTTTCCATCTTGAGGAGTTTTCCTCATCCTTGTGTTGAGTTTTTGTTTGGTTTTGATCCATTATTTTGATGGACTTGTTTTAGGAGGCAAGACATTGGGAAAGGGTAAAGGACCGGTGGAGGTTTAGCACCAGAGTATTGTGACTGGCCAAGTTTGTGAGTGGGATTATTGTTTGCATGGTTTATAATGTCATACATGACTTTGTGATGTTTGATCTCCATTTATTTCACATGATATTGTATTTTTTTGAAAGGATTCTTAGAAAGTATTTATGATTCTTAAAATTACTACTTTTATATCAAATGATTTCATTGAGTGCTTGTAAACATATATTACTTGTGTTTGAAAACCTTGTTCTTGAAACATATATGCAAAGGTTGAATGCAAATGATGTCAATTCTTGAGAAAGAATTATGTTTCATGTTGAAAACTCTTATTGAGATGAATCGATGTTTTCAAATTATTCACTCTCCGAGTGGAGGCTTGTTTATGTGGAAATTATGAAATCTTGTTGAGATTTTGGCACATTTTGATGAATTGTATATTGGGCCTTCGGGCAGTATGATGGTTTGATGGTATGGATGGTGACATAGAGCCAAGCTCTCATACTTACTGCAGTAGTTGGGGTGGTGTGGAGAACTCAGTTGAGCTACCACCCTTTTAGGAGGCACAGAGAACCTAGACAGTGTGCAAGGTTGGATGCTCGGAGTTACCACATGGGTTTCCCAACAGCCAACGGCAAGAGACATGTATCTTGGTGCCTCCAAACCTAGCCGTAGCCATGGTTAGCAATGGAGGGTTTCTTGAGACTATCTATCACATTGACGATTTTTGACAAGTTTTTTCATAAAATATTGAATTTATGAGTTGTTGAGAAAAAAAATGATGTTTATTGAAAGGAAACCTTGTTTTGACCAATTCATGTTATAAAATACTATCATTTGTGTATATTGATCTTGGTGAACATCAGTTTGATATTGTAATGGGTGCTTTCATAATTTTTTGTGCTTCTATTGTTTCTTGAATATTTTTATTTTTATACAATCTATACTCTTGAGTGCATGACTTTATAAATCTATGATAATCCCCTCACTGAGAAAAAAATGGTTTGTTCCCCCATTCGTCATGCTTGGCAAGAGTCTACTTTTAGTGCATTTACTCGCAGTCTTCTATAGGTTTATTTTTAGTTCATGGCATGTCTTTATGTGGGATCCATTAGTGTATTTGTTGACTTTTACGTCTACTTTCCTTTCTTTGGAAACCCTTTTATTTGGTGTTGTCTACAGTGTTGAATGAGAAACCATACTTAGGATTTTCTTTGGTGTTGTGATTATGTGGTTTATGTTATTCCATCTTCTTATTGTCAGGATGATTATGTATAGGAATTTTCTTGTGTGTTGTTGTACTCTCCCATGTTGTTATAGTGATTATGCATAGGAAACATGTTAGCCTTACGATAATCCAGGGTTGAGGTGGGGTTTGGTCTCCCTTGGGTTATCGTGCTTCTCTTCTCCAATTTCAAGTTTATTTCTTATTTCCTATTTTAATTCATACTAGTCATTTTCCTTTCAATAAATTAGTGGTTTATCCACTTTTATTAAAAAAAAAAAAAGGAAAAATTGGTCAATCAACTAAGTCTTACTTTTCCTTATTAATATTCCCCCACCCTAGTTTTGCTTGGTCCTAGGATATTGGTGTGAGATTAAAAGAATGCTTTTAAAATTATAGGTGGAAGGAAAAATGTTTATATGAGCTAACCAGGGTTGAGGCGGGGTTTGGTCTCCCTTGGATTATTGTGGTGATATGTCACATGTTGGGCCCGTGGGTCAGGGCGTAACAATAGGACTGGACAAAATTAATTCTTATGGTTCATGCTAAGCTCACATCCTGGAAAGCTAACTACGTTTCTCTAAGGGGTAGCCTCACCCTCCTTAACTTTGTTATGACCTCGATTCCAACGTATTTGATGTTGGTGTTCAAATTACTTGTATGGGTTGTTAAAGAGATAGACAAGATCTGAACAAATTTTCTTTGGAAAGGACCGGAGTCGGGATCGAAGAATATTCACCTAGTTGCTTAGAAGAGGATTAACTGACAATGTGAAATGAGAGGGTGGGGAGTCCTTAATATCCACAAATTCAACAAAGCTCTCCAAAGCAAGTGGTGGTGGAAAAATTTTTCTCGCCAAATATGTTGTTGGTCTAAAATAATTTATTTTAATTATTGGAAAAGAGGACCTCCAGGACTGTCATTCCGTTCATCACCTAGGAATAAATCATACTTCTAGGTAGGCATTACACAGATTTTACCTATAGATTCTGTACCTCGAAGACTGTGAAAAATGGCAACTCCATGTGGTTATGGTACAATAACTTTCTGGAAGGTAGAGCCCCAATGATTTTTGGCCTTATCTTTTCAATGATTGTAACTTCCCTTGGATTACGATTAGACAATTTACACAAGACTTTCCTTACAGGAGATGATTTTTAGAACAGCTTCTCCTACTGAAATATTGCCTCTCTTGCTATCTATACCACATTGTTCATGCAATCAGGATGATGTGATGACCTGGACTTTGGAGAACAATGGAAGATTTTTGTATGTTCTTTTTATAAGTTTCTCATGGATAGTGGAACTTGTAGCGCTCTATCCCCATGTTTTGGAAATTCGAATGTCCGAGCAAAATATCTCTCTTCTGGTTGCTAGCTTGTGAGGATAAAATTCTAACTCTTACTAATCTAGCCGAAAAAGGTTGCAACATAAAAAGCACCACTGATACTTGTGTTTTGTGTCACAAAGATTCAGAAACAACAGATTACCTCTTGCTTAGGTGTGAATTTGCTGAACATATCTAGGTGTTCTTTGAGCAAACCTTAACTTTATAGTCACATTCTCAATCTCTTTCAGAGGTTTGGACACCTTAGATTCCATCCATAGATGTTCGGCAGTGAGCTCTGTGGGACCTTCTTTCAAGAGCAATATTTTGAAACATTAGGCATGAAAGAAACAATCATATTTTTAATTCCCATGTTCTGCCTTTATTTTCAGCACAGTACTACCACCTTAGGAGTGATCCATCTCCCTTGACAGCATGAGTACACCTTTGATACCTTTTGCCGAACTTTGTCTTCTCAGTTGTGGCCTGCTTTCTTCCTTAAGTTATAATTCTATTATCTTAGTGTGTGGCTTTTAGGAGTGCATTACTCTTGATAATGGTCTCCTAACTTTGTTTGGTCTTTGCGTTTTTCTTCTCTTGTGCTTCTCTTCTCTAGTTTCCAGTTTGTTGCTTATTTCCTATTTTAATCCATACTAGTCATTTTCCTTTCAATAAATTAGTGGTTTATCCATTTTTTATCAGAAAAAGAAAAATTGGTCAATCAACTAAGTCTTGCTTTTTCTTATTAATATTCCCCCACACTAGTTTTGCTTGGTCCTAGGATATTGGTGTGAGATTAAAAGAATGCTTTTAAAATTATAGGTGGGAGGAAAAATGTTTATATGAGCTAACCAAAGTTTGAATCAATTAATAAAAATTGTAAATTTTTTAATTAAAATTTAAAGTTCTTTATAACAAGTTATTTGGTTGGGAGAATAGTATTTATCTCCAAATCAAACATTTGAAAATTATCCTGGAAAAGTAATAATATGTTCTAACATATGTAATGGTATAAATATTGGCATTTTATACGGGATTACTGAAATATGTATATATATACTGTATATATTGTTGTTTTATTTTATTTTATTTTTTTAATTAATGTGATAAGCGCAATATACAGTAAGAGGAGTGGGCATGGACATGAAATAAAAATTTGGTCGTCTAGTCTTGGAGCCCTCACCCGCAATTAGAGGTTCAGACAGTAAATCCAAACCCACAATTAGGGACTCGTTACTACAACTGTGTTTAGTAGGATTTAAACTCGAGACTCTTCAATATATACACTAATACATTACGCACTAGAGCTAATGCCACTGGACTATAAGCCCTTTAGCATATATTGCTGCTTTATAAAAGATCATTGAAAATATTTATATTTTAAAAAAATAGATATATTTGAAAAATAGTAAACACAAATATAAGATTGAAAAAATTACATAAAAATCTTTATTTAAAAAATAATATTTTTGAGATTTATTTTTCTTTGAGGGCTTTTAGGAAATATTTCAAAGAATATTTATTTAAAAAATAATATTTTGAGAATGATAATAATAATAAAATATAATTAATTATAATAAATTAACCAGGGGCAAGGAGAACACTCCTGTCGCAGCCCCGTTTAAGGAAATGGGGACAAATTGATCCCCATCGCCATCCTCACGAAGAAAGAATCCGGAAATCCTGATCCCCATTAGCTTGTTTCTTTCCTGTTATTAGAACAACCTTTCCAGTTGTTAGAAAGCTTTCCGGTTGTTATTAAGGAATACAACTCATCACTCTATTTTTCTGCTCTTTTCTTTCAGCTATAAATTTTATGTAAAATTTCTAAGGAGATGAAGTGAGAGGCTAAATTATCATTTTTGCAATTTCTTTCTTAAAATTTATGCAGTTTTCTTTCTAATATGGTATCAGAGATCTTTTCTTCTATTGTTTTTTAGCTTCTTTACCATAGATTGCTCATGGTGGTCAAAACACTAATGCCAATCTTTTCCAATCTTTTTCTCCATCCTCTTCAAACATTACAAATGCTCCAGAGGCACATTCTATAGATATCTTTAGCAGCCCTTACTTTCTGCACAGTGGAGATCATACTGGTTTGGCTCTTGTTTCTTATCCATTGAATGGCTCCAACTACAAAACTTGGTGTCATGCAATATCGATGGCTCTTAATGCCAAAAACAAACTAGGCTTTGTTGATGGATCTATCCCACAACCTCTTGTAGATGATCTTAATGCTCATTCATGGTCTCATTGCAATAGTATGGTGATTACATGGCTTTTAAATGCAGTCTCTGAGGAAATAGATGATAGCTTTCTTTATGTAGACACAACACATGTTGTTTAGATGGATCTTAAGGATCGATTTCGTCAAAGTAATGCACCAAGAACTTTTCAGATTAGCAACAGATCCATGGGCTTTCCAAGGATCTTTAGATCTCAAATCTTACTATACAAAATTAAAGATACTATGGGATGAGCAAAAAAATTATCAACTAGTCCCAGTTTGTCATTGTCGAGGAATGAAGGCATATATGGACTACCAAGATTAAGGGCTTGTTTGGATTAGGTTTTGGAAAACCTAGAAGTGGTTTTTTATAAGTTGAGCACTTTTGGATTAAAAAAAGTTGTTTGTATTGGCTTTTCTGCAAAAGCAGAAGCTGTAAAAAAAACTGAAAAATAGTTTTTTTTAGAAGCTAGTCATGACCAGCTTTTTAAAAAAGCTGTTTTTTGGCTTATTTTTATAGCTTCTTCTCCTGTAGAAAAGCTAATCCAAACACAAAATTAAAAAAATGCTTAACTTACTCTGGAGAAGCACTTTTTTTTTCAAAAGCACTTCTACTAAAATGAAAGAAAGCACTTTTTTGAGAAGTCAATCCAAACAAGGCCCAAAAGTTTGTGATGCAATCTCTAATGGGTTTGAATGAATCCTATGGAGGAATTAGAGGTCAAATTTTGATGTCAGATCCCTTGCCTCCTGTAGTAAAAGTTTTCAATCTTGTTGTTCAAGAAACGAGGCAATGAAGTATAGATATGGGACCTCCTAATAGATCTTCAGATTCCATGGCTGGGTTCAAGTTGATTTTGACATCGTTGTCCTCATCTCTTACAGCAGCAACACCATCATTCAAAGAGAAGTATCGGCTAGTATGTTCTCACTGTGGAATAATAGGCCATACCATGAAGAAGTGCTATCATTTAAATGGGTGCCCACTTGGATTCAAGCCCAAGCCAAAAAATAATTTTTCTTAACAATCACAAGTACATGATAGCTTCCATTCCAACCATAATGGGCCTTCTCAGATTGAATCTAGGGGTCGGCCAAATTTCTTTGTTGCAACTGCGACAATGCAACACCAATCGGCTTCACAAATGGGGTCACCATCAATTCCTCCACCTTCAACCAACTCACTCTCAACCAACTAAGTTCAACAGCTGATTGCTTACTTGAGCTCTCAACTATAGTAGCCACATCTTGCCACATCCATTGCCAATTCAAGTGACAACCTGTCCCAACCTCACATAGCATGGGTAATATACTTTCCTCTTCTTCTTTCTCAAATCTTAACATTGCATGTAATGTTTGGGTGATTGTCAATGGAGCCACACACCATGTTTGTTGTGATATTTGCTTGTTCTCTAAATGTTCATCTCACGATAATGCTTATACCACTCTGCCTAACAGAAACATAGTAGCTATAGACCAAATGGGAACCATTGTTTGTCCAACAATTTATGCTTGGAAGATGTGTTGTTTGCCCCATTTTTGCTTTTAATCTTCTAAGAAATAGTTCACTCATCCTAAGTCACAATTAAAGTGTTAACTTTCTTCCAAACTCTTGTACCATTTAGGACCTTACTCGGAACTTAACGATTGGGATGGGTAGAAGACAAAACAATCTCTATCTCTTAAAATTTGAAGCTATTGGTTGTAATTATATCCTTGTAATTGTTGCTGCTAAGTCCAAAATTGATGTATGGAATTCATGGCTCGGTCATCCATCTCTTGTAAAACTGCAGCTCCAAAATAATGAATTACAAATTCCAAATTCTTCTTCGTCATCTTCACATTGTGATATTTTCCATTTAACAAAACAAAAGTGTCTCCCATATATCTCTCATAATAATATATCTGGTGCACCTTTTGATCTCATTCATATCTATATTTGGTGCCCTTTCCATGTTAGCACACTAGAAGGCTAAAAATATTTCCTTACAATAGTCAATGATTGTACTCATGCTACTTGGGTGTACCTCTTACGTGTAAAATTAGATGTTTTGATAGTTTTTCTAGAATTTTCTGCTACGATCTCCATCCAATACAATTGTTCTATCAAATCAGTTCATTCAGATAATACTAAATAGTTAGATTTCCGTAAATTTTTCCATTCAAAAGGTGTTATATCTTACCATTCTTGCATTGAAACACATGAACAAAATTCGGTAGTTAAGTGTAAACACCAAAGCATTCTCAATGTTGCTCGTGCATTACTGTTCCAATGTCGTGTTCCATTGTGTTATTAGGGTAAGGACATCTTAATTGCTGATTACTTTATTAATCGCACACCATCTCCACTTCTAAATAACAAAACTCCTTTTGAGCTATTACACCAAAAGAAACTTTCCTATGCACATCTTCGTACTCTTGGTTATCTTTGTTATGGTTCTACACTTGCTAGTCAATGCCACAAATTCACCCCTCGTGCTCAAGCCTCGGTGTTTCTTGGTTACCCTCTTAGATACAAAGGATACAAATTACTTGACTTAAATAACAATATATATATATATATATATCACACGAAATGTTATCTTTCATGAAATGATCTTTCCTTTTGCTAATTTCCAAACTAATACTGGCATATTTAATGTGTTTCATGACCGTGTCTTGCTATATCCAAGTTCTGAATATGAATCACCCACAAAACTGAGCCATTCATTGCAGCCTTCTCCTTCAAATGCTCAGCCTAGTGTGACCATACCATACTCACCCTTACACGTCCTTCCAGCAATGCTAAAGCACCTTATCTATTTGACTATCATTATTACTTGGCCCAATATTGTCCTACTCATTCAAATCTTTTGTTTAGCAATACTAAATATCCTATCTCCACATTTCTAAAACACAAGAAACTCTCTCATCTTTTTCATTAATTTATCCTATCCATCACTTCTCAACCTGAGCCAAAATCTTTTTCCCAAGCTATTGAATTGCAAGTTTGGCATGATGTTATGGCAACTGAGTTGAGAGCCTTAGCAACAAATAAAACTTGGTCATGTTGGTTGTAAGTGGGTGTATAAAACTAAGTATAATGTCAATGGAATAGTAGAGAGACATAAAGCTCGGCTTGTTACAAAATGTTACACTCAACAAGAGGGGATTGACAACTTGGATACTTTCTCTCTAGTTGCCAAACTTGTTGCTATCAAAATTTTATTGGCTTTGGCAACAATATATGGCTGGTCTCTTACCCAACTAGTAGTCACCAATGTATTCCTTCATGGTGATCTTACGGAGGAACTTTACATGAGCATTCATCCTAGATATTCTTGTGTGTGTGGAATTGTCCATAAAATGCTGCTGTGTGTCAACTACACAAAGCTATATCAGAGCTGAAGCAATCTTCGAGAAAATGGTTTCATAAATTCTCTAGTGTTCTCATATTGGATGGTTTCACTCAATCAGTCAATGATCATTCTTTATTAACAAAACAAGCTGGAGCTTCCTTTTTAGCTCTTCTAATCTATATTGATGATATTATCATAGCAAGCAACAATGATCTAGCAGTACATAGAGTGAAATGTCTTCTAAATGCTCAGTTCAAAATGAAGTTCTAGGACCGTTATGGTATATCTTAGGTTTAGAAGTGGCACGGTTAGGTGGCAGTATATCCATTTGTCAATAAAAATATGCCTTGGAATTACTATCCAAGACCGGTTATTTGGGTTGTAAACCATTGTCTATTCCTATGGACCAGAATCTAAAGCTTTCTCAAGATGATGGTGAGTTAGTTGATGATCCAATTGCTTAAAATAGGCACCTTATTAGAAAATTGTTATATCTCACAATCACTAGACTTCACTAGAGTTATTCAATCAATCAACTTAGTCAATTCTTAGCTTCTCCACATCAATGTCATCTCCATGCACCAAAGAGGATCTTACAGTACATCAAATGCACACCTGGCCAAGGATTGTTTTATCCTTCCTCTACCACAGTCAAGTTGAAGACTTTTGCTGACTCTGATTGGGTGACATGTCCCAACACAAGACTCTCTATAGCAGGTTTTTGCGTATTTTTTGGTTCTTCATTCATTTCATGAAAATCCAAGAAGTAACCAACTATTTCATGATCATCTGCGAAGGCAGAATATCGGAGCATGGCTAATACAACTTGTTAGTTGACATGGGTGATTAGCTTGTTGAAGGATTTTGGAATTTCACATCAATCTCCAGCTTTCCTTTTCTGTAACAATCAAGCTTCTTTGCACATTGCTGCTAACACCGTCTACCATGAGTGTACTAAGCACATAGGGGTCGATTGTTACATTATAAGAGAGAA